>NC_083338.1:56754083-57074554 GCF_019175385.1 Lycium barbarum
AACTTATAATGGCGTTTTGTCCCCTCCAAGTCAGATCATCCGAAAATGTTTCCTTAAATCGCCCTTTTGGATGGCTTATGCCCATATTTGGCTTATGGGTCTTAGGAATTGCTAAAATTTCCATGTAATACACATATATCTCTTCATATGTCCTTTATAAAACTTCGGCGTGTGGGCCCCACTTAGCTTACAACAACGAGGGCTTTTCGGCAAGTGACATATGAACCAATTCAACCCATATGGTCTCAAAATGCCATATGTATACCATTATTACACTCTTATAATATAACCTTTCTCCTTAATCCTCGCATAATTTTGCTCTTCCTCAGGCCCATACTAAGCTGGCTACGACCTTGGTAGCGCGAAATTTTCCAAAGCATCATTAAATCATCATTGACTCGTTACTCATAATTCTTTCCGATACACAACGTATGCCTTGCCTTCCTTGACAACTTTCTTTCCTCACCTCCAATGTCTTTAAAATTTCGATTAGGACCATCAAACGCTATTTCTTACTTATCAAAACATCGCATAAGTCGTACTCTTCGTCAGTCTATTCACTATGCATGAATGGAAAATTTTTCGAGGTGTAACATTCTTTCCCCCTTGGGAACATTCGTCCTCGAATGTTAAACTACCCGGAAATTCTATGAAAATTTCGCCAGAGTTTCCCCTGTAATATGGCACTACCATCCTGTCATAAAATCCCACAATAATATTGCCTCACAGGGCCACAACACAATAGCAATATAAATAGGCCACACGCGACCCATATACATAAAAAGAAATCTTACATACCTCATAATCTTGATGTTTCGTCTCGAATGTCTTCCGTGGCTGAAATAAGTGCGGACACTTGGATTTCATATTTTCTTCCGCTTCCCGAGTCATTCTTCTCGGTCGTTATTCTGCCATAAGACCTTAACTGAGGCCACTTCTTTATTTCGAAGTCTCCGTAGTTGCCTATCTAATGTGGCAATGGGTACCTTTTCATAGATCAACTTTTCTGTCGCTTGAACATCATTTACTGGCATGATCCTAGTCAGATTTCCAACATATTTACGAAGCATCGAGACATGGATGGTAGATCTAATTCATAAGCCACCTTTCCTATTTTGCATACAATCTCATAAGGCCTAATGTATCGGGACTAAGCTTCCCCTTCATTCAGTGATCTTATTGCATTCGTGAGTTGTCACACCCCAGGGCTACCATAGGAAGCGTATAGCATGTACTTATGTCACATTCCAAGTAATTGTCCTATTTTCCCCTAACGATAATCCCAACTCAACATTTCAACTCAATTTACCATATGTTTTCCTTCAACTGACCCGAAGCATCATGACTACATTATCCTTGTTTTACCTCTTACTCCTCTTTTAAGTACCCCCTTGGTTTCATTGGCGACGCATAAATATCTGCAAGTTACATAATCGTTCTTGCGTGATTCGTGTACATACACATCTATACATATACATGTATCCATATCCGTATCCGTATTCATAATCGTACTCATTTACATATCGTATCCATGGTCATATTCATATACATATCATTTACATAGCATGCCCGACCACGAAGGTTCGGTGTTTCGCGTACCCGACCATGACTAGGCTCGGTGATCATTCATACCAAAAGTATTTTGTCTATCTGTAGCAACTTATCTCGTCGTGCTCTCTTCCTTCCTTTATTTTTTCCCTTGATTATCATATCTTATGTTCTACTATAGAAAACCTTAGGTTCCTTTCTTAATTGTCACTCATAAATAGCAATATCATTAACAACGACTCTACCATTAGTGACTTTGTCTCCATTCTTGTATAGCATCGCTATCTTTTATAATATCCCTTGAGTTATCTGCTCTCAAAGTCACATTTGTTCAAGGTCTTTGGGAATGGTCTCCATTACAGTTTCAGATGCCTGTTCAATTCGTGTTCGTTTATTTACTAGTCATTAGACTCATCTCTGCATAACTCTTACTCTTTATTTTAGAGTCTATATCCGTCACATCGTAGGGTCCATCATTTCAATCTCCACACTTGTATCCTGTTTATTCGCTTCCCCCCTTCAAGGGTTTTACTTGTACCATTCTCAAATCCGTTGCCTCACCTTCAAATCTTGAATTCATATACCCCTCACTATACTACATCTTACTCATACCGTTTCCCATAATCTATAGCTACAATAATTCATGTGTGAAGTCTTAGCATACTCACCTTGCAGTCTTGTAACCAAATAATACAACCGATATAGCAATCCGAACAAGGATGTATCTTTACTTAGCTCATTTAGTAGTTATGAGTCAATGTCTAAATCCGCTCCAATTAACAATTTCTATCCTATAGGGATGCTCACAATAGTAGTAGGTCTAGTTATCCATACCATCCATTGTAACGTCACCTTTGTTTTCCGGGCCTGAGTCTCATACGCCACTAATACCCCTTATGCCTCATATTCTCTTACTCTTGTTTTGCACTCAACACTGATTTCTAGATCAATCATAATCGTATTATATTTGTTGTTGATGATAGCTTTACTCTATCGCTTTATCGTCGTACGGTAACTCATAACTCACGATCATTTTTTTCTTTTCAACTCTTTACTTTATATACTTTACTCGTTCTAACTTAGTATAGGATATTCGTAGGAGATGCACCTTCCTTAATCATAACACGACTACTTCTTAAGCACGCGTACTTCTTATATTTCCTTTTCTCTCTATTCTCATTCTTATTACCCTTCGTATTCGTACCTCTGTCTCCGGGTACTGTTACTTTATTTGCTAGTAAACTTATCGTATCTTACTCGCACTTATCCGTCCAATCAATACTCCAGTATCACACTCTATTGGAGTTACCCTTTCTTTTCCATGTCATGTTTTAGTACTACTAAGCATTTCTCTTTACCGTATCAATATCGCTCTTATAACTACTGTTACTATCAATTCAATAGTATTTAACTCATCTCGTGTAGTTGTTAATGATACTCCGAACTTAATCTTGTCCTGCCATTACCTTGTTGTACAACATCTCTTTCTGTTAGAACATGTCACAAGCTTATATCTTATCTCCTTTAGATTCTAGGAAAATTTCGGCAGAGTTTTCCTTGTAAACATAACAATCCCAAACCTGCACATAGC
The DNA here is from genome assembly GCF_019175385.1 of Lycium barbarum. Taxonomy (NCBI): domain Eukaryota; kingdom Viridiplantae; phylum Streptophyta; class Magnoliopsida; order Solanales; family Solanaceae; genus Lycium; species Lycium barbarum. The sequence continues at coordinate 56,757,223 of NC_083338.1, forward strand.
CCAAAAAACACGTCCGATGTCTCAATAGGACATATATCGGAACACACATAATACGTAACTGAATAACACAAGATCACTTACCATTAACGGATATAAATAATAGGGCTTGTATCATAAGTTGTGCCTACACACTCGGTCTAGAATTCCAATATCTATATACATACACATATTATTTATATTCACTCACTGTCAATCAACTTACTCGTAAATCACGATTCTGGGTATCACTAGGTTACTAACAAATATAATCATCTCAAATTGTCGGATTGGCTCAGATTTTTCACCTCAACACAATCATCACAACGGGGGTGACACATGACAGCATAGGATCCGAATCAATCGATGCACACATATCATAAGAAGATACTAACAATATACCTGGAACAATATCAGGGGAAGACTCAGGAACCTGTCACTCAGCTAACGCATGGATATGATGCTGGGATCCACTTGGACTAGGCGTTCCTCTTTGGTCTCTATCACCACCTACTAACATCTGTGGCCTTGGCCTTGGGGGGCATACCGACGATGAAGAGCCAGCTATCACTCCCGTAGCCCGAACCTTACCTTTACCACGCCTCCATGGATAGTCGCGCATAAGATAGCCTGGCCGAGCACAGGTATAACAAACATCCGAGCCCAAGCGGCATGGTCCCTAATGTAACCTGCGACACTGAGTAAGTACATCGTGGTACCGAGGATCTCGTCTGACTAGAACCACTCCGAATATGAGAACTGGAAACTCTGAGACTCTGGGGTGACCTAGAATAAGTAGGTCCATCAAATCTGGGTCTAGGAAACTGCGGAGGAGCACCACTAAACTCATGATAAAACCTTGAGGAATTAACTCCCTTTCTCCAACCCCTGTTATCGTGGCCCATATCCTGCCGCTGCGCTTGAGTGGCTACCAATTGAGTCAGTAAGAGAATAACCTGTCTCATCTCTTGGCCCGAGGTATCTGGTGGAGGAACGGGGGGTGCTGGAGCTAAAGTTGAGGCTCCCCTCTGATCCTCGAAAGTGGGCGAAGTATGGGAAAATCGAGGTGGGGCCTTATTCTAGGGTTCGCCCTCCTCCATATCTATAGACGACTCTCGTTCAAGCCCTTCTTCAACCACCATCTTGCCCTTCTGGGCTGCCGTAGCTTTTCCTTTCATCAGCTTTGCTGAAATTATAATGCACAATTAGGGAGGGGATAATCTTATAAATAAGACTTTACTAGACACGTCTTGTAGACACTTCCTAGGACTGAACTGCTCTGATACCACTTTTGTCACGACCCGACTAGGGGCCGTGACAGGTACCCGGGGCTAACCACCGAGCACCACTCATTCTATTACTCGTCATACTCATTAAGCGTTCTTTTATCAAATTCATACTCAAATCATAGGGAAATCGTTTTTCATTTGAGAACATAAATACTTTTATATACATAAGCCTTTCGGCTATCAAAATGATAATATACATATATATATATATAGTAATAACATCGTGAGACCATATAACCCACACCTGCGTATCTACGAGCCTCTACTAGAGTACTAGACATAAGGATGGGACAAGACCCCGTCGTGCCCAAAATACATATATATATACACACAAAAGAATCAACCAAATAGCACCTCCGGAATAATGGAGTGCTCCTGTAAATCTGTTGGTGGCTCCTATGGCTCTGCACCGTCTCCCGGTCTACCTGTGGGCATGAACACAACGTCCAAAGAAAACGGACGTCAGTACGAATATTGTATTGAGTATGTAAGGCATGAATGGAATGAACATAATAAAGAAATAATAAGTCATAAGGTGAAGATACAACGTGCATAACCTTTAAGGGTGGATACATTTCATACATATGTCATATACATAATAGTAGTACATGTATCATTATAGCGCATACATCATCGTTAACCCGCGTCCGGGTAACCATCATATGCCGCCCACTAGTGGTGTCATGTCCGGCCCTCTAGGAACAGTGTAATCATAAGCGGCCCGCATTAGTGGTGACATGTCCGGCCATCTAGGCACGGTGTAATCATAAGCGGCCCGCATTAGCGGTGACATGTCCGACCATCTAGGCACGGTGTAATCATAAGCGGCCCGCATTAGCGGTGACATGTCCGGCCATCTAGGCACGGTGTAATCATATCGTCATATACCCATCGTAACTCAACATTTTCATACATGGCATAGGAATATTAAAAACTTACATTATTGATCATCTCATAGACATATCATGACTTAGAATCATTATACATTTATCATTAAAAACATACATTAGAACTTGAAGGAAACTATGGCTATGTCGGGGTGACATAAGGTCGTGAACCCCCGATTCTATTATGGAGCATTTATAAGTATTCTGCCTCACCTTGAAGGAAATAGTCTATAAGGTGAGTGTATACAATAAACAACATCATTAACGTTATAGGAACATCATATCATGAACTCTAGAATCTTTATACTTAACTCGTCATCATCATTATTGAACTCATAATATATCTCTCATCTCATATGGCTATTCATGAACATAGGCTATTAGTTTTTCGGGATATAGAGGATTCATGGAGAAGAAGGAAAAATCATATCATCGGATTCATGCCATAGAAAGAAGGGACTAGCCTCACATACCTTTTACGTTTAACTAATCTATCGGTTGCTTGTTCTCCTTCGATGCCCACGTTTCTACCTTCAAGAGAAGTCGCATGGACATTAGCTAATCAATTTCTTAAACGTGCCTACTAAAGCTAAAGAAAATTGGGCAGCATTTCCTTTGTTTATAAAACTTTTTTCCATATTCTATATCAACTCCCAAACATTCATAACAACATTCACAATATCGTAAACAACAATCATCATTCGTCTATATTACCCACATTTCGTAATTTCACTCCAATTTCTCCATAATCATGGTCATAATTCATTATTGCATTCTCTCACATATAATACTTATTCCATGTTCTAAATGTCGTTCACAACATACTTACAATCACAACATACCAATATTCGTAATTCACCCCAAACTACTACTCAACAATGACACTATTCACACAATCATGACCCATTTTCTATATCTTTCTACAATTCAAGTGTCTTAGCCTTCCAATACCTTAAACAACATGAAATGGTCATAAAACTCACCTTAGATGATGGGAGAATAAGCCTTGAGTGGAACTTCTTTTCTTGCACCAAAACCCTAGCTTACTTCCCTTGAGATTTCTTGGTGTAGATGAACTTTGATAGGTTTCATACACTCGATTTTGTGGGTTTGATGTAGTTTATCATGGTTTTCTCTTGAATTCTTGTAGTTGAAGAGTGAAGAGAATTCTAGAGTGTTCTAGAGAGAAGGGGAGTGAAGTGGGAAATGAAATGAAATGATCTTGGGTCCCTTATTAATACACAAAAATCTGATCCGTCAGACCAACATACGGTCCGTATCTTTTATACGGGCCGTATGTTTGGTCCAGTGAACTTTTCCCCACTTGGCTAAATATACGGCCTAACATACGACCAGTATAATTTGTACGACCAGTATGTTGGGCCGTATAATGCCCAGCTGTTCCGATTTCGTTCTGGTCGACTCGTGCGATTTCCAATCCTTATGGAACCTTCTTAACACTTGTTTAATACTTCAATACCAATATAAGGGACGTTATTACTCTTCCCCAAAGCATCATTAAATCATCATTGACTCGTTACTCATAATTCTTTCCGATACACAACGTATGCCTTGCCTTCCTTGACAACTTTTTTCCCTCACCTCCAATGTCTTTAAAATTTCGATTAGGACCGTCAAATGCTATTTCTTACTTATCAAAACATCGTATAAGTCGTACTCTTCGTCAGTCTATTCATTGTGCATGAATGAATTTTTTTTCGAGGTGTAACAGTAACCTTGGAATACATATAAAAAGAACTCTTTCCTTTGTTGATTAGTTGTCCAGAAATCTCCTCATACTTCTGTAGAGTGTTCATAATTAAGTTCAAAGAATAGTTGTCTGCAGATGTGAAAATGATTGTGTCATCTGCATAAGCAAGATGATTTAACTCAGGACTCCATTTTGGCATACCAAATCCTTTAAACTTGTGATCCTTAAACAATGCGTTTAATGCCCTTGTAAGAACTTCAGCAGATAGGATGAACAGAGCAGGTGACAATGGATCACCTTGTTTAACTCCCATAGTAGAATGAAAAAAGCCATGAGACTGACCATTTACGAGCACAAAATACCAATTATTATCTATCAACCTCCAAATCTTGTCAATGAAAGTCTTAGTAAATCCCATTCTTCTAAGGACCCTAGTTAAAAACAACCAGGACACCCTATCATAGGCCTTGGTCATGTCAAGCTTAATGACCACATTTGCTGGTTTGCCTCTCAATCTAATATCAGATACAATCCTTACAAGGAGTGGTTCCAAACTTTAAATTGATTGATTTTGATTATTTGAAAATGGGACAGGTGATCAGGTGTAGTTGTTCATAATTAGAGCATATGACACTAATGCTCAAAACCAACAGGAGGGAAGTTCAAATCAAGGTTCTCATGCAATCCAAAATGTCTTATCTGATTATCAGGATATATTTGGAGAATCTAAGGATCTTCCACCATCAAGACATTTGTTTGATCATCATATTCCTCTAGCAAAAGGGTCTAAAGATGTCAAAAACAGACCCTATATTATTCACCTGTGCAGAAGGATGTCATAGAGAAGATGGTTCAGAAGTTGTTGGTACAAGTATTGATCCAACACAGTTTTATTCCATTTGGTTCACCAAAAGTCTTGATAAGCAAGAAGGATGGAGATTGGAGAATGTGTGTGGATTATAGAGCTCTTGAATAAAGATAAATTTCCTATCCCTGTTATTGAAGGATTATTGGATGATTTAGGAGGATCAATGATGTATTCTAAGTTTCATTTGAGGTCAGGATACCACCAAATTAGGATGACACCTGAGGATGCTTACAAAACTGCCTTTAGAACTCACTCTAGTAATTTTGAATGCTTAGTTATGTCCTTTGAATTGACTAATGTCCCATCCAATTTCTAAGGGTTGATTTAAGGATCATTTGAGGAAGTCCATACTAGTTTTCTTTGATGATATATTAATTTACAGAATGACAGTTTCTGACCATATATTCAATACTCCGAATTGCTTTTGATATCCTCAGTATACATCGGTTTTTTGCGAGAGTCCAAGTGTCTATTTTCAACATCTGAATTAGAGTATCTGGGCCATTTCATCACAGCTGTAGGGGGTAGCTACAGATCAAAAATAAAAATAAATAATTAAAGCTGTCAGGAACTGGCCAGTTCCAAAAACTCAAGCAATTAAGAGGTTTTTTGGGCTTAGCTGGTAACTATAGGATATTCATTAGGGGATACGGAGTGATCTGTAAAGATTTGACTAATCTTTTTAAGATTTGACAATTTTGTGTGGACTAAACAGGCTACTAAAGCATTTGTGAATTTAAAGAAGGCTTTGAGAACTGCTCCTATGCCCACAATGCCTGATTTTACTATTCCACTCATTATAGAGACTGATGCTTGTGATTTTGAAATAGGAGCAGTACTGATGCAAGTTGACAAACAAATTCCTTATTTGAGTAATGGATTATAACCAAAACACCAATCACTATCAGTGTATGATAAAGAGTTATTGGCACTTGTGATGACAGTATCCAAGTGGAGTTAATATCTGGTGTGCAGATTCATAATTAGTACTGATCAAAAGACCTTGAAATTCCTTTTGGAACAAAAACTTCACATTGGTTCTCAGTCAAAGGGGGTAACCAAGATAATAAAGTTCAACTTTGACATTGAGTATAAGAAGGGCAGGGAAAATAAAGCCTCTGATGCTTTATCAACATTGCCTATTGTGGAGTTCTCAGCTCTAACTCTTTTTACTATTAGAACTGGGTTGTTTTAAGATACAATGAACAGTTGACAACATGATCCTGAAATCAAGCAAGTGATTGAGCAGTTGGAGCAGCCTGGAGGAGAGGTCAAGGGATATACACTAATTCATAACCAACTCAGGAGGCTTGGGAAACTGGTAGTTGGGGCTGATCCAGTCCTCATACAGGAACTGATTCACATATGGCATGATTTACCTCATTGAGGCCATTCAGGAGTGGATAATACTCAAAGAAGGATGATTTTTTATTTTATTGAAAGGGTATGAAGGTTGATGTGGCGGCCTATGTTAAGAAGTGTGAAATTTGCCAAAGGAGCAAGAATGAGACTACAGCTTACCCTAGACTGTTACAAGCAATGTATTCCTTCTATTGCTTAGAGTACTATTGGCATGAATTTTATTAAAGATTTTCCTAAGTCTAAAGGTAAACTACTATATAGGCGGTGGTGGAGAGACTAACCAAATTTGCTCTCTTCTTTTCTATTTCACATCTATATTCTTCTCATGATATAACTCAACTATTTATGGATAACCTCTTTAAATTACATGGCCAGAGGAGATTATTAGTGATATGGATCCAATATTTACTAGCAAAACTTGGCAGGAACCCTTTGCTGCTCGTGGCTTGACCTTGAGTACCTCAATTGGCTATCATCCATAATATGATGTGTTGATTGAGGTAGTTAATAGGTGTCTTGAAAAATACTTGAGCTGTTTTTTGTATAGATTTACCTGCTACATGGGCACAATGTTTGGGTTTTATTAAATGGTGGTTCAATACCTCTTTTCACTCAGTAATACATTGCACTCCTTATGAGGCCTGTTAGAGGCTACGCATCCACCAAACAAAGTATATAAAGAGACCTGGTTGCTACCAGTTCTCTCAGACAGTATAGTAAGAGAATAACACAACATTTTTACGAGAAAAACTCCTTGCTCAAGGGATTAAAAACCACAACCTACCCCAGTAGGATTTCAACTCCACTAACCAAGCAACTTCAGATTACAGCCAATTGTAAGCTAGGAATTAACTCCCATAACCCCTCACCTTTACAATAGCCCAATTGCAACCTTCACACTTGATTGCCCTTAGCCAAGCAAACTAATACACCCAGACTAATTCTAGCCTAGTGTACCACTCAAAGGCACCCTTTGAGAATTCAACACCGTGATTAACTCTAGCCACCCACATACTAATACACCTAGACTAACTCTAGCCTAGTGTACCACTCAAGAGCTTCTGAAAGCAACCTTGAGAATTTAGAACACCTACAACTAGTTTCCATTTAGAGAAGAGTAGGCTTACAATTTAGCATAGTAGAATAAAGACTCAACAACCTAAGGACCTAAAGCATCTTCAGTTCTAAATCTGGTCCTTCGACTTGTTGAGGGTTAGTTCTTGGGGAACACCTAGAGATGTGGAGACTTTCTCTTAGGATGGAGAAATATGATTTGTGCAAGAATGCTTACTCATTTGAGCATGGTGTTGTATATGTAGAAGGAAGGGGGTGAGAAGGTGACAACCCATATTAGTCCTCTGCTGATGTATTACTGCTGCACTACTGCATTGCTTTACTGCTACAGTGTCGACAACTTTACAGCTGTAAAGTTGACTTTTCAACACTCCAGGGACCTGGTCTCTCATCTGGAGGAACCTGGTCCCTCATCTATTCTTGAACCGCCTGTAACAACTCTGCTGCTCTGCTGCTACACTGCTGCAATGTCAGTCTCTTTATAGTTGTACAGTTGACCAAGCAATAGCTGGGGACCTGATCTCATCTGGTCCCTCTGAATCTGTATCTGCTCCTTCAAATATGAACATATCCTGTTACGAACCTGATCTCATCTGCTCCCTCTGAAAACATATCTGGTCCTTCATATATGAACATATCCTGCAACTTGCGTAGTGAGACTGATTGCATCCGTTTCTTCAAGGAGTATGTCAACATAGCAACATATGAAATATCTGGTTCCTTAGGGTTTGTCAACTAATTAAAACATAATATATCATAACTCATCAATTTTCGCATTTTTAATGATGACAAAGAAACATACTTTGTATTCTCCTTGAGGACCAGATTTCTCATTTGTTGCCCCTGAAGCTCAGACTGCCTTCTCACTTGTTCCCCCTGAAGCTCAGACGGCAAGACGCATAGTTGTTTTCTGGTTCCTTGAATAAGGTTTGGTAAATCATCAAAAGATAATATAGCATAACGCATAAATTTTCCCCTTTTTGATGATGACAAACATATACTTGATATTCCCTCTGAGAACCAGATCCCACTTGTTTCCCTGCGGATCAGACCATCATTTGCCCAGCTTACAGACCTCTTCCCCCTTCTACCTTTCCCCCTTTCTACATGTCTCTCCCATATATATCAATTTGTTCCTTGAGACTGTGAGATGTACGGAGAGAACACATTGAAGATTGGGTCCCTCTATGGTTCTGCATAGTTTGACAATCATCAAAACATGAATTGTGTCACAATCATTTTCTCCTTTTTTGATGATGACAAACTCATAAACGATGTCCCCCCTGAGAGCCAGATCCCGTTTGTTGGTAGCAACAACCAACTATCAATCTCCCTATGAATATAGATCTATCTCATAACAACGTGTTGGTAGCAGCAACCAACTATCAAAATTGTTGTCTCATTTTTTATGATCTCTGTCAGTGATTCTCTCTTGATCTTTCTTCGATCGAGCTCATCTGCAGCTGTTCCTTGTGTATCTTCGTGCGATTCAGCTACGAAAAAGGTTTGTCTCCGGCTCTTCTTTCATTTTTTTCTTCATCTGATGAGTTTTCGCTTCATTTTCTTTGTTGTTGTTCCCTTTTTTTTTTTTTTTTTTTTTTTTTTTCTGATCCTTGTCCTTTTGCCTCATGCTGAAATGATGGAGAGCTTCTCATGGTGAATCCCAAGTTGTATCCTTCTAAATCGAGCTTTGGTTCTCCTCCATCGATGCTTTGTTGCTAGTTTTGGTTTTCAACCACTAATCCTGGTAAGCACCTTTCCTCTAAACCCAATGTGGTTTTGTATGACCTGTATTTCTCGATTTACTTGTCAAAGCTATATTTACTGAATAATCTTGACAAATCTGTCCTCCCCCATTATGAATCGTGATTTCTTGTGTTCAATTGATGTTATATTTTGATTTGACTAGGTTGTTCTTTTGTCGTGTTTGATTTTCCTCGATCTAGAAATTACTTATGCAACATAAGTTGTGTAGTATTTTGAAAGTTTTGCCATATCAGGCATAACTTGTGGAATTTTATAATGCAAAAATATAAACTTATGCTGCGCCAAAAGAAACTTATTTCGCGTGAAAAGTTGTTTGTTTTATCGGAGTTAGGGGTCACTTTCGTCCTCTTATTTTTACTTAAATTGCTAGAGGGCAACAATTAAAGACCATAGATTCGAGGGACAAAAATTAAAGATCACCCTGAAATAGGGCATTTGCCCGAATGAACCAAAAATAGATCTTGCACTTAATTCAAACTCTAAAAATTAGCTCATAAGGTGATTTTTTTTCAAAACCATATAAAGCGAAGAGCTCAGATACTCAACTAATGTGGGACTCTTAACACCCTCTCCCCCCGTATGCCTACATGGATAACATAAAATTAGAGGCCCGACTATGAGAGGGACTGGTTTTTATAGCATGTTGAAGCGTGTCACTTTCTTATCTGAAAGGTTAAAATATAATATTAAACAAGGAATACATATTTTTTTATGTGAGGTCAATAATATCGCACTTCATGTGCAAGCACGTATCTTTTCCTTGAGCCAAGTATGTGGCAACTCTTTTTGACGAGGATAGCGTTGAAACTTGAACGTATAATTTTTACCTGTTCTAATACTAAGTAAAACTAGGTGGAATGACCCATGACTTTTATAAATCTCTATGGACACAAATACAAGAAATAACTCGACAGTTAGTAGAGCCCAAGACTTTTCTAACCCAAAAATAAATTTTTGGAACCAAACTAACCCATTAAAAAAAGGAAGAACCAAAGTAGCCTTCACGCACAGAATCTGTGCGTGAAACCTCACCCCAGCCTTTCTTTGGAAATCAAACTCAAAATTAAGTATTTTTCCATATTTTGACCAAATATTAGTCACGTTTCAAAACACCGGAATATAAATATTTTATATAGAACTTAATATTTATTTTAGTGTACAATAATATAGACTCATTACATCAAGTATACATATACATTTAGATCGTCGTTTTAGGGGTTGTAATGTGCTCCGAAGTAAGTTTGAAAACTTGTTATACATATACATTTTAGATCATCGTTATAGGGTTCTAATTAATATAGGACGTCGCACGAGTTATTATTAATCGACAATAAATACTAACATAACTAATAATCATTAAAAAAATAATACCCAAAAATATATATAATATTAACATAAAATGTACATTTTATTTACAAATACACAATCTCCTAAGGCCTAAGGATCCTCCTAACCCCACCATCCTCACTATCATCAGGATCCTCTCTCCTCCTCTTAATGACAGGATGATTTATGGCATGATCATCCTTTCTTCCCTTCTTCAGGCCCTGGGTGAAAATATGCTTCCTGTGGGAGATGGCGGCGGTCTCCACCTGAGTAGCCTCATTAGATGCCTCAGGAGATGACTCAATCGAAGGAGACTGGACCACAGGAGCAGAAGAATGAACCTGAAATAACATATAAACAATTTAATGTTTCATAAACTAAACATGAAATAACATATAAACAATTATTTAATAAATTATTTCTTTGTAAAAAAACAAACCTATGTGTCGACGGCCTCCTGAGATGGCTGGTTAGAGGGCTACTTAGCTGGCTCCTCAACAGTCTCCTGAGCGCTACCCGGAGCTGTAGCTGGAGGTGGAGACGGGTCAATCTGAACAACAGGAGACGGGTCCACAGGCACAGAAGAATGAACCTATAATACATGTAAATAATTTAGTTTAGATTAATAAAATAATTAATTAATACATTATATTATTGTAAAAAAACAAACCTGTGTGTCGATGGGATCCTGAGATGGCATGTGAGAGGGCTCCTGAGCGGCTCGCAGAGCCGGAGATGCAGATGGTGCCGTAGGCTTGGCTGTAGAACGAAGAAAGTAGTCTTCGAAAATAATATCCAAGTTTATGTCCTCATCTCCGTCTCCCATATGTAGATCACTAACTGGCACTATGGAAATAATGACCAAGGATCATAATGTGGGAACATCTCTGGCGTATATCCAGGTCTCTGTGAAGTCGACGGCCTGGAAGATGAAGTCGACGGGATATCTGTAGCTGACGGAGCCTGACAGACTATATTGTCAGGCTCATCTACTAGACCTCTGCCAGCCCGACTACCTCTGCCAACCTGACCACCTCTATCAGCCCTACTACCCTCTGGAACACCCTCTGAAGCAGGCTCTGGAACATCCTCATCGACACGATGCCACTCCTGTGCCCGTGTCATACCAGTGTCGGTAAGCTGAACTATCCGTGCTGCATATGCTGCTATCTCGGGGTCGGTGGACTCCGTACTGGGAATGCTCTCATAGTGTATCATTAGAGTCATCTGTAGCTACATATATTTGCAAATTTTAAGAATTGAATAAATTCGTAAAGTAATACATAATAAGACGATGGATTAAGTTTAAGACTAATAAAACTTACTAGCGCCTCATACGCTCCTCAGAGTGATGCATATCCTCGGCCATTAGGACGAGGCGTCAAGGGGTTGGCAATCAAGGAGCGAGTGATATGCATGTACCACGTCATGTACTCATGGACCGGAGTGTCATGTCCGACCGCCGCTAGAGTCATCATCCTCGCGTTCCATGCATCGACTTCCTGGTGCATACGCAACTGCCATGCCGCATTGTCGATCGAATGCTCGTCCCTGGCATAGTGGGTGTGCTCCCAACATGTAGCCGCAGGTATGTTTTGTACATTCCCAAACTGCCGTAACACGCGGTCGGGCGCGTGATGCTCAACGATGTCCATATGGATCAATGGACACCGTGCCATCCACATGTGCTCACCAGCCCTATAAAAAGACGGCAGCTGACCTAAAATCTGATCATACGACGTCCATATGAAAGCCTATAAAAAGAATTCAACTAGTTAACAATAAAAGACTAACAAAAATAACAAACTAATGTTAAATAAAAAAAACTTACCTCGGGCGCCGTCATGCGGTCTAACTGATCCCTAAATGGGAGAATGACATGGTGCGTCTCCACACCTCTAGTACGGCCTCACGACCATCTCCGCGCGTATGGCATATTCTCAGTAACATAGTCATCGGGAGGGTGAGCAACTATAGGCTGAAAAGGTCTCAACCTAGTCCACACCCATATCTGTCATAGTTATCAAAAAAATTATTTATCAGTCGTTGTTTCGAAAAAATATATTTAGTATTTTATTACACACACTTAAATATATTACTTGAAGAAAAGGGCTAAATGCAGCGACCTCAAGCCTCTCGCCCATAGAGGCTCGATCAAATCCTCTGTACATGTAAGCCATGACAGCAACACCCCAACTGTAACATCCCAGCTGGTCTAGATCCTCAATAAAGAGCAGATACCTCATGCTCATATCCGCACCCGATGTGTTCGGGAACATGATGCCCCCGAATATGATGAGAAGATATAAGCGAGCACGTCAGTCAACATCAACCTGAGGCGTCGCCTCGCCAATCGGATGCTGCAGATGTACGAGGCAAAAGTGAGCATGGAGGGAGGACCGCAACAACCGACTCTGTCCACGCATATCTCTCTGATGAGGCACGAAACCAGTGAGCCTAGTCAACTCCTGGGGATACCACAGGTGCGGAGGCTCCACTCTATACAATGCCTGTCCATCAATATGTAGACCATAAATCATCTCGACATCTTGCAGGGTGATGGTAGCCTCGCCAGTGCGGAGATGAAATGTATGGGTCTTCGGTTGCCAGCGCTCAATCATGGTCGTCACTAGAGCCCTATCGTGCACAAGCCGACCAACCTCAATGCACCGGTAGATACCTCTCCGACATAGTATATCTATGACCCGAGGATGTGGGGGAATAGCCTCTAGAATATCCCATGCTGACTCCCCCGAACGGGTATGGACCACTCTACTAGAGGATACCAGTGCATCCCATACATACTGGGACCTATGCTTATGCTGTAGATAAAGTACCCCTCTGTTGTCGAAGGGCCCCGGCTCCATGGAGGTGTCCTATCTATTTTAGGCATTTTAAATTAATCATTAATACATGAAGTAAGGATTAAAGTGGTATTTTTTTTACGCATTTTAAATTAATCATTATTTTTTTAATTAATCTCTAATACGTAGTATTAGTTATATAATCTTTTACCGAGAAATTATACAAAGGATTGAATCCTAAACTAAGAATTTTCAATTTCTAATTAGCAAATAAATAAATTAACAATTAAAGATATAAAGATTAATAATTAACAAATCAAAAAATTAACAATTAGCTAGCAAACAATTAGCATATAATTAATAAATAAATAATTAACTAACTAATCAAATAATTAACAAATTATTAGCATATATTTAATAAATAAACAATTAACTAACTAATCAAATAATTAACAAATTATTAACAAATAAATAATTGGCTTAACAAAAACTAAATAAATAATTAGCTAGTCTAACAATTGAAATAACTAATCTAACAATTAACAAATACTAAATAAACAATTAAAAAATTAACAACAAATAAACAAATAACAAAATTAAAAAAAAGGAAAAAAACGGGTAGAAACAGCCCTTTTGCGCACAAAAAAAGTGCGTAATTTTTTTTTGTTCATATCTGCAAATAATATACAATAGTAATGCTTAGGTTAATAATGTAATAGAAAAATCGTAGTAAAATACTTAGATCGAAGCTTTGATTTTAAGTTTTTGAATTGAATTATACGCCGCTTTATTGTGAAGAAACTTGTTCCTAGACTTCAATATATCAAAAATATTGACTTTTGGGTTGGAAATCAACAAAAAAAATGATGTTTTTGATCGCGTGGGACCTCGGAAAGCGACCTTTAATGGCTGATTTTCTTTTTCTTTTTTGAATTGGGGGACCAGTGGTGGGGAAGAAGGAAGGAGCCGTTTTATTTCAGGGCTTAAAAGAACTTAAGTGTAAAACTACACTTTGGTCCTTTTACGCACAGAATCTGTGCGTAAAACCTATTTTTTTTTAATGGGTTATTTTGGTTCCAAAAAATTTATTTTTGAGTTACAAAAGTCTTGGGCCCAGCTAGCAAGTATAGCTAGTATGTATATTCAAAATAAAGTTAGACAAGATCTTCTTGCTCATCATAAGTGTCACTTTATTCTTTACTAACTTCTAATCTTGAGTGGATTGAATCCATTTCATTAAAAACTCACTTTTATAAATGTAAGCATACATAACAATTCGTTCGAATCTTCTTAAAATAAGGAATGTATCTAGGGTAATAGTCAAGGAGGTCCAAGATTTGTATGAGGTTCTGGTACTTCATTAGCATCACTTCATTGTCCTTTTTTGGATTTCCTTGGTGTAAATTTTAGTCCCACTCGTTTTTCATTCCGAAATTCTCTTTTCACCATTGTGGGAGTCGTCAAAATATTCTTATTTGCATATGATTTTTGGAAAAAGATTCAAGTACTTGAACTATGAGAAATAATCTACATTTTTTCTCCCTTAATAATTAAGGTCAAACATATTCCTATCATTACCAAATTGGGAGAAATTTTCCCTTGTTGGCAGACGTAAAATCAAGATTAATTAGTCTCCTGTGACCTTCTTTATCACCTGATTCTGCCACGTGTCCACCACGTGGGGCGAATTTAAAACCCACTAGCTACCTCGCCTCTCCTTTTTACCCACCCTCTGCTAAAATATTACAGGTGCTAACCCCTTTCCCTCTCCCCAATTTCTTATGTTAGTTCCCCATTTACTTCCATTAATTTCGATCTCTCATTAAAGATTTCGGAACAGTTCCATTTTGTTGGACATTTTCTCAAAATTTCTCAACCAGCGACACACATTCTATTTTTCAATTCACAGCTCACTTGACACAATTTCACAACTCACATAAGATATCCCCAAGTTCTCACTCCATTCTATATCAGGTATTTGGGAAGTCATACAAGTCTTTCTTTAACTACAATTTTCTTCAATTTTTTTTTATTACGATTTTCTGCAATTCTTTTTATATATTTTGAATTAGTAATTATGCAAAAATATAGTACTTTTTATATAGTTTTCAAAAATGTAATTTTATTATAAATATTCGAAGAATTTATGTTTGAAATTAATTGTAATCAATGAAAAAGTTGTCTGACTTCCCAAATAAATCAACCCTCATATAGATTATGTAAAAACGGCATATATAGTTTATGTTTTTACTATTTTAACTGCTATTTATTTAATGAAGTAAATAGAAAATACATAAAGAAGTACTAATAACTAAATCTAGGCCTTTGTAAAAGGGCATATATATTTTATGTTTTTACTATTTTAACAGCTATTTATTTAATGAAGTAAATAGAAAATACATAAAGAAGTAGTAATAACTAAATCTAGGCTTTTGAAATACAGTTGTACCCTTGGCATTCATTCAAGTAATCGTTGACAATTACTGGACATTACGTTAGTGGAAATTAAAGGAACAAAAGAAGGGTTTTTATAGTTGGCGTGAGGTGTTTTTATTTGAGAATATTGTACATAGCCTTATGTATATCGGTTTACATTAGATTTGATCACAAATCAAAATTAGACCAAAACCTATGAATCTTAAAACTTACCAAAGACATAATCTTAGTAAGAAAATCAATATCATAGCGATAACTAAATTATTATTATAATTAGTTCAATATTTAATTTGTTCAGTCAATATTTAAATATCTTTAAATTGAATTCTCATTTCTGTACACATTTATAATACTAATCTTGATAGTTTAAATTAAATTGCTTTGATCAACTTTTTAGTTGTAACCTAATCATTTCATCGATTTAATATAAGATATACCTCTACTTTAATTAGTTATAATCATATTACCTTCGCTAAAATATGTTTATAAAGTTATTATCACCCGTAAGCTATTAGAGGTTTGTTTAATGTTAATAATTTTTTTATTCTGCTTATTTATTTCATTATAGAATGTCATTATCTTATATTCTCAATTGTTACCTCTCACTTTCTTTTTCGTCTTGAAAATAATATTTATTTATGTTGAAAATTGCTATTGGGTCGGGTCCACCAATAAGGAGTGCTAACTAACCTGCTAACCCATTAGCTAGTTCTTCTCCTAAAATTCCATTACTAGTCTATAAATACACCATTATGGGTGCAGGAAAACAAATGATTTTTCATATATTGTTGACGGTTAGGGTTTACAATAAATACATGAAAGAATCTCTGCATCAACTGTTAGAGGGATCTTTAGGTTGTGAACAGAGGGGATTCATCCGATTCATGAGGATTTCCGACGACAAGTAACACGAGTCGTGATTGCTGCAGATCTGCTTCCGCTATGAAGAAACCCGTAAGTCTCCTAACTAGTTACGAATCAAATGCTACAATTTTTTCTATTGGGATTTTTATATAGATAAAAAAATCGAAGAATATCATGATTTTAAAGAATTAAAAAAAGAAAAAGAAAGACGAAGGTTGATAATGTAAGGGCAAATAGGCATTTAAATAAGATAATTAGGATACATGGGGACAATGTCTGTTGTTCAAAGTTGAGGGGAGAGTTATATTCTTTAAAACAAAATTGAGGGGTTTAAATGATTTTCATCCTAAAATAAATTTAACTATATGGTAGCACAACTTGTTTTAAATATGAAATTCACAGCTCGCTTATACGAAGCTATACAAACTTTCTAAATATTTTCATGAACTAAGTAGGCGTTTGGCCATAGAAACCAAATATTTTTCACTTTATATGAAATTTTTGAAGTTGCAGATGGAGTTGTATTTGGTTATATATATTTTTTGCAAAGAATATTTGGTTATTTGAATCTGCTAAAAGTAAGAAAAGTGAAAAATGGTTTTAATTGTTTACAAAATTCCAAGTACAACTTGAAGTTGCAGTTGAAATTTTCACGGCCAAACGATGATTTTCAAATAAAGTGATTTTTTTCGAAAAAAGTGAATAATTCTCATGTCCAAACGTATCCTATCTTTTACACATTTTAGCAAAAATTCCTTGAATGGATCTACATCTTAACTTACCATGCTTATCTTTCCAACAGCTACCTCAACAATGCTCGACAAGTTCAATTCAACTCAATAAAGACTAAGAATCGATTTTCCATTAATTCATACTCAGAGAAAATCTAGCTCAACTTCATAGAGTGGCTAAGAACCCTCTTTTCATCCTAAACATCATATCATTACAAGTCGCACTTAATATGTAAATACTTGATGATTATTAAGCTTACAAGACTATTAGGGGACGTTTTGTATGCGAAATGTATAGGCAAAGATATCCTATGTAATTATTTTATCCCACCTTCTATATGAGATAGTATTCCCACCATTTTTAGTACAAATGGTGGGATAAAATAATCCCGGAATTAACTTAAAATATCCCAAACCAAACATAGGATAAAGTTAATTTCAAATTTATCCCGGGTGATTATCCTTATCCCATATACTAAATAACCCTTAGGAATAATATTCAACTCATAATTCAACCAAAGATGCTATTCAACTTCTCTTCCATGTGTTCTTCCCATTTCAAGAGCACCCACTATAAGGGTTTGTTCCATAACTTAATAAATACTGTATATGATTTCTACTCCCAAACGTGTTTCAAATACTCATCTCCTCATATATAAGGGAGAAATTAGTATTTTACCTCTTGGAGAAAACCCTAGATTTTGTTCCTCTTTGATTCTTAAACAATCCTTGAAGAATCTAAAGATTCCAATGATTTGAATTAAATGAAAGAATTCTAATCCAAAATATCATAAATGACTCACCTTAAAGGGTCGTTATTGTCCTATCCGAGTCTCCACCTCAAGAGCTCAAATTACCTTAAAAACATTTAATTTTCTTTATATGCAAAATGGCCTTTTTATAACAACAGACCAATTTCAACTCATATGCACCACATATGAATCACATCGCTGCAACTATATCTCCTGGAAGCCCCTTATGTGTCACATCTCCTTCACATAAGGGTGCCAGGCCTAAGCTCCCAGGTTAGTTCCCACAAATTCTAAAGTCCTAAGATGCTTTAGAGATGTAGCCGATTATCTGGTATTTCCCAGATCTTACTTTCTCGATTCCTTTGGATCGTTTCTCCTTCTTAGCCTTCCCCAGTGGTTTTTTATGCACGTTCACTCATCCCAACATCCTAGCTACTCTCGTGCAGTCCCGGATACTCCTCGAGGTTATTTTAGCACGTTAATACCGGAGCTTTACATTATCCCCACTTAGAAACATTTATCCACGAATATTAGGTTATGGCCATACGCGAAGCTTGAGGTGAATTCTAGGCCACATACTAAATTTGTTTAAAACTTATTGCCTCAGACGTTTTAGCTAACTCTTCAGATTAATAAATATTTAGTAGAATTTCCTTTATAAATAAGACTATAATAAGTTTTGCAACCTTCTCAAACATATATTTAATCGTAACGACCCGTTAGATCGTTTTGAGGATTTTACTCCTTTTTACCCTAACGATCCTTCTCTTACCTTTATTATGGCATATTTGACCTGCAGGGATGGGGGATGCGATTGAAAGTGCAAGAGAGGGGGGGGGGGTGAATTGTAACTTTTTCGTTCAGATAGTCGACTAACTGAGAACACTAGTCGACTATATCGTAATGCAGTAATAAAAGTGCAGAATAAAAATGACACAGATATTTTATACTGGTTCAGATTCAATGTGAATCCTAGTCCAGTCCCCTTGGGTTGCAAGGGTGTTCTCTGCAACTGTTTGTAAATGTTTTGGTACAGTGGTTTGTTTGAATGGAGCTCCTACGTCTACACTCAAACACTCGAAATCTTTTTGATACAATGCCTCACAAACTATTCTATATCTCTCCTTTCTTTTTTATTTACACTATATCACTCAAGAATACAATGTTTGTGAAAAGTAAAGCAGAGAGCTTGAGAGTATGAGACGAATGTATATTTTCTTTGTCTCTAGAGCCTCGAATATATAGTCTTCAAATGTTAGCCGTTAGACTCTTTTTTTTTTTCCAGCAGAGATAGCAACCCAAGAGATTTGATCCTTGTAAATTAGGAATATTTGAGGATCCTAATTTCCAAGAATAAAGCAAGAGCTTATTAATGCTTGTAACGATCCTTTCCTTCTGTGGTATCAGCTTGGTTGGCAGATGCTTGTTTCCTTGCACGTTGTTGATATGAAATAAAGGTTGTACAACTGCTTTCCTTATGCGCCATTTGCCTTGTTGGAGTGGTACTTGTTTCCTTGTATAGTAGATTTGATTTAATGCTTGACTCCCCATGATTGTGCTGATTTATATGCTTGAGTAAAACTGATTCTTGTTCCAAAAATACACAGTAGCCTATTTTTATTGAGCCTTGAATTCCTTTCCTTATGCAATCGACTTGGGCTTGCTCTTCTATTCAGCCGACTGAACTCCTGTTGTCCATTGGGCTTATTTTTCCAATCCATTTAGTTGATCCTTTGAGTATAGTACTTACACAATAATTTGTCATCATTAAAATCATAACACTAACAATCTCCCCCTTTTTGATGATGACAAAAAATTACTCAAAGTGAGTGTGAGTGTAGTCAACTTCCTGTTTAACTAGTTGATTCCATTTCTTGAATAATGCTCCCCCTGAATATCGGAGTAGAAGACTTCTCCCCCTGAGTAGTTGACTGAATTTCTCCCCCTGAGTAGTTGACTGGTCCAGACTGGACTTTTTCTCCCCCTTTGGCATCAATAAAAAAGAAATACACACAGCAAAGGCCGTAATAACAATATAACAGAACTACAAACTATAGGTGAAGTGATAAGGGGTTAGATTATAAGGCTGAATGACCAGCCACAAGCTATAGTCTACGGATAATTAAGCAAAAATAACATAGTCAAGATGGACCAATGCCCAAAACCAAAAAGATTGTTTTAAACAAACAGGACAAAACATAATTAATCCTGCTCCCCATTAGACTGCTGTTGCTCCTGCTTCCGTTGAGCAAAGGACCGAAGAAAGTACGCTAAAGTGTTAACCATAGCTTCCTTCATGGCATCCAGAGTTGCAGTGAACTTAGCAGGAAGATCATCAACACTACCTTGCAGTTTGGTAGCTAACTTGCCTGCTTCCTTTAAGCCACCATCAATCTTAAGACGCAGTCGAGCAACATCAACACCAGTTTCTTTAGAGACATCCCTGACCTTTTCCATATAAAAATGAGTGGACACAAGGAGATCTTTGAGGGAGTCAATTTTGTCATCAAGGACTGAGAGCTTAGCAAGAATATCAGAGGGATGATCAGATGGGAGGTTGGAGGAGGAAGATTTGGATGATTGAAAAATAGGTGGACAAGGTTGGTCAGGTTCCTTATCTACATCCTTTTTGAGAACCCATACATCATCCATACATACATATCCCATGCTACCAAATGCTCTAGAGTCATAACATTGTTTAATAAAAATAGGGGGGTGGTCATCAAGATTAACATGATGGGCTTCCATAATGCGAGTAATGAGCATACCATATTGCAAGTTGGTAGGATCAGAAGCAGAGTCTAACATATGGTTCATGACTAGGGAGGAAATGTGGACCTTACGTTTCTTAACCAGACAATAAGTGAGAAGAGTATCACGCTGAGTGAGGGTCGACAAAGAGCCTACACGAGGCAGTATAGTAGTAGCAACAATGTGAGCAATCACACGGGTCTCAAAAGACAAATGTTTGGGGCCTAAGTGAGGGGGAAGGGAACCAGTTGAGTCAAGAGAAATAGACCGTTTAGCCTCTTCATAAGAGACCTCAAAATCAGATGGCCAGGAGTTACGAAACAGAGCAGAAAAACCAGAGGTTTTGATATTGAACATTTCATCAAAACCAGAGTTGTCAAACAAAATACGAGTGCCAAAAACAAGGGTTTCAAGTTCGTCATCTTTCGTAGCTCAAAGATTAGCATAAAACATGTGAATATGATGTTCATAAACTCGAGTAGGTGCATAGGAGAAAAGATTTACCCAACCTTGAAAGTCAAAAAACTGCTGAATATTACAATATAGTGACAAGATTACATCAAAATCCACTATTCAACCATGAGCAAAAGATTTACCTTTAAGGGAATGAAATAGATTAGAGTTTGGGGTGGTCCAGAAATGGCGACGGTCAAGAAAGGCATTTTCATAGTCGAACTTAAATTTCTTGGAAGACTCATAATTTCTTAGAAGACTCACCACGCGCTTCAGTTGCATGGTCACGTTTGCTCGAGGAGCGAAGAGACAACGAATTTGTAGATTTGTGAAGGAAGGAATCAGAGTCATCAGATTCGACATGAACAGGGGATGAGGCTTTACCTTTGTTTTTCTTTCTCGTGCTTTTGCGAGTGGAAAGAGAGGAATGTTTCTGAGTTTTAGCCATAGATTGTAACGGAGGAAAACTGTTGAGTGAAGAATGATAGAGGGATGGATGGTTTTAATGGAGGTTGTGAGGAGACGAAGAGTCATGGAATTGAAAGGGTTTATGGGGAAGTGGAAGAGGTAGTGGGAAAAAGGAGAAGACGACAGAGAGTGATGATGATATTTATTGAAAAGCGAGAATTGGGGAAAGAGTAGGGTGCGGTTATCAATGAAAGGACAGAGGGAGTTTCAGAGAAGGAAAATTAATCAATTTACCAAATATAACATAGTTATATAGGTTTATCAATAATTCCTAGAGATTCTCTAAGCATGCAAAATCTTTCCTCAAGTAAGGGTTTTGTAAAAATATCAGCAAGTTGATTTTCAGTGGAAACAAACTGTAATTCAATGGACCCCTTGATAATATGATCTCTAATAAAATGATGTTTAATATCTATATGCTTTGCTCTAGAATGATGCACAAGATTTTTTGATAAACATATAGCACTAGAATTGTCACAGAAAATTTTAACAGGCTTAAATAATAAATCATATTCACTTAGTTGATGCACCATCCATAAGAGTTGAGCACAACATTGCCCAACAGCTATATATTCAGCTTCAGTAGTAGAGAGAGAAACACATCCCTATTTTTTGCTATGCAAGGAAATTAATGATTGTCCAAGTAATTGGCATGAACCACTTGTGCTTTTTCTATCATCCTTATCTCCTACAAAATCAGCATCAGAAAATCCTTCTAGATTGAAGGGATTAGTTTTGGGATACCATAATCCATAGGAAATGGTTCCAAGTAAATATCTAATTATTCGTTTTACAGCACTGAGATGAGATTCCTTAGGAGCTGACTGAAAACAAGCACATTTGCAAACACTAAACATGATGTCTGGTCGACTAGCAGTAAGATATAGTAGAGAGCATATCATTCCTCTATACTTAGTTTCATCAACTGCTTTACCTGTATCATCTCTGTCAATGGAACATGTAGGACTCATAGGAGTTTTCATAGCTTTAGCATCATTTAGACCAAATTTGTGAACAAGATCCTTTGTGTACTTACTTTGACAGATGAATATTCCTTTGTCTGATTGATGAATTTGAAACCCCAAGAAAAATGTTTGTTCGCCCATCATAGTCATTTCGAATTCACTTTGCATGAGATCGTAAAATTCCTTACATAAAGATGGGTTAGTACTTCCAAAAATAATATCATCTACATAAATCTATATGATTAAATTTCCAGATGAGGATCTTTTAATGAAAAGAGTTGTATCAATCTTTCCTCTAGAGAATCCATGTTCATCATACCAAGCTCTAGGAGCTTGTTTAAGACCATATAATGCCTTACTTAGCTTGAACACATGATATGGGAATTTAGGATTTTCAAAACCAGGTGGCTGTTTAACAAAGACTTCCTCTTCAATAAATCCATTTAAGAAAGCACTTTTAACGTCCATTTGAAATATTTTAAAACCTTTAAAAGCAGCATAAGCAAGTAAAATTCGAATAGATTCTAACCGTGCAACAGGAGCAAATGTCTCATCATAGTCAACTCCTTTCTGTTGTGAGTAGCCTTGGGCAACCAGTCGAGCTTTATTCCTCACAACTTCGCCTGCTTCATTCAACTTGTTTCTGAACACCCATTTTGTTCCTATTACTTAACCTTTTTCAGGCCTGGGAACTAGATTCCATACTTTATTTTTGTCAAACTGATCCAATTCTTCTTTCATCGCCTTAATCTAATGATCATCTTTTAAAGCCTCATCTACTTTCTTAGGCTTGAGTTGAGATATGAGTGCTAGATTTGTATTATTTTTACGGGAAGCTCGAGTCTTCATTCCTTCATTTATATCACCAATAACAAACTTTTTAGGATAATCAGGCTCACTTCTCCATTTGTTTGGAATAGGTCTAATCGTAAGATTAGTCGACTCGTCAGCAGAGGTAGTTTCTTTTGATGAGAGACTTTGATCAGTTGATGTAGTAGTCGTAGTGACTGAAGACTGGTGAACATCTTCATCTACAAGTTTTCCTTTCTCGACCAAATGGTTAGTGTCATAAAAATAACACGAACAGATTCTTCAATAGATTTAGTGCGTTTATTGAAAACTCTATAGGATCTGCAATTATTCGAGTATCCAACAAAAATACCTTCGTCACTTCTAGGATCAAACTTACCAATGTTGTCCTTTCCATTGTTGTGCACAAAACATTTGCACCCAAAAGAGTGAAAATAGCTAATATTAGGTTTCTTACCATTCCATAGCTCGTAAGGGTTTTTTTTTAGAATAGGTCGAATCAAGCACCTGTTTAATACATGACATGCTGTGCTTACAGCTTCTGCCCAGAAATGATGAGGCAGATTGTGTTATAAAATCATTGTTCTAGCCATGTCTTGTAAAGTTCTATTCTTTCTTTCAACGATGCCATTTTGCTGAGGAGATCTTGGTGGCAAAAAATTATGCGCATAACCTTGTTCATTGCAGAAATCCTCAAAGGCTTTGTTCTCAAATTCTCCTCTATGATCACTTCTTATGGAAGTAATGTAGTAGCCTTTGTCACGCTGAACTTTCTCATAGAAAAACTTAAAAGAGTATCATCCTTATGAGCAAGAAATATAACCCAGGCAAAATGAGAGAAATCATCAACAATAACGAAAGCATACCTTTTTCCTCCAATGCTAGCAGTTCTAGTAGGACCAACAAGGTCCATGTGTAGAAGCGGCAATGGTTTAGACGTAGATACAATATCTTTGGAATTAAAATAACTTCTTGTTTGCTTACCTTTAACTAGTCCTCCATCAAAGTCAGCAACTGATTTGAACAGCTTTTGTCGCCTGTCATGTGACTAGAACACGCACTATCTAGATACCATTTCCCTTTTGACTTCTTCTTGTGGTGTTCCTGCAAAACAAGGTAGTTACTTTCTTTTAGGTACCCAAGCTTCCTTGGGTCCTTGAGGGTTAGTGCTTTGATGATCAGTCTTGGGTTTCCATATCCAACTTGGAGAAGATATATAACGAAACCTACACTGAAAATATTTATGACCCGTTTTTCCACAGCAAAAACATTTTTGTGAAAAATGATTTTTAGAAAATGACTGAGTAGTCGACTTATGAAAGTTTCTTGGAGACTTCCTTTCAGTGGTTTGAAAATTTTTATTTGTCTCCTCATAATTAGTTGACACATCTTTAGAATTATCAGAGGTATTGCTACTATTGATAGGTCTTTTCCTAGTGGACTTGTTGTTACGAGTCGATTTGTTAGATTTAACTGAGCTATGACTGGTGGACTTGCGCAACCCATTAAGTTGCAGTTTCAAGTCATCAACTTCTTCTTGAAGAAGATCCCTTTCTATTTCAACTACTTCTAGTTTAGGTTTCTAGTCCCGTCGTTCCCTCTTAAGCTTTTTATATTCATTAAACACCCTATTTAAATCCTCGAGAGTTTGGTCAAGCAACTCTTGAGTTTCTCTACAGTTGGAACAGTGATAGGGTCTTACCTCGCTAGTTTCACCAATTGCCATGAAGCAAATGTTTTCCATATCTTCCCCATCATCTTCAGAGACTTCATCTTCACTCCAACCGCTGAATGCTCGTTGTTTTGGATAGTTTTTTGATGGTTTCCTCTTTGTATCAGGGCATTCAGATGCAATGTGGCCATATTTTCCACATTCGTAGCATTTTCCATCATTTCTTTGAACAGCGGAGGATTTACCTTTCCTAAAATTTGAATTTCCTTTTCTATTGTTTATTGATCTTCTCATGGCTTCAATTACATGCCTAGAGATCATGGCCACTTCTTCTTCCTTGAACTCATCGTCAGATTCTTTTGACTGAGACTTGAAAGCAACCATTTTCTTATTTTCATCCTTCTAATATCTTTGAATATGATTCTTTTCAAAGGCCATCAGATTTCCTCTCAGTTCATCATATGCAAAATTGTCCAGATTTCCATCTTCTAAAACAATCGCCTTTGTTTCCCAAGTTTTTGGCAGGCTTCTGACAAGTTTTCTCACTTGTTGAGAGTTAGTGTAAGTCACACCAAGATATTTGAGTTCACCAATGATTTTGCTGAATCTGGTGAACATTGATTCAATGTTCTCATCATCCTTCATGCTAAAAGCTTCATAGTCGTGCCTTAGAGCATCGATTTTGGTTTCTCTTACTTTTGATGTTCCTACGTATGTGACCTCAAGTTTATCCCACATTTCTTTTGCAGTCTCGCAGTTTGATATTTTGGCATATTCCTCTCCACTGACTGCACAGTTCAATAAGGCTATTGCTCTAGCATTTGTTGATAGAGTCTCCAGTTATTCTTTAGTCACATCATGCGACTCCAAATCAATTTTTGTACTTGGATCTTTTGCATCCACATTTGGGATAGGTTTAGGTCCTTTCTTGATCACAATCCATGGTTGATAGTCTGTTGATTGCACAAAGATCTTGAACCTTTCTTTCCAATGGAAGTAGTGTTCACCATTGAAGTAGGGTGGTCTCGTTGTGGAGTGCCCATCTCGTAAAATTGCACCAGGGATCCGATATGCAGCCATTTGATCTTTTCTCACTTGCTGTTAAGCAATGAAGTGTGAGACCTTGCTCTGATACCAATTTAAAGTGCAAAAGGGGGGTGGGGTGAATTGTAAATTTTTCGTTCAGATAGTCGACTAACTGAGAACACTAGTCGACTATATCGTAATGCAGTAATAAAAGTGCAGAATAAAAATGACACAAATATTTTATACTGGTTCAGATTCAATGTGAATCCCAGTCCAGTCCCCTTGGGTTGCAAGGGTGTTCTCTGCAGCTATTTTTAAATGTTTTGGTACAGTGGTTTGTTTGAATGGAGCTGTTACACCTCGGAAATTTCCCGTTGGTACGCAAGTAAATGAACTAATGATGTGTGCGAGGAGTGCGAGTGTATAATGTTTCATGGGAAATGTATGTAAAGGGATGTGGATGATTAGAATGAAAAGTCGAGAAATGAGAAAAAAATTTAAAGTTGGCAAAACTGCCCAGTGGTCGTATATTGAAAAATACGGACCGTAAAGTGCAATACGGTCCGTAAACTGGCAGACGTAAACTGCCATGCCAAAGCTTCAGCTTTCTGCCAGTGGTCGTAAAGTGCAAATACGGACCGTAAACTAGTATACGGTCCGTAAACTGCCAGGTCGTAAATTGGCATGCCAAACTTCAACTTTCTGCCAGCTGAGGAAAAGGTATAATACGACCTGGTGGACGGACCGTAAAGTGATTTACTGTTACACCTCGGAAAAGTCCCCGTACATGTACAAGGAATAGAACGACAAGGGTATGAGTGTGGGGTATTTTACTAAGCAAGGGGTGATGATTCGTGAATTTTTGAAAATGAAAAAGTTATGGAATTTTATTCAGTACAGTGGTCGTGAAGTGGTATACGGCCCGTAAAGTGATTTACGGACCGTAAACCACCATCGTCCTCCAGCCTTTCAAGTTTTAACTTTCTGTTAAGTGGTGAAATGCTTAAATACGACTTGGAATACGGCCCGTAAACCGGTTTACGGACCGTAAACCTCGATCGTAAACTGCAATATTCTTCAGCCAACTTCTCTGTTTTGGACATGCTTAATTACGACCAGGGAGGACGGCTCGTAAACCAGTTTACGGCTCGTAAACTGTGGTTTACGACCACTGTTCACCCCGACTGGAATTCATTAAAGACCAGATTTTGAATTAATAAAAGGGACCAAGGCTTCATTTTATTTCATTATGCATCTACACCATTCAAGAACACTCTAGAAGCTCTCCAAATATTCATCCACAAAATTCAAGAGATCAAAGGGGAACCAAGATCATCAACATCTAATTCATGAAAGCAAGTGCATGAGACTCTATTGGAAGTCATCTTCTTCAAGAAATCTCAAAAGGGTTGAAATAGGGTTTTGGTATAAAAAGAGTATTGTTGCTCAATGCTTGTTCCACCATCATCCAAGGTATGTTTCATGACTATACCATATGGTTCAAGGTATTGGAAGGCTTAGATACTTGAATTGTATAAGAACATAGAAAATGGGCCTTGTATGGGTAAATAGTGGCACAATTGAATAGTAGTTGAATGGAGTCATGAATGTTGATAAGCTACAGTTGTGAATATGTTATAAATAACGTCTAGACCATGAAATAAGTATTATATACGAGAAAACGTGATAACGAGCTATAACTATGGATGTGGAGAAATTGGAGGAAAATGGTAGATTTTTCTTAAAGTGTATAAGTGATGATTGTTGAAAGTAATATTGTGAGTGTCGTTACGAATGTATGAGAGTGGAAATGAAACATGGGGAAAGTATTAGAAATGAAGGGAGTGCTACCCAATTTTCCTTAGAAATGGTAGTCCGTTCTTGTAATTACTTAGCTAACGATGACATGAATTCT
Organism: Lycium barbarum; assembly: GCF_019175385.1. NCBI lineage: Eukaryota > Viridiplantae > Streptophyta > Magnoliopsida > Solanales > Solanaceae > Lycium > Lycium barbarum. The sequence continues at coordinate 56,785,130 of NC_083338.1, forward strand.
CTTGAAGGTATATGAGTGCATTAGGGGAGAACGAGCAAGCAATAAGAATTGTAAACGTCGAAGGTATGTGAGGCTATTCCCTTTCTTTCAAAGGCATGATCCCTAGCTTACGATTTCATAAATGCTCCCATCTTTTCCTTGCTACCAAAGGTTAAATAATCTAAGATTCCGAAGCACGATTTCCTTCTTGATATTTCGTAGATGTTTTCCAAAGTACTCCTATTTTCCAAACCAAAGGTTGCGATTATGTGAGCGTTATGATAACGACCGTGGATATTGTTTTCAATAACAATGATGATGTCAAAAGTGAAAGTATCATTATGCTGACCATGATGAGAGCAAATCTTATGTTTAAAAGTTTCAAGTTTACGATTTCACGGACTATATGAGAACGTCGAGCTATTTACTGATTTCTCAATTTATTCATGGATGGTGACTTTATTTCTAAATCTTCCAAAGTATATGAATGGATGCCTTATGAAGTTCATGATTTTATTCTATGCTTTATTTTAATTCTATTCTTCATTGATAGTCTCGCCTTATAATAATTGTTCCTTCAAGGTGAGACAAAGCGACGATGATTACTCCATAACACAATCGGAGGCTTTCGACCTTACGCCACTCCAACGTACTTACAACTTTTCCTTGGGCTCTCCAGCATGCCATGTATATTATGTATGTATATATATATGATATGAAAATGTTTTCAGGGGAAAGGGGGAAAGGTGAGGCGCTATAGACGCATAGCTACCTGTACAACTGGCATATCATGATTCCATCCCGGACGCGGGATGCCCGGACGCGGGATATATGGGTTATGGATCGGGCCGTACGTTCCTCGGCACTAACTTATTATATTTATGGATCGGGCCGTACGTTCCTCGGCACAAACTTATTATATTTATGGATTGGGCCGTACGTTCTTCGGCACTAACATATGATGACATATGGATCGGGCTGCGCGTTCCGCAGCAATTTACTATATGATGCTTTATGAGTATGCATGCATGGATCCGCCTTAAGAGGCAAGCAGTTATCGATTATCTCCTTGTTCTTACTTTACTTTACTTTCTTATTCTTATTTGTTTCTTGATGTATGCCTTACATACTCAGTACAATGTTCGTACTGACATCCTTTTCTTTGGATGCTGTGTTCATGCCCACAGGTAGACGGGAAAGCGGTCCAGACTGATAGGAGTCACTAGCCGAGCTGAAGAGCACTCCATCTTCCGGAGGTGCTAGTTGGTTGTTCCTTTTGTGTATATATTTGTATGTCACTCAATAGAGGCTCATAGATGCTCGATGTGGGTTGTGTGGTTCCACAACATGGGTAGTACGCATGTGTATAAGTATATTGAAATATGTTTTTGTATCAACGCGTTATATTTTTGTAATGAAAAGCAAATCCTCTTTTTATAGTTAACCGGAAATAGATGAATGATTGTTAAATGGGTTAGGTAAATGATAGTACGAGCGGTGCTCGGTGGTTAGTCCCGGGTACCCGTCGCGGCCCCTAGTCGGGTCGTGACATTTACGGCCCGTAAACCATGGTCGTAAATCACCATGCATGCAGGCCAAAGTCTCTTGTCCTGCTTAAGCTTAAAGACGTCCACGAGGGACGGTCCGTAAAGTGGAATACGGACCGTAAACCTCCATGGACGACCACTGTTCACCCAGCACAAATTTTCCAATTCATTAAATATGAGGATCAAGACTGTCACACCCCGACCTCGCTGGGGTGTGATGGGCACCCGACCCTTACTTAGGGCCGAGCGAACCCTCAGACTCTCGCTGCACATAAAATCACGTCAATTTTTTTTTTCTTTAAAACAAATAATAAAGTACATAGCAAAAATTTTCTTTCAGAAATATTCTTTCTCGTGGCTTTCAAGCCGAACAAATTTGTGATCATACAAAATTCATTACGTACACAGACCGACAACCAATACCCACGACACTATCTGCAAAGTCTCTAATAAGATCCCAAAAGCATAACATACAGAATCTGACTCGGCAGCACTCCGGGAACAAATGGAGCTTGCCATCTGCACTGGAACATCTTCCATCTGTCCTCAACTCAACTGGGAGTACCTGCGCGGCATGAAACGCAGCCCCCGAAGAACAGGGGGTCAGTACGGAAATGTACTGAGTACGTAAAGTGGAAATATAACAATATAAGCAAAACCGAGCCAGAAGTATAGAAATAGAACAGGTAGTATCGGCTCCAAGTCTGAAATGGAAATACAGAGTGTATGGCCAGGACCACGATATATATCATAAGCACGAGGTGTAGCCGTCTGAATCGTGATATGAAACAGAGGTACAAAGCCTAACTGGAAGGATCATCGTGCGGATCGGGGCACAGAGTGCGACTGACATACCCGCAACCGAAGCTAGGGGTGTAGAACTATAGCCGACTGAGGCATAGTCCGGCTCAATCATGCAGAAGCAACACCAACAGAATCATTCTCCGAATCCGCTGTCCAGAAATGTAACAGGCAGAACCATGCATGCAGAATCATAAACTTACACAAGCACAGGTAGTATACATTTACCTCAGGTTTCGGCCCTTTAGTGAGGGGCGCAATGGACAGTGCACTGGGGTGTGCACGAATAACCAGGTCGCCACAGGGTCGCCTCTAGTGCACAAGTCATACCCAAGAGGTTCCAGCAGGCAAATACGGCAGTTAGAATGTCAAAATGCTTTACTTTCTTTTGAAAAACATTTTTGTTTCACACATATAAAGGAATCAACGCACAATTTCCGCGGCCATAAGTCCAGCGGTCGCTACCACGCATACCGCGGCCAAGTACCCAGCAGTCACTATCACACGTACCGCGGCCAAGGGTCCAGCGGTTATAATCACACATACCGCGACCAAAAGTCCAGCGGTTACAATCACACATTTGACATACCGCGGTCAAGGGTCCAGCGGTCTATGTCAGGCACAATCATAAGTGCGGAAGACGCGGTCAAGGGTCCAACAGTCAATGCCACACGTCCGGCATGACGCGGTCAAGGGTCCAGCTGTCAATGTCGGACACGCCGCGGTCGAGGGTCCAGCTGTCAATGTCGGACACGCCGCGGTCGAGGGTCCAGCGGCCAATATTACATATGCGCATATTCACATAACCGGCCCGGGACTCGGTAAAACAGAAAACAACCATACAGAATGCCAAATTATCACTTTCCCAACATAATCACACACGCCAGGATCATACATCACACAAGATTCAAGTATACCAAAATCGTATATTAGTAAGTACGGGAGGTAAGTAGTTTATCCAAAATATCAGGGTAATATTTTCAAAACGTTTTAGATGTCAAAAAAAATATTTTATAAAGCTCATAAAGGTGGTCATAGCACCTATCGTATAGTAAACAACATAATAACCAGGAGCTACCTGCGAGCTCCGGACACGAGTACATTGGCTAAAGCCATACAGAATTTATATCAGGGTTTCTGTCCCCGTAATTGTTTCCATGAACATTAAATCAATTCAAGTTCGTTAAAATAACTCCCGTTTAGTAGTCGGAACAATAGCCATAAGTTTTCTCGACTTATCGTATGGGAATAAGACAAACAGAACAATAAGAGAGGCAACGGGGAATAGCGGGCCCACCTCGGTCCAAGTCGAGGCGGCGGACAAGAATCACGCCCATTAGACTCTACGGAGTCATCCAGGAAGGTTTCATAGTGATCGGGTTACATTTGTACAAGTTATGGAGGTTTAACCACTTTTCTAGCAAAATGCGCCTTTTGAAATTCAATTGAATTGAATGAATAGTACCAAAAATCAATCTCGAGTTTCTATGAGCAGAATCGCCCCCGAGGCTCCGATCTTGACCTAGTACATCTAGGACATGCCAAAGAACAAAGGGGAAGACTTTACATACCTCGATTGCGCCTTACGCTCGCTTGGCTTCAATTCCAATTTCGTCCAGAATCTACAAATGGTCATGTTTACCAATTGTCAATTTCAAGCTTTTCGAGAATCTAAGCTTAATCACATAATTGCCTACCGAAATTTCGGCAACATTTCCCCTATATATATGACATCCCCGAGACTTAGCTCGGCTAAATATATCAACACAGCAACCCAACAACAACATCACTAACAACAACAAGCATTACAAAGCACATAGTATGGCATAACTAGCCTTGTTTTCCACATGGTCCAACAACTTCCACTTCAACTTCACAAACCCAAACTAGTATCAACATTTCCATATTCATCATTAATCAAGACCATTACAATGTGATTTGGAAGTATTTCATATCATTTCTATACAATATTCACATGATATACAAAATATACAAATTTTCCACCAAACCATAATCCATCCAAAACTTCAAATCTTCAACATACATATTCATAACATATTTCCACCTTCCAATTTCATCAACCATAATCATAATTCACATCTTAACAACTTCATTTCCATAATATTATAAAATCATATTAAAATGACATAATCTTCTACAATCAATTTCAATGCCAACGGACGAATTTATATCGCTATTTTCCCGTTCTATTCCGTTGAAACTTTAAATAAACTTGTTGGCAATGAAAAAGAGCCTTAATCATACCTTAAGTGCACAGCTACCACGTCCACCCTCTTACTTTTAGTTGATTTTTAGCTCAAATCGAAGGCAACGCGACGTAGAACACTTTTCTCTTCATGGGCTTCGGGATTCGGGGCTCAGATTTTGATCAAACTTTATTTATCTCTCTAAGTCTTTCCTCCCTCTCTCTCTATAGAATTTTCTGGATCTTTTCTGATCTGAAAATGTGGAGGAGGAGGCTGAAACCTCCCTTAAATAACAAGGAAATGGGCCTGACCCGGATTGGAATCGGGTTGGGCCCATTTCACTGCCCAGCTTGACCTTTCCGCCTTAAAATGTTCATATCTCCTTATCCCGATGTCACCTATAGGCCCACGACCTACCGTTGGAAAGCTATTTCAATTATCTACAACTTTTATTTCTGGGCGTTTTCCAAAATTCCAGACTTATAATGCCGGTTTTTCCCCTCCAAGTCAGGTCATCCGAAAACGTTTTCTTAAAAAAATTCGTTTGGTGGGCTTCCACTTTGATTTGGCCCCAAGGCCCTTCACAAGTTGTGTTTTACTTTACATATGCGATTCATATAACTTGTTACGTGTCCCAAAAAAAATATTGACGTGTGGCCCCCACCTCAGTTAATAATCTGACGTTCAAAAATACGGGATATAACAAAGACTTGTCTTATTTCATTTCCACATTACACCACTTCTCTCTAAAACTTCTCTCTACATTTATTATATGAGTTTTCAAGGATTATAAGCCATCAATAACATTAAGACAAGTAAATCAAGGGTAAGGGAATCATCAAGGATCATCCAAGTCAAGAAATCCAAATGGAGAAACACTAGGGTTTTGCTCAAAGAGGAGTATTATCAACCAAAGCTTGTTCCTACAACTTCTAAGGTAAGATTCATGATTTTTACAAGATGTTTAAGGTATTGGAGAGTTAAAATACATGGATTGTAGAAAATGTGGTCAACTAGGTCATGAATGATGAATAGTGACATTTTGAGAAATAGTTTGAATTGAGTTATGAATGTTGTTGTGTTGTGATATGAATGTGTTATAAATGGTATTAAGATCATGAACTAAACACTTTAGACGAATGGACGAAGTTGGGTGTTATGACCATGAGTGTGGGTGAATTAGAGGCAAATTGAGGAATCTATATAATGTGGATAATGTGAATGACTAATGGCCATTGTTATGATATTAATGAAGGTATACATGCTAGCTTTGGAAGGGAACGTGCAAGTGTAGAATAGTTCGACAGAAAGGTATGTAAGGCTAACCCTTCTTTCATAAGGCATGGTTTTTGGCCAAATTCCTAATTCCTCTATATGAGTATGTTGTCTTCACGTGGTTGACATTCCGAGCTCATAAGCTCACGACCCTTGATATGTACTATGATTATACTATGTTCCTCGTATGACGAGTAAGTCTATAATGTAAATGTAACGATAATGAGGAGGATAGTAATGATGATGAGAGTAAAATGAGACTAGAGATGCTTACGAGCTATGATATATGTGTATGTATGCCTATGAAGGGCTATGATAAGACCCCCAGCTTATGATGCCGGGTAAGACTATATGTATATAACTATGTATAAAGTATGTATATGATTACGTAACGTGCGCGCACTTCTGCAGAAGGTACGGATAACCCTGATGCCTTGGTAGGGCCAGGTATGCATGATCTTGAGCCTTGGTTGGCCAAGTATATATATAAAACACCGATCCTATAAGGTCAGGTATGCTATGTAAATGCTATGTATATGAAATGACTATGTATATAATATGAATATGAATGTGATAAGACTATGTATAAGAATACGAATAAGGACATGTATACGAATATGAGCACAAGTATGGTACGAGTATTATTATGGGATACGAACGACGATGTATGCAAGTAAGCGACATGATGATGATGATATTACTGTCTCCCCTCCTATGCTATTTCATATGATATCTATTATGCTTCTATATTGATGTTGATCATGCTTTACATACTCAGTACATTCTTCGTACTGACGTCCTTTTGTTTGTGGACGCTGCGTCATGCCCGCAGGTGCACAGGGAGACAGACTTGATCCATAGCTGCTTATTCAGTGATTGCATAGCAGAGCTCCATTTCTTTCGGAGCTGTAGCTTTTGGGTACTTATTCTTTTGTGTATATAATTATGGGCATAGCGGGGTCCTGTCCCGCTCATACAATATGTCATACTCTTAGAGGCTCGTAGTCATGTGTATGTGGGTAGAGATGTTAGACCATGTCGGCCCATGTTTTGTATATCTTTTGTTGGCCTCGTCGGCCTTGTACTTATGATGTGGCATAGATGCCTATGATATGTTAAATGATGATGATCGTCTAATGGGATCAATATGATTAACGATAAGAAAAGCACGAATTGACTTATGGTTCACCTAGATGTTATGTTATGTACGATACGGGGGTGCTCGAGTGGGGTAGCACCGGGTGCTCGTCGCGGCCCCCTAGCCGGGTCGTGACAGGAGCTCCTACGTCTACACTCAAACACTCGCAATCTTTTTGATACAATGCCTCACAAACTATTCTATATCTCTCCTTTCTTTTTTATTTACACTATATCACTCAAGAATACAATGTTTGTGAAAAGTAAAGCAGAGATCTTGAGAGTATGAGACGAATGTATATTTTCTTCGTCTCTAGAGCCTCGAATATATAGTCTTCAAATGTTAGCCGTTAGACTATTTTTTTTTCCAGCAGAGATAGCAACCCAAGAGATTTGATCCTTGTAAATTAGGAATATTTGAGGATCCTAATTTCCAAGAATAAAGCAAGAGCTTATTAATGCTTGTAACGATCCTTTCTTCTGTGGTATCAACTTGGTTGGCAGATGCTTGTTTCCTTGTACGTTGTTGATATGAAATAAAGGTTGTACAGCTGCTTACCTTATGCGCCATTTGCCTTGTTGGAGTGGTACTTGTTTCCTTGTATAGCAGATTTGATTTAATGCTTGGCTCTATATGCTTGAGTAAAACTGATTCTTGTTCCAAAAATACACAGTAGCCTATTTTTATTGAGCCTTGAATTCCTTTCCTTAGGCAATCGACTTGGGCTTGCTCTTCTATTCAGCCGACTGAACTCCTGTTGTCCATTGGGCTTATTTTTCCAATCCATTTAATTGATCCTTTGAGTATAGTACCTACACAACAATTTGTCATCATTAAAATCATAACACTAACAGCGATTACCTAGACAATTGTATTAGTATCAGAGAAGAAAACCTAAGTTTTGAGTCTTTGAAGATTTTAGTTTGAAAAGTTTTAGTAAATGTTTAGTTTTGGGGAACATGTCCAGAATCGAATTCTGATAGTTCCACTAGGTTCGAAACGTGATTTTTGACTCAGTTGAGTGGTTAGTACGTGACCCGAGTGGTTTAGGAAAGTTTTGGACGTTTGGTTGCTAAGTTTTGGTTTTTTAGAAAGTTAGGGTAATGTTGTGGAAACACATGCCTTAATGATGTCGGAGTAGTGTTTTGAGTGCATGAGAAAGTTCGTAGCGTCGTTTATACTTGGGTAGCATGTTTAGTTTGTGTTTGTGGGGTCAGGGATGTGTTTCGGGTGTTGGATCGAAAGTTTTGGGATTTTTGGGACTAGGCTATTGCTAGTTTTTGGTGCTTCGGCCCTGCGTAGAGGGAAGCTCACATGCCAAGGTGGGTGGCAGGTGTGAGACTTCGCTGAGGGGTAGGTTTATGCACCTGCGAGGGTAGGCCGCAGGAGCGGATGCGTATTTGCGCTTGAATGTCCGCACCTGCGAACCTGTGGCTGTGAGTGATAAGTGAGGCTCGTATCTACGAGCTCTTGTGCGTACAAGAAACTTTGCAGGGGCGGAAAATATGCCGCACCTACGAGGATTACTGAACAGAACCCATATAAATTCCCATTTCGAACCTAGACTTCTTTATTTCACATTTTGGGTTATAGAGCTTAGCTAGAGGCGATTTGAAGTGCTAGAGCTTGGTTTCTTCCGGGGGGGGGGGGGGAGGTAAGTTTATAATCTCTATTTTAATGTTTCCCATAAGTTTAATCCATTATTTAGCCTAGTCTTCATGTTAGGTTAGTAGAAAAGTGGGAGTTTTATCCCTAAATCTTAAGAGAGGGGTTTCCATGAAACTGAAGGCTCAAATGTGATTAGATTTCCATGATTTCTATAATTCTTACTATTTAGACTATGGGTAAGGTGAATTTAAGTTGAAATTCCAGTTTTTCCCTTGGGGCTGGTGTTACGTTTGGTTATTTTAGGGTCCTTTTTGGGTCCCGACTAGATGTATAGCAATATGGGTGTCTATGGACTCGTTTGTTAACGTAGAATTTGTATTTGATAGTCTTTGATCGTTAGAAGGAACTTCAGAAGGAGAAGGCTCAGGTTTGAATGTTCGCAGCTCTCGCTCAGCTTTCGAGGTAGGTTATGGTTTACTCTTTAGACTCTGATTGGAGGACGTATATAGTTTATAAATACTGAAGGGGTATTGGGCGTGAAAGAGGGTCCCACCTTAGTGACTGGGATGAGCACTTGGGTGGGTATAGGTGTATTTGTTCGGATAATTAATGTAAAAAATTGTATTGTGACGGGGTAAGCATGTTGAGCCTACAAGCATTTTTTTTAAAATTATTTTTGTTACATAGGGGATAGGGGAAAGGGAAATGGGGAAGGGGTTACAATGTGAGGATTCGAACCCTCACCAACAAGGTGAGAGTTCAGGTAGCCAAACAACTGAGCTACTAGATCCCTACAGCCTACGAGCATTGGTTGTGGTGATAAATTCACTGGTTTGGTGTGGTTGTTGTTTAAGTAGGCTATGATAGCCATGCTTGATTCGTACTTGTGATTATTGATTCATTGTACCTTCATCACTCTATATTTCATATAATTCGTGAAAGAGGAATCATTTTTGATATTTGAGTTGATATTATGTATCATGGTATACATATACCCATTTCATACTTTCAAGACATTTTTAGCATATGATACCGTGCATGTGGTACTCATTCATACATACATTTGTACTTATTGGAGTGAGTAACTGAATGAGGTACGAGCTGGTCCTTTGAGACCGGTAAAGAGGTAAAAATAATGTTCCCACAGCCTGTTGGGAAATTGTTCTGAGTGATATGATTCGACATGATATAATGTGATATTACATGATATGATATGGTTCTCAACCTCCGATGAAAAATCCCGGATGGAAGTGAGGGGTATATGGACCTCGCGAGTCCCCTATGGTTCATCACTAGACGGAATGACCGCTAGCATATGTGTACCGAAATTTATTATTGGCCAGTGCATTTGTTACACTTGAGAAATTTTCGCATTGTTTGCATCGTAAGTGTGCTAGCCATGGAACTCTTATAAGATTAGGGAGGACTTTTAACAAGTGTTTAGTATGCACCTTAAGGTTTAGGGACTAAACGAATCGAAGAGAATACGTTTCGTTGAAAATCAATTTTGAGGGGTGATTTTATGGCCTGTACATGGAAGTAAGAATCATAATTTGGAGGGTTGGATCACGTACATGTTGAGCAAGATTCTGGGAATTTTCATCTAGGTACGGGATCCAAGTACGGGACATACATGGAGGGCATACATGGGAGGCGGTGGCTGACTTTTCTTGTTTTAAAAGTGTCGGAGAGTTCAATTTTCATAATTTCTCATCCAAACCTCGACCCTAATCTCTCTCTAAGACCTCTAAACACTTCATAAAGGTTCAAAGGTGAACTCAAGCTTAATCAACTCAAATCCAAGGCAAGAAGTGTGGAAACTACAAGGAAACTATCTTTATGATGTTGTAGTGCCATTAAGGGTGGCTGTAAGCTTGGTAACTCTTAGATTTTGAATTGGATCTACTGTATGAGGTCGTGAAGCGGATATGAGTTGAGCTCTTGAGCTGGTGGGTCAAGATCAGGTATGTTAAGGCAAATCTTTCCTTCTTGGCATGGTTTAAAATGAAATGAAATGAAATGTAAACGAAGGTTTTCCAAAATTCTCCACTCCAAGTAAGCAAGGCCCTCCAAGTCATTCATTTCTTTAAGATAGTGTTCAAGTATGTTGTATATCAGATTTCAAGTCTTATTGAAACTCTTGGTAATGATGTTAGTATTCATAATATAATCGGAGGTGCAACAACCTTACGTCACTTCGAAGGAAGTTCTAAAGATCCTAAAGGGTTTCCTAATCCTTATGTACTTTCGTAAGAGTACGCCATGATGTTATATACATATATATATATAGCACGTATACAGGCTTGATTATTACATCTTCATTTACCACCGAGCTAGGGCCGGTCGGGCAGTCATGTATTTACCACCGATCTGCGGCCGGTTGGGCAGTTATGTTATATGCATTTATAATTGAGCGATGGCCAGTTGGGCTGTCATGCATTTACCACCGAGCTACAACCAGTTGGGCTTTTATGCATTTACCACCGTCCTACGGCCGGTTAGGCAGTTATGTCACAATAATGATGTAGTGAAAAGTATGGCATTGTAGGTATACTTATTCGAGGCAGTATTCATTATGTATATGTCACGACCCACCTGAATTACTATGACAGGCACCCGGAGCTAACCTACCGAGCACCACAAAACATAAATCCATCACATAATCATATCTGAATGGACCATAATGCTAACTAATAGATATCACAAACTGTAAGGGTCACAAGCCCAAAAAGATCAATGTATATACATCATCAAGCTGAACCCAAGTATACAAGCTGACAAGGTTGTCAAAATGCTTTACAAAATATGGACCGAGAAGGTCATAGAACATCTGACTGTGCATATCTGTCTACGAGCCTCTACCGGAGTGCATAACATAATAAGGATGGGACAGGACCCTGCCATGCCAATATATACACAAAAGAATCATACCAAGCTGAACTGCAACTCCGGAACAAGTTTAGTGCTCCTATACAAGCGCTGAAAAGGCAGCCTAAGGGCTGAACCGTCTCCCTGTCTAACTGCGGGCATGAACGCAACATCCACAAACAAAAGGACGTCAGTATGAATAATGTACCGAGTATGTAAGGCATGAAGAACAACATAACAAAGATATGAAAGTAACAAGAGATAAGAGAAATAACCTGTACATCTGAATGCCTCTTAAGGCAGATAACATGCATGCTTTCCTTTTAAAAAAACATTTTCATATATATATATATATATAGGCTCGATGTCATCCGTACTCGGCCAATATAGGCTCGGTTTTCTTTGTACCCATCTACAGTGGTGTGTATAATAGGTACCGTACCCGGCTATAGCACGACTTGGTGTCAATATATATATATATATATATATATATATAGCATGTATGGGAGCTCAAAGAAGCGTTATGACTATCAGAGTTACGTAAGGTCGGTAAACCTCCGATTACCATTATGGAACTATCATCATCAGTACATCCCACCTTGGAAGAACCGATGACCATTAGATGAGATCAACAACAATATACAAGATCAATAATCATAAGACGAAATCAATAATCATAAGACAAAGCTCAATAACTCCATAGAGGATTACGAACATAAGCTCCAAACATTTTTAAGGATGGAATCATCACGGATATTGTTTATCTAAGTTCATATCAATAAGATCATGCCACAAGAAAGAAATGGACAACCTTAACATACCTCGTTGTCTATTTAACGTCTATCCTCCCGAGCTTGCAAATCTATATTCAAGATGATTCATACTAAGGTTAAGTCATTAAAACTCTCTTAAGGTCAAACTAAATTAATTGGTGAGCTAACAAAAATCGGGCAACATTTCTGTTAGACCCCGTATTTTATACGTCGAGTTGTTCGCGAAGGAATCGACGTGAGATAGAAACCTCGGATTTTTAATTTCTAAACTAGAACTAATCAGTTATAAATTTTACTTAGTATAAAAATGTTATTGGAGATTGGGAACTACTTAATTGTGGTGTTAAGTAAAAATTTGTGGCAACAATGAGCCAAAATGCACAATAACGTGCCATGTCCAAAAGATGACTCAAAGTCATCTAAAATAAGGCTATTATGGAAGACAAACAAATATGCATTTAAACATTAATTCATCCACTACACTTACATTGTATTGTGGACAACTAAGTTGAAAGAAAACTAATGTGAGGGTCGGCCAAGTGACCGAAATTATGGAGAGAAAGGTGAGGCATGCATTTAAATATTGAAAGCATCCATTATTTTATGAAGGCATGCATTATTTATGAAGGCATACATGTTAGGAAGAATCATTGCACATTAAATATTGACAATTCATCCTTGTATGATTGCAATGGAAAAAGGTTAGTGTATGAATCATACACTACACATGCAATTACATTGTAAACAATTAAAAGGAAAGGAGAGAAGGGGGGTGCTCGGCCAAGGCTAGCCGAAAGTAGAGGGAGAAGAAAATTAATTTAAGTGCAAAGTTAATTGAGTGGCTCAATGTCATGAGTGGAGCATGTGTCCAACTTGTAGGAATCTTAGTTTAATCAAATGGATGACTAAGAGAGCTCATCTTCTGATTTCAACTTCACAACACAAAAATAGAAAACCTAGAGAGGGAGAGAAGAAGCTCTCGGCCAAGAGGGCTGATTTTGAGCTCTTTGAGTGTTGATCAAAAAATAATTTCTTCAAGCATTTCAACTCTTTAGAAGGTCCCTAGAAATGTGAAGATAGTCATTGGAGCAACAAGAACCATTATCATTCCAATTCACAAACTCTAGCCAAGTTGAGAAGTCGAATTGTCAAGGTAAGATCTAACTTTCTTTTACATGTGTTAAGGGTGATGTAGATGTGTAAATATAAGTTGTATGCATGAAATGATGTGTGTTGATGTTGGAACATGATAGTAGCCATGGATTTATATATGTTGATGTTGAAGTATGGTTGTAACTTGAAGAACATGAATTGCATGCATAAAATCATGAATGTTGGTGTTGGAATGTTAATGTGGCCGTAGGGACTGTTTTAGTGGAAATGGTGGACTGATTTTCTTTAGTAATTATGGTTGATGATATCATAGATTTCATGGTAAAAAGAATGAAAAGAATTGGAAGGTTAAAGGTGAAGTTGTGTTAGTATGAATATAAATTGAATCCATGAGATTTCGTGTGTGATGTTGAAGCATGTTGAAACCGTGTAGGGACTGTTTTGTGTGGAAGATAATGAACTGATTTTACTTGATATTTTGATTGTTGTTGTCATGAATTTTATGATGGAAATGAAGGTGTTTGATAGTTGGAGTTGGAACTAAAATCGTTTGTGGGTTGTTGTAAGGATTATAGTGATGACGATGTAGCTTAGTTGCGTATGAATTGATGATGTACATGTCGTGTGGTTGCTGGTCATAATTCACTGAAATTATATGAAAAGAATACATGAAATAATGTGTAAGAATCGTATGTGGTTTGCCTAATATGTTCGTAAACGTTTGCAAGAATTCCAAGCATCTTTATGTTGTTGGTTAGGGATTGTTTGGACACGTTGTTGTTGTTCTTATTGAGCTTGGAAGATTAATGATAATTAAGATTATGCATTGTGTTGTATGTTGGTGGGCTGTTATAAAGTTGTTACATGCAAACATTAAGGCTACGAACTATTAGGATTAACTTGAGAATTTTGTAGCCGTATGTGAATCGTTATTGAATGTTGCGAATGTGGGCTGTCCGGATTGGTATTTAATGTATAATTATTGATGTGGGATTGGTTGTATGTATTTGGTTTGGCTACAAGAGAAAACGTCGTCTAAACATCTAGAAAGGAGTTACTAACGTTAGAATACGTTTTGAATCTCCCCGTAGCTTAACCGTAGTTGTTGGCGTCTTAATATAGGTTGAAGTATTATTGGGCAGCGTATACATATTGTGTGACAAATAAGCGCTAAAGGTATGTGAAGCTAACCCTTCTTTCTTTTTGGCATGATCGTTGTGAAATGAATATATGATATATATATACAATTTCAAAGGAATTCCTATTCCTAGAACCACTATGATGGCTAACGATCTTGATTCTCGTAACTTACATTATATATATATATTTTGAGATGTACATATGATGTCAAAGTTCCATTTTGATATAATCCACAGGGACATCCGAAAGGTAAATGATATGACTATTATTGAATTTACGAACGATGGTTCGTGTTGACTATTCTATTGAGTCCTTAAAAACGTTTTGAATTGCATATAGTTTCTCACTACTCTGCTCGTGCATACCTCAATATATCTTTCACCGAGTCCCGGGCCGGGTATGTTATCGTGCACAATTTCACTGCATTGTTCACCGAGTCCCTCACTAAAGGGCCGGGTACGGTATATATGTATATGATGATATGATGATATGATGATATGACGATATGACGATATGATGATATAATGATATGATGACATGTCATGGCGGCCAGGAGGGCATATGATGATCTTATTCACCGAGTCCCTCATTAAAGGGTCGGGTACGATATATATATATATGCATATGATATATGATATTGACAAGTATGATTATGTTACAAAGGCAAGTGTTTTGGTATTCTGGATATTGTACACATTTACTGTACTCCATATTTCAGTTATGATCCATTTACTGTATTTCACGCTTTACATGCTCGGTACATATTCCTTACTGACCCCCTTTCTTCGGGGGGCTGCGTTTCATGCCCGCAGGTACGGATACGCGTTTTGGTGAACCGCCAGCTTAAGACTTCCCTTCTGCTATCTTGGAGAGTTCCGTTGTTCCGGAGCCTAGACTTTGGTATAGATCCTTTTTGATCTAAATATATGCATATGTTGTTTAAGGGTACGACGAGGCCCTGTCCCGTCATATTTCACTGTTGAAACTCTTAGAGGTCTGTGGACATGTGTGTGGGTCGTATTCAGACGTGATCAGTTGTGTGTGTATTATCAGTATGCGTATTCTATCGTTATAGCAACCTCGCCGGCTTGCAGATATTATCATGTTGTGGTAGCAGCCTTGTCGGCTTGCCTTTATATGTATATTTATGCGACAGTTCTGAGACCATGGTTTGGTCGTTATAAGTTCCATGTGGTGTTTGTTGTGGACTGAATATGTAGCTAACGAGAGTGTATACGAGTGCCCAGTTCAGGTACTTAGTCACGGCCTACGGGGTTGGGTCGTGACAATTTCCCCTATATCATCTACTTCAAACAAACTGCAAAACAACTCCCCAACATCTATAACAACATCAACAATACCATAGCCAAAAGATTACATTCAAATCAAACTCAAATCATTCCAAAACTTCCTTTCTATTTTAATCCATAACCAATACTTCAACTTAATACCTTATGACTTCTCTACTATGATTCTTATCACTTTTAAGGCTTACTTAACCTCCTATTCCACTCAACATAAGTAATAGACTGAATAACATATCTTATACTTGGAAAACTTCACCTTGCACAACTTAATCCAAGACCAAATTCACCATAACATCAAGTAGAAGCAAGAACAATCATTTTCCATGAATTAGCTTTGGGTTTTAGAGCTTGATCTTCTCTTATATGATTTGGCATGTTTATGGATGATTAGGGATGGTTGAGAGAGCTTAGAGAGGTACTAGGGATATGATTTTGGTGAAAAATGATCCTAAGTCGTGGCCCTTTAATTTATAACAAAAGGGAAAATTTGCACCGCCTCAATTCCACGGCTCAGTTTCACGGACCGTGAATTATTTCACTGGCAGTGAAAGTGGCCGTGAAATCATTCCAGTGGCTTCTAAGCACTGCCACCAATTCACGATGGCCAACTACCACTTTCACGGCCCGTGAAATTATTCACGGTCCATTGAAGTGGCCGTGAAAATGCCTTGGTCCAATTTTCCGGCGAAACATATTCTTTCTGATTCGGTTGACGTCTAACCTTCATACTCTTTTCCAAGCATGTAAAAACTTATATAACTCCAAGATACACCCATAGTCCTCATACACAACTTCCCAAATTATTTCCAATACGAACCTACGACAACCGTCTTAAAACGAAACCTTAACGTGTGCGAAAGATGAGGTGTAACATTCTCCCCCTTAAGAACATTGGTCCTCGAATGTTAAACTCCTAGGGGTCTTAAAAAAATTACCACTACTAACCTCCGACACAGCAACCTAAAGTATACAACCCCACATAAGGCCACCACAACCAATAATAACAATGGCCACACTCTACCAGTAATTAGAAGAAATGAGACAATACGTACCTGAAGGGAATGGTATCTCTATTTGGACCTCCTCTGGAAGTGGAAACAAGTGCAGATACCTGGATCTCATATCTTCCTCAACTTCCCAAGTCATCTCTTCGATATTCCTTTTTCTCCACAGGACTTTCACTGAAGCTACATCCTTAGTCCTCAATCTCCGAACCTGTCTATCTAGTATAGCAATGGGAACCTCTTCATAAGATAATTGCTCGGTAACCTAAACATCATCAACGGGTACAATTCAGGAAGGATCTCTAATACACTTATGAAGCTTCGATACAAGGAAGACTGGATGGACTGATTCTAAG
Source organism: Lycium barbarum (assembly GCF_019175385.1). NCBI lineage: Eukaryota > Viridiplantae > Streptophyta > Magnoliopsida > Solanales > Solanaceae > Lycium > Lycium barbarum. The sequence continues at coordinate 56,802,246 of NC_083338.1, forward strand.
TCTGGAGGTAAATCTAACTCATAGGCTACTTGGCCCACTTTACGTATAATCCTGTAAGGCCGGATGTACCAAGGACTAAGCTTACCCTTCTTGCTAAATATCATAACGCCTTTCATAGGCGATACCTTCAAGAATACCCAGTCATCGACCTGGAATTCTAAGTCTCATCGGCGATTATCTACTTAAGACTTCTGATGACTCTAGGCTGCCAATCATCGATCCTGAAGATATTTGACATTTTCCACTGCTTGTTGAATCAAATCTGGCCATCTGGATACTGGAATGATAAGTATTATTGTATGCGAACTCAATAAGCGGCAGATGATCATCCCAGCTACCACTGAAGTCTATCACACATGCCCGTAGTATATCCTTGAGGGTCTGAATGGTACGCTCAGCCTGCCCATCTGTCTGGGGGTGAAATGCTTTACTAAGACTCACCTGAGTCTCCAAACCCTTTTGGAAGGACTTCCAGAAGTTAGATGTAAACTGCATATCCCTGTCGGAGATAATGGACACCGGAACACCACGAAGTCTTACTATCTCCTTGATATAAAGTTTCGCATAATCCTCAGCTGAGTAAGTAGTCCTGACAGGCAGAAAATAGGCTGATTTTGTAAGTCTATCAACAATCGCCCATATGGAATTGAACTTACTCTGAGAACGGGGCAAGCCTGTAATGAAATCCATATTAATTACTTCCTATTTCCACGTCGGAATCTCGATAGCCTGTAATAGTCCACCGGGCTTCTGATGCTCTATCTTCACCTGTTGACAATTAGGACACTAGCTACAAACTCTACTATGTCTTTCTTTATTCCATCCCACCAATAAACTTCTTTAATATCGTGATACATCTTTGTTGTCCTCGGATGAATAGAATAACGGGAGTAATGGGCCTCTCCCATAATCCGACGACTAGCCCTGCAACACCAGGAACACATAGTCTGCCTCTATATTTGAGAACTCTATTTACAAAAATCTCAAATTTTGACTTCTCCTTCTGAGGGGCTGTGTCTCTATAATGAACTAGCACAGGATCCTCGTACTGGCTCTCTTTAACTTCAACTACTAGAGATGAGACTGCCAAATCCTGAATAGTAACTCCTGTATCGCATGAGTCCAATAATTGAACTCTTAGGCTGGCTAACTGCTGAAGCTCACGAACTAACTACTTTTTCTCCGGATGAAGATAAGATAAGATACTCATGGATTTGCGGCTAAGGGCATCGGCTACTACGTTCGCCTTCCTAGGATGATACAAGATATTGACATCATAATCCTTCAATAGCTCTAGCCATCGTATCTGACGCAAATTCAACTCCTTCTACTTGAAAATATACTGAAGGCTCTTATGATCTGTATAATTATCAACATGAATGCCGTACAAGTAGTGCCTCTACATCTTCAATGCATGAATCACCACGGCTAACTCTAGATCATGGGTCGGGTAGTTCTTCTCATGCTTCCTCAACTGCCTTGAAGCATAAGCTATAAATTTACCATGTTGCACCAAACACAACCTAACCCAACACCTAAAGCATCACAATAAATAACATAACCTTTCGATCTTTCTGGAAGCGTCAGAACTGGGGCCGAAGTTAATCTATTATTCAACTCTTGAAAACTATGCTCACAAGCATCTGTCCATGGGAACTTAGCTGATTTCTAAGTCAGTTTCATCAATGGTGCAGAAATGGAAGAAAAACCCTCTACAAATCTCCTGTAATAAACTGCCAAGCCTAAAAAACTACGAACCTCCGTGGGTGTTGTGGGTCTCAGCCATGTCTTTACGGCTTCAATCTTCTACGTATCCACCCTGATACCGTCAACTAAAATAACATGCCCCAGAAAAGTCACAGAGTTCAACCAGAACTCACATTTAGAGAACTTTGCATATAGCTTCCGATCTTGAAGAACATTAAGGACAACACGTAAATGGTCTGCATGCTCTGCCTCTGATCGAGAGTATACTAGAATATCATCGATAAACACAATCACAAACAGATCTAGGAAGGGTCTGAATATGCTATTCATCAAATTCATAAATACCTGTCACGACCCAGCCCCGTGGGCCGCGACTGGCACCCTACCTGGGTACCCAAACCGAATCGCACGTTCATTTTCAAATCCAAACTTATTTCATAATTTTTCGAAATCATATCGAACATAATTTATATCAAGTATGTCTTAAGCGGTCGTGCCAAATCAAAATGTCGTATTAAATACAAACTGAGCGGCGGAATGGACATCGCCGGTCAAAAGTGCAAATATAAGCATAAGGGCCATTTGGGGCCGGCATAACAAACAAACCGCCTTAAGACCAGAAAACGGAATCAGACAAACATACATAGGACCCTCGCCCCACATATATGACTACAGGCCTCTACGAACTCAAAACAAAGACATATGGCGAGACAGGGCCCCGCCGTACCCAAATAGTCAAATATACCAAATATATACAAAGCAAAAGAGTCTGTACCAAAAGTGGACTCCGGATCAAATAAGAGTACTTCGGAATAGCAAGAAGTGAAGCCTACTGCGGAGGATCACCGATATCTGCACCTGCGGGCATAAAACGCAGCCCCCGAAGAAAGGGGGTCAGTACGAAATATGTACTGAGTATGTAAAGCACGGAGTACAGAATTATAGATCAAAACAGAAAGCAAATCAAATGTCAAAGTGGGGTACAAACTGGTATGTCAAAATCTGTATCGAAATCATATACATGTATTTTATGCAAACAAAATCATGCAAACGCTTAAGAACGTGGTCGCCACTCCGACGCTGGCGCCACACACAGCATAACACCAGAAGGTTTCAAATCTCCGTACATCCCCGAACATAATCATAATCATCGGTGAGCGTATCGCATCACGAGCCATATCACAGCATAACTCCAAACGGAACCCGGCCCTATGGCGAAGCCTCGGGAACCGTAACACAGCATACGGCCGAATTGTCATAAGGCGCACGAATCAAAACCGGCCCGGGAACCGGTGAACGAAGTCATAATAAGGCACGAGCGGAGTCGTGAGCAAACAAATGCAAATCATATTTCAAAATAGTGTTTCAAAACAAGGTAAACTCATAAGTCATATTAGAATACAAAATAGTCGAATACTTAGCCGACATAAAGTTTCATTTTTTTGCGAAACGTTTCCAAAATGGTCCATATAGTTCAAAACATAGATTAGTGCATCGAATTGTCCAAACATACCCCGTAGGAGGATGCCCCAAAGATCAGAAGTGGTACTTTCAACTTTATTCTCAAAGATGGCCCGAAGGGCAAATCGGGCATTTTGGGGTAGCGGACCCACCTCGAGTCGAAGTGAGGTGACGAACATATTTTTACGAGCAGTTATATGCCAAGGGTCATACATAATCATTTCTAGGTTACCCGACCACATTTCGATAGGTTTTGGACGATTAGTGGCATTCTAGCCAAAATGAAGCCTTTAGGCTTCAATTGAATTGGATGAATAGTAACGTTTCTGTGGATCGGGTTTCGAGGAGCAGAAATGCTCCGGAAGGTCTCATATCCGACTGACACACTAAGATATGCCAAATGAAGGAGCGGGAAGCCTTACATACCTCACAGATGTCGTATGCTCTTCCAAAAGTCCAGTCCCGTTTCGTCAAAAATCTGCAAATGGTCAAAGTTACCAATTGAGATTCTTAGGCTTAAAAATGCCTTTAACTCCAATTTTGCCCACCGAAATTTCGGCAGCATTTCCCCTATAAATCTAACATCCCCGAGGCTTAGCTCGGCTCAAAATACATCAACCACAACAGCCCACACGACAACAAACAACACAAACAACAATCAAACCATTCTAGCTTCAAAGTTCTACTTTGCTATCTAAGTTGACAACTTTCATTCAAGCTTTCAAAACTCCAATTCTAAATCTACATAATTGTATTCATTTTTACATTCAAACTTATACAATCACATCCTAACTACAATCCAAGCCATACACGAAATTACACCAAAATCCATTATGTTCCATAATTCTTCAAAACAATCACAAGTTCACGACGAACATTCTAACTCACGTCGTTTCATTCCGAATTCATTAACATCATTAAGTTCATATCTAAAGTCTCTAGCACCCTAAATATACAATGATATACATAATGATACCAAGGGTATACGCTTTCCGATAATATCCAAAATCATTTTTCAACGCCAATTTCATTCACCAATTAATCATTTACGACATAAAGGTCACAACAACACATTATACCAACTTAACCAAGATCAATTCACATCAATTTTCCTCTCTATGGCTCACGGCCAACACACACTATCGACACACACCCACGACTTTCTATTTATATCAAAATTACGGGATTCTCGTCTATTTCCAATCCTTAACACATTCATATCAATTCTATAACATTAGAGGGGCAAAATTCTTACCTTTTCTTGATTTTCCGACTTGTCGCAAACGTAGTTCTTGTGCCAAACAAATTGTATCACGTCGGAGAGCGTCTTGTGCTTACTATACTTACCAAAGGGACATGATTTTGTGATCAAAACAAAAGGCTAGAAAAATATTTTGTTGAGGAATATGTGGTTCGGCCGAGAGCCTCAAGAGGGCATTCTTCAATTTCTTTTGTGTTTATCTTGGTTTTTCTTGAAAGTTCAAAGGGAACATAAGGATATATATTGATTAAGGGTCATGTGATAAACACATGACCACTTAAAATGAAGCTTGGGCTTGGCCTTGGCCGGCCACCCTAAACATTTGGGCCTTAATTTTGTTGTACTCCAATTCTTGGCCCAATTCACAAAAGTCCCGTTTTGTAATTCCCGAAACTAATTTCCGAAATTTCAAATTTATTCTCGGCCTACCCCGAGGTCTTAACATTAATAATTCCATAACCAACATAGTCATATTCACTAAAATCAAAATATGTCCTTATAATCCACAAGTCGTAATTATTTCACGATTTCCAATTATACGAAAACACGGGACATAACAATACCGCCGGTGCATTGGTCAACCCAAACGACATTACACGAAACTCGAAGCTACCATATCTGGTTCTGAAAGCTGTCTTTAATATATCTTTCTCCCTATCTCTCACTTGGTGATAGCCCGATCTTAAATCTATCTTCGAGATCCATTTAGCACCTTACAATTTATCAAATAAATCATCAATCCTCGGGAGTGGATACTTGTTCTTTATTGTCCCCTTATTCAGCTGCCTATAATTAATGCACATCCGCAAGGAGCCGTCTTTCTTCCTCACGAATAACACTGGTGCTCCCTACGGTGATGTACTAGGCCTGATAAAGCCTTTCTCAAGCAAGTCCTTCAATTTCTCCTTCAATTCCCTCAACTCAGCAGGTGCCATTCTATAAGGAGGAATAGATATTGGCTGAGTATCTAGTAATATGTCAATGGAAAAATCAATCTCCCACTCTGGTGGAAGACCTGGAAGCTCATCCAAGAATACATCTGGGTACTCATTAACTACTGGAACAGACTGAAGAGTCGGTGGCTTTGCTTCTGTATCCTGAACCCAGACTAAATGATAAATACAACCCTTGGCAATTATCTTCCTTTCCTTGAGATAGGAAATAAACCTACATCTCGGTAATGCTGTATTACCCTTCCACTCTAGAACTTACTCTCCTAGAAACTGAAATCGGATCATCTTCGTTTTACAATCAATTAACATAACAAAAGGCCAATCAATCCATATCCATAATAACATCAAAATCTACCATATCTAATTCAATCAAATTTGCCATAGTATGACGATTACAGACTATAACCACATAATCTCTATATACCCGTCTAGCTAGCACTGGATCACCAACGGGTCTAGATACCTCAAAAGGTTTAATTAACTCAAGTTTCACCCCAAACTGAATAGCAATAAAAGGAGTAACATACAACAACGTAGTACCTGGATCAATCAACGCATATACATCATGAGAAGATACTGATAGTATACCTATAATAACATCAGGCGAAGACTCAAGATCCTGTCGACTAGCCAATGCATAGATACGGTTCTGATTACTGCTCGAGCTAGACGCTTCCCCTCTACCTCTACCACGGCCTGCTGATGTCTGAGAGCCTTTCATCGGAGGCCATACAGATGATGATGAATCAGCTGTCGATCCTGTAGGATGAACTATACCTCTATCACTTCTCGATGGACACTCACGCATAATATGGCCTGGCTGACCGCAAACATCAAAAACATCTGAACCCAAGCGGTACTGTCCCATATGTAACTTAGAATACTGAGTACATCATGGTAAAGGTGGCCTTATCTGGCCCGAATCACCTCTATACTGAGAACCTGAGGCTCTGGAACCTGACTTGGTCCTGAATAAGTAGATCGATCAAATCTGTAACCTGTAAACTACGGAGGTGCACTAGCCGCTGAGTGGTCTGAATGCCTATGGTAGTGCTGCCTCTGACCACCACTCAACTCATTGACAACACTTGAAGATTTGGCTCTCTTACTCTGACCCCTATCATGCTCACGTTCGGCCTTCCGCTGCTGCTTACACTCCTCTAGGTTCTGAGCATGCGCCAGAATATGGGAAATATCCAACCCTGTCTGAAGAGAGGCCATCATGCAATCATCAATCCAATATGGCCTCAACCACTCACAAACCGGTACAGACGATCTCCTATCTCCGCTACAATAGCTGAAGCATATCTAGCCAAAGAGTTAAAACAAAGATTGTACTCCCAAACACTTATGTTCCCCTGTCTAAGGTTTAAGAACCTATCAGCTCGGGCCGTACTCCCAAAGAAAGGCATCTGTAAACTCCTGCCACATGGGTGGGGGTGCATTAATCCCTCTTGATGACCTGTAGGTCTCATACCAGTGAACGACAACATCCCATAATCTATAGGAAGCCAACTGTACTGACTCAGTGTCTGAAACATGCATCACCTGTAACGTCCTCAACATCCCATCTATAAAATATTGTGGCTCCTCGTCTATTTTTGATCCAAAGAATTCTGGAGGGTCTAAATTAATAAAATCTCGAACCCTTTCACTAACAGCTGTGTCACAATATTTTGTACCCTGACGCTGGGACTGAGCGGCTACTAACTGAGTCAACAACCGAATAGCCTCCTGCATCTCCTGGCCTGAGGCATCATGTGGAGGAACTAAGGGTATTGGAGCTAAGGCTGGAGCTCCTCTATGCTCAGCTAGAGAGGGCGGAGCATGAGAGGTAGGAGATGGAACCTCATTCTGGGACTCGCCCTCCTCAATATCTAGAGCCGGTACCTGACCAATCCTCCTACCTGACACTAACTTACCCTTCTAGGCCGCTGATGCTTTCCTCATCACAGGCATTACTGAAATCATAACATATGGTCAGAAAAAAGGGAATCCTCATAACATCGCTCTATCGCATGATCTAAGATGAGAAAGAAAGGTCAATCTTCTTAAATGTTCCGCAGCCTTCTATTTATAAGTGTGGTGTACTGCGTACCCATAAAAAGAGTCTACTAGACACGACTCGTAGAGAGCCCTAGGACGAACTGCTCTGATACCACTTTTGTCACGACCCAACCGGAGGGCCATGATGGGCATCCAGAGCTAACTTGCCCAGCACCACAAAATATACATGCATCACATAATCATATCTGAGTGGGCTATAATGCTAACTAAAAGATATCATAAACTGTAAGGGTCACAAGCCCAAAAGATATGTGTATATACATCATCAAGCTGAACCCAAGTATACAAGCCGACAAAGTTGTCAAAATGATATAACAAAATATGGACCGAGAAGGTCATAAAATTATCTGACTGTGCATATCAGACTACGAGACTTTACCAGAGTGCATAACATAATAAGGGCGGGATTGGACCCTGCCAAGCCCATATATGCACAAAAGAATCATACCAAGCTGAACTGCAACTGCGGAACAAGTGGAGTTCTCCTGTACAAGCGCTGAAAAGACAGCCTAAGGGTCTAAACCATCTCTCTGTCTACCTGCGGGCCTGAACGCAGCGTCCACAAACAAAAGGACGTCAGTACGAATAATGTACCGAGTATGTAAGGCATGAAAACAACATAATAAGGATATGAAAGTAACAAGAGATTAGAGAAATAACCTGTACATTTGAATGCCTCTTAAGTTGGATAACATGCATGCTTTCCTTTTAAAAAAACATTTTCATATATATATATATAAAGCATGCGTGAGAGCTCAAAGAACTGTCATGGCTCTATCGGAGTAACGTAAGGTCGGTAAACCTCTGATTACCACTATTGAACTATCATCATCAGCACTGTCAGGACCCAACTAGTGGGCCATGATGGGTACTCGGAGTTGACTATCGAGCACCCCTCATCATGCTACCTATCATACTCGACCTGGACCTGCATCATTCGCAGCACAAGATACATCATGAAACAATCTCCAGATATCTCCCAAAACATGTGTATGTAATAAGCTCACGAGGCTACAAAACAATGTACAGAATATACAATGAAGAAGTCACATAGCACCTGTAACCCACACATAAGTATCAACGAGCCTCTAACTAGAGTACTGAAATAATTAGAACAGGGCAGGACCCCGCCATGCCCCAAATATGTACATAAAAGAATATACCACTAGGCTGCACCTCCGGAGTAGTGGGGTGCTCCTGTACAACTGCTGATAAGGCTCCTAGGTGTCAAGTCCGTCTTTCTGTCTACCTGTGGGAATGAACACAACGTCCATAAAAGAAAAGGACATCAGTACGAACACTGTACCGAGTATGTAAGGCATGTATAACAACATAATTAAGAAGTAAGAGAACATGAAATAAAGGGATACCCTGTAACTGATTGCCTCTAAAGGCGGAATCATGCATGCTAACAAGAAACATCATATCATGCACACATATATATAAACTGCCTGACCATATAGGTGCGGTGTGATCATCATTAGCCTGCGTCCAGGCCTCCCGCGTCCGGGATAAACATCTCAAGCCACCCACAAGTGGTGTCTACCCGGCCTTATAGGCATGGTGTAATCATCATCATAGTTTCCCCTTATGCCTATCATAGTGGTGACTACCCGGCTAAATAGGCGCAGTGTAATCTTACATATACATAATATGAAGCATGCATGAGAGCTCAAGTAAAAACTATAACTCTATCGGAGTGACGTAAGGTCGGAAACCTCCGATTACATTATGGAATAATCATCATTGCTATGCCTTACCTTGGAAGGAATTAATATCACGAGGTGAGGTAACAACAAGAAGTAACATCAATGATATCATAAAAATAGAATTATCAAACTCATGAAAGCATCATTATCATTATCAATATCATAGAACATATCTCTTCTCTATCTCATAAGAAACTCTTAAGAATCATAAACTCAACTTTTGGGATGTAAGAAGGTCATGGAAATATATCGAAAACGGTAATATAAGAGTCATGCCTTTGAAAGAAGGGGACTAGCCTTACATACCTTTATGTCTCCTTAACGACTAAGCGCTCTCCTTCCAAGCTCACAACTCTACATTCAAAAGAATTTGTACTAAGGTTAGATTATTAGAAACACACTTAAATCAAGGCTAAAACGACTAAGGGCTAACGAAAATTGGGAAGCATTTCCTTTGTTTCGACAACTTTCTCCATATAATAAACGACTCCCAAATATCAATAGCAACACCCATAATATCATAATCAACAAACTTCTTCAAGTTAAACATTATTCAATCCTCACAATTCTCTTTCAAATCATCCACAACCATGACTACAATACAACAACACATTCAAATTTCACATAATGCTCCCTTAATGACTTTAGCATCATTCATAACAAGATTATGCTCACCTCATGCTAAGAATCATGACTCAAATGAACTTACTACTCAAAATACCCTTACTTCCATAATTTGGGCTCATATTCTACTTTCTTTTCTAATCTAAGTCTTTTAACCACTCAATACTTGTAATAACATGAAATAGATGTAAAACTCAGCTTTGATTATGTAGGAATGGTCTTTGGATAAAGATACTCCACTTGAGGAAACCTCTTACTTCAATCCCAAAGGAAACTTTGACTTGTATTAACCCTAGTAAGCATCCACACCCTTGATTCTACTAATTCGTGGTGTTTAATCTTTGATTTCTCTTTGATATATGTTAATATGATATAGAGAATATTCTAGAGTCTTCAAGACTTGTAAAGAAAGTGGAAACTGAAAAATAAGAGCAAGGGTCGTCTATTTATAACTGGAACTGGAAAGTTCCAGCGAGGCGGTTCGAAGAGCGGTTTGACGATCCGTCGACATGTCGACGGTCCGTCAACTTGCGCTTGCAGGTTGTAGATTGCAGAAACATGTTGACGGTGCATAGTGACGGTCCGTCAACATGTGGACGGCCCATCGACATTGACTGATGTCTGCAGAATTTCCTGAATCAGTTCAGATTTCGTTGATTCGATCCGTTCAACTTTTAATCTTGTAAATTATCAGGAATACCTGTTGGTACATTTGTGTATAGGGTAAGATACTCTCTGCCTTAACTTCCTCCAATGAGCTTTCTTTTCTTGCCTCAAATGTCTTTAGAATCTTAATTATAATCATTAAGTATCCCTTGTTTCTTGTAGGGACATCATATACACCTTAACTTGCGCTAGTTCATTCACCGTACAACAACCCGAAATTTCGAGGTGTAAAACTCTTCCCCCCTTAAGAACATTCGTCCTCGAATGTTGAGTTCTCAGGAATTCTATGAAAATTTCGCCAGAGGTTCCCTTGTAATATGGCACTACCATCCTGTCATGACAACCCAAAATAACATCACCTCACAAGGCCACAACAATAGCAGTAAGAAAACATGGCCACACACGACCAAAAACATTAAGAGAAAGTATTACATGCCTTACGACAATGGCGTCAGACCTTGAATCTCTTCCAGGGGTGGAAACAAATGCAGATATTTGGACTTCATATCTTCATCTGCTTCCCAAGTCATCTCCTCTTTATTATTGTTTCTCCACAGAACCTTAACAGAAGCTACGTCCTTAGTTCGAAGTTTTCGCTCTTGCCTATCGAGTATGGAAATGGGTACTCTTCATAAGCCAACTTTTAGATAACTTGAACATCATCCTCTGGCATGATTCTAGAAGGGTCTCCAACACATTTACGGAGCATCGACACATGAAAAAATTGATGGGCTGATTCAAGCTCTGGAGGTAAATTTAGTTCATAAGCCACTAGGCCACCTTGCGTGCAATCTTAGAAGGCCCAATATACAGGGGACTAAGCTTACCCTTCTTGCCGAATCTCATTACACCTTTCAGCGGTGACACCTTTAGGAATACCCAATCATTAACTTGGAATTCTAAGCTCTATCGACGATTGTCCGCATAAGACTTTTGGCGATTTTGAGCTTCAATAATTGGTCTCGGATGAGCTTGATCTTTTCCATCGCTTGCTGAACCAATTCTGGACCTATCAGTTGTGTCTCTCCGACTTCAAACCATCTAATTGGCGACATACACTTCCTTCCATACAGAGCTTCATACAGAGCCATCTGGATGCTGGAATGATAACTGTTGCTATAGGAAAATTCAATAAGTGGCAAATAATCATCCCAATTGCCTCCGAAATCCAATACACATGCTCGCAACATATCTTCCAAGGTATGAATTGTTACACCTCGAAAATTTTTCCGTTCATGCACAGTGAATAGACTAACGAAGGGCACGAAGTATATGGTACTGCAAGAAGTGAGAAATGACATTTGATGACCCTAATGAGATTTGCAAAGACATTCAGAGTAAGAGGAGAAAGTTTACCAAGAGAGGGCAAGGCACACGATGTGTATCGGAAAGGATTTACGAGTAATAAGTTAATGATAATTTAATAGTGTCATGGATAAGAATTATAACGTCCCTTAAATCATTAATGAGGTGTTAACAAGTATCAAGAAGGTTCCATAAGGATTGGAGATCAAACGAAACGACGAGGACAACTTCGGAAAAGCTGTGAGTTACACGTCCACCTTACACGGAACGTATAAGGGTCCGTATAACCCAACAGGAAGAATGTTTTCCATGGTGGTGAACCACATACACTTATACGGACCGTACAATGTTATACGGACTGTATAAGTGGTCCGTATAATGCCCGACGGGCTGATTAAGTTACAAGTATAAATACATGTTCCCACATTTATTTTCTCATTCTTTCCACTTCTCCATCTCTCTCAAGACTTCTAGAGGGTTCTAAATATTACATCAACACAAATTCAAGAAAAATCAAAGGTTCATATCATAAATCCAAGAGAATCAAGTGCAAGAAACTCATTAGGGTTCATCCAAGACAAGAAATCTTATTGGAAGTGGAACTAGGGTTGTGCTCAAGTGAAGTGTTTCCACTCAAAGCTCATTCCCACACTATCAAAGGTAATTTTTATGATCATTCCATGTTGTTTAAAGTATTAAGGGGTTGAAAGACTTGGATTATGGAAGAAGATGGAAAATGGGTTACAAAATATGAGATTAGTGGCAATTGTGAGTAGTAGATTAATATGAATCATGATTCTTGATATGTCGTGATTGTAATTATGTTATGAATGATGTTAAGAGCATGAGAGAAACATTAGATGAGAATGAATGTAATGTTGTATTATGATCACGATTATGGATGACCTTGAGAGGAAATTGTGGGGGTTGGATAATGGTGAATTTGACAAAAGTTATTGATGATGATATTATGAATGTTATTATTGACATTTGGGAGTTGATACATGATATGGAGAAAGTAGTAGAACAAAGGAGATGCTGCCCAAATTTCTCTAGCTTTAGTTCAAACACGCTTATGTTATCGATTATCTAATATGAGTATGAACTTTCTTGAAGGTAGAAACACGAGCAACGAAGAAGAACGATCAAGCGATAGAGTAGCTAAATGAAAAGGTATGTAAGGCTAGTCCCTTCTTTCTAAGGCATGACTCCTATGGCATGAATCCTCCTATCTTTCCATGATTTTCCTACATATCGGAAATTATGAGTCTACGATTATAAAGAGCTTCATACAAGATAAAGAAAAGAGATACGTTACGAGCATGACAATACTGACGATGAATCTAAGTCTAGAAGTCCTAAAGCTCATGATATGACATTCCTACGAAGCTAATGATCCTTATATGATTCCTATGATATTATTTTCCCTACCCCTTCATGACTTTCTTACATTCGGGGAACTATGAGTCAACGTTGATAAAGAGCTTCTTATGAGATAAAAATGAGAAATATGTCATGAATACGATGATAATGATGACGATGATTAAGTATAAAGAATCCTAAAGTGATATATGATGCCCATGAAGTTAATGATTCTAAGTATGGTTCCATTGATGCTTTTTCTTGTGGACACTCATCTTAAAACGTTATTCCCTTCAAGGTGAGATATGATGATTATGATCACTCCATAATGTAATCGGGGATCCACGACCTCATGTCACCCCGACATCGCCATAGTTGCCTTCAATGTTCTAATGTATGCTTTAATGATAGATGTATGGTAATGCTAAGGATGATGTTGATTTCATTTATGTATTTTTATATATATGTATGTATGTATGTATGCATAGCATTCCCACTGCTCAATTACGATAGCATCGAGTCCCGGAAGGGCCGAGTACGGATAGCATCGAGTCCTGGGAGGGCCGAGTACAGATAGCATCGAGTCCTGGAAGGGCCGAGTACTGATAGCCTCGAGCCTTGGGAGGGCCAAGTACGGATAGCATCGAGTCCCGGAAGGGCCAAGTACGGATACGATCGAGTCCCGGGAGGGCCGAGTACGGATAGCATCGAGTCCCGGAAGTGCCGCGTACGGATACTATCGAGTCCCGGAAGGGCCGAGTACGGATACCATCGAGTCCCGGGAGGTCCGAGTACGGATACTATCGAGTCCCGGGAGGGCCGAGTATGGGTGATACCGAGCCTATATGGCCGGGTGGATGACTGTACTGCATTGTAAGTTATTGCATATGTAAGCATATGTACGTAATAAGTGTATCTCTCGGAGAATAAAGAAGTAGGTACGTATGACGAATGTTTAAAAAGTATTATGAGAAATGAACGATTCGTTTATCTTATGCTATCCCCCATGCTCTTATCATGTTATTATCCACACCTTACATACTCAGTACAATGTTCGTACTGACGTCCGTTTTCTTTGGACGCTGTGTTCATGCCTACAGGTAAGCAGGGAAGGAGATCCAGACTCGTAGGAGCTGTTAGCAAGCCTTGAGAGCACTCCATTATTCCGGAGGTGCCATTGCTTATTGTTTTGTGTACATGTATTATTACACCTCGGAAAATCTTCCGTTGGTACGCAAGTGAATGAACTAATGATGAGTACGAGTGTATGATGTTCCATGAGTAAGAAATGACGTTTGATGACCTTAGGTGAGATTTCAAAGGCATCCGACGTAAGACGAGAAAGTTGGCTAAGATAAGACAAGGTGTGAGATGAACAATGTATGTACATGGACGTGGATGATTAGAATGAAAAGTCGAGAAATGTCAAAAGTTGCAGGTTTGCAATCTGGACAGTGGTCGTAAAGTGAAATATGGACCGTAAAATGGTATACGGTCCGTAAACTGGCATGTCATATTTTGGCATTCAAAACTTCAACTTTCTGCCAGTTGATCAAATGGTTAAATACGACCTGGAATATGGACCATAAAGTGATTTACGGCCCGTAAACCATGGTCGTAAATCACCATGTTGCAGCCTGAGTTTCTGATTCTGCTAAGGTTAAATACGACCACGAAGGACGGTCCGTAAACTGGAATACGGACCGTAAACCATGTTTACGACCACTGTGTACTTCAACTCAGATTTTCAAGTCATTAAATAAGGGGACCAAGGCTTATTTCATTTCACTTCTACATCACACCCCTTCTCTCTAAAACATCTCTCTATATTTATTTCACAAGATTTCAAAGATATTTGGCGATCAACAACATAAAACAAGTGAATCAAGAGTAAGAAAACCATCAAAGATCATCCAAGGTCAAGAAATCCAAATGGAGGAAAACTAGAGTTTTTGCTCAAGTGGAGTATTATCAACTAAGGCTCGTTCCTACAACATCTAAGGTAAGATACATGATATTTATGCGTTGTTTAAGGTATTTGAGAGTTAAAATGCTTGGACATTAGAAGAGTATAGCAAAATGGGTCATGAATGATGAATAGTGACGTTTTGAGAAATAGTTTGAATTGAATCATGATTTTTGTTGTGTTGTGGTATGAATGTGTTATAAGTGACGTTAAGATCATGAAAAATACATTGTATATGAATGGACGAGGTCGGGGGTTATGACCATCAATAGGGGTAAATTAGGAGCCAATTTGAGATATCTAGATAATGTGGATGATTAATGGCTGTTGTTATAATTTTGTGAATGTAGTGTTGACGTTTGGGAGTTGAATTACGATATGGGCAAATGTTGTATAAATAAAGGAGATGCTGCCCGATTTTCTCTAGCTTTAGCCATGTGTGCTAGTTATCGATTCTAATGATATTATGACCTTAATGAAGGTAGAAACGTGAGCATCGGAGGAGTACGTGCAAGTGTAGAATAGTTCAACGGAAAGGTATGTAAGGCTAACCCTTCTTTCATAAGGCCTGGTTCGTTGGCCAATCATTTATCCTTCTATGAGCTCATGATAAGTTCCATATGATTCTATTCTTAAAAGCTACTGAGCCTATGATCCTTGATGAGTGCTACGATTGTACTACGTTACTCATATAACGAGTAAGCCTATGATGTAGACGTAACGATAATGATGATGATAGTAATGATGATGATAATAATGATGACAAGAGTAAAATGACGCTAGAGATGCGTATGAGCTATTATATGTATGTGTGCCTATGAAGGGCTATAATTGTTATGTTCCGTGTTTTCGTATAATTGGAAATCGAGAAATAATCAAGAATAAATATCCCCTCCCCCGGATTGATGACTTGTTTGATCAGCTGCAGGGTGCTAAATATTTTTCGAAGGTAGATCTGCGCTCAGGTTATCATTAGGTGCGAGTGCGGGAGTCAGATATCCCGAAGAATGCTTTCAGGACCCGGTACGGGCACTATGAGTTCAGAGTTATGTCTTTCGGGCTGACTAATGCTCTAGCGGTATTTATGGATCTGATGAATCGGGTATTTCGGCCTTTTCTGGACATGTTTGTTATTGTGTTTATTGATGATATTCTGATTTACTCGCGATCAGCCGAGGAGCATTCAGATCATTTGAGGACGGTACTTGGCATTCTCCGTCAGCAGAAGTTATACGCTAAATTCTCCAAATGTGAATTCTGGTTGACTTCTGTGGCATTCTTGGGCCATATTGTCGGTGCAGACGGTATTCGGGTCGATACGCAGAAGATTGAGGCTGTACAGAATTGGCCCAGACCTACTACACCGACGGAGGTGTGTAGTTTTCTGGGATTGGCCGGATATTATCGCAGGTTCGTGGAGGATTTTTCTTCTATTGCAGCACCACTGACGAAGCTTACTCAGAAAGCAGCGAAGTTTCTGTGGACCGATGCCTGCGAGCGCAGCTTCCAGATGTTGAAAGAAAGGTTAGTTTCAGCACCAGTTTTGACTCTTCCAGAGGGATCAGATGGGTATGTGGTCTATTGTGACGCCTCTGGTATTGGGATAGGTTGTGTGTTGATGCAGCACGGTCGAGTCATAGCCTATGCTTCCCGGCAGCTCAGACCGCACGAGAAGAATTATCCCACTCATGATCTTGAGTTGGCCGCGGTGATTCATGCTTTGAAGATTTGGCGGCATTATTTATATGGGGTCCATGTCGATATTTATACGGACCATAAGAGTCTCCAGTATATTTTTAAGCAGAAAGAATTGAATTTGCGGCAGAGAAGATGGCTTGAGTTACTGAAGGATTATGACGTTGATATTCTGTACCATCCGGGGAAAGCCAATGTGGTAGCGGATGCACTTAGCCGTAAGTTTATGGGCAGCTTGGATGATGTACCATCTGGTAAGAAAGATTTGGTTCGTGATATTCATCAGCTGGCCAGCCTCGGAGTTCGTTTGGCGGATTCTGGAGATTCTGGGATTTCTGTTCGTGCAGTTGCTGAATCATCTATTATTCAGGAGGTAAAGCAGCGCCAGTTTGAAGATCCTCTTTTGATTCAGTACAGAGATGTGACTCTTAATAAAGCAAAGACTCAGTTTGAGATCTCGCCTGAAGGAGTATTATTATATGACGGCAGATTCTGTGTACCGGACGTTGCGGGCTTACGGCGGCAGATTATGGGCGAGGCCCATAATGCACGGTATTCTGTTCATCCTGGTTCCACTAAAATGTATCGGGATCTCAGGTGTTTGTATTGGTGGGACGGCATGAAGAAAGATATTGCTGAGTTTGTTAGCCAGTGGCCGAACTGCCAGCAAGTTAAGATCGAGCATCAGAAGCCCGGTGGATTATTACAGGAGATGGAAATTCCAGCCTGGAAATGGGAGATGATTAATATGGATTTCATTGTTGGGTTACCGCGCACTCCACGCAGGTATGATTCTATTTGGGTTATTGTTGACAGGCTGACGAAATCAGCCTATTTCCTTCCGGTTCGGACTACTTATTCGGCTGAGGACTATGCCAGATTGTATATTAGAGAGATAGTCAGACTTCACAGAGTCCCTATATCTATTATTACTGACCGAGGTGCCCAGTTTACAACTAATTTCTGGAGGTCATTTTAGGAGGGATTAGGGACTCAGGTGAGCCTTAGTACAACTTTTCACCCTCAGTCCGACGGGCAGGCCGAGCGCACTATTCAGATACTAGAAGATATGTTGCGGGCCTGCGTTATTGATTTCAGGGGCAGCTGGGATGATCATTTGCCGCTTATTGAGTTTGCCTATAATAATAGTTATCACTCCAGCATTCAGATGGCACCGTATGAAGCCCTTTATGGCAGAAAATGCAGATCTCCTATTGGTTGGTTTGACGTGGGCGAGACTAAGCTGATTGGACCAGATGTGATCCAGGAAGCTGTAGATAAGGTAAAGCTTATTCGAGAACGATTATTGGCTGCTCAGAGTCGACATAAAGCTTATGCAGATAGACGACGTCGACCGTTAGAGTTCCAGATTGGCGACTGGGTATTCCTGAAGGTGTCGCCCATGAAGGGTGTCATGAGATTCGGTAGAAAGGGTAAGTTGAGCCCCCGGTACATTGGGCCGTATCAGATCGTTCGAAAGATAGGCGAGGTCGCCTATGAGCTAGACTTACCATCCGACTTGGAGGCCGTACACCCGGTGTTTCATGTGTCTATGTTGCGGAAATGTATTGGTGATCCTTCCAGGATATTCCCAGTTGATGACATTCAGGTGACGGAGCAGTTATCTTATGACGAGCAGCCTGTATCTATTCTGGATCGACAGGTGCGGAGACTACGCACTAAAGAAGTGCCCTCCGTCAAAGTCCTGTGGCGCAACAATAATCGGGAGGAGATGACTTGGGAGGCGGAGGACGAGATGAAAAGGAAATACCCTCACTTGTTCCCGACGTCCACATGTAATCTAAACCTTTCAGTTTGTTATGTTGGTTGAAAAAAATAATAATTGTGTATGCCACTAATAATAAAGAACTCCCCCGCCTTGGTCATGAGACTTTATAAGGTTTATTTAACATTCGGGGAAGAATGTTCTTAAGGGGGGGGGGGGGGGGGGAGAATGTTATGTTCGGTGTTTTCGTATAATTGGAAATCGAGAAATAATCAAGACTTGTGTGTTATGAGGAAATATTTTGATTTTAGTGGATATGACTATGTTGGTTATGAAATCATTAATGTTAAGACATCGGGGAAGGCCGAGGGTAAATTTGGAATTTCGAAAATTAGTTTCGGGAATTACAAAACGGGACTTTTAATGAATTGGGCCAAGAAATTAGAACACAAAATTGAGGCCCAAGTCCAATAGGGTAGCCGGCCATGGCATGGCCCAAGAACCATTTTAAGTGGTCATGTGATTATCACATGACCCTTAATCAATATATATCCACATTCTCTTTGGAATTATCAAGAAACCAAACAAAACAAAAAAAAATAAAATTGAAGAACACCCATTTGAAGCTCTCGGCCGAACCCTTTAAGGGGGAGAAAGAAACAAATTCTAGCCTTGTTTTAATCCTAAAAATCGTGTCCTTGTTGTAGTTATAGCAAGCGCAAGACGCTCTTCAACGTGATACAATTTATTTGGAGGAAGAATCACGTTTGCGACAAGTCGGATTTTCAAGAAAAGGTAAGAATTTTGTTACTTTAATGTTATGGAATTGGTATGAATATGTTAAGGATTAATAATAGACGAGAATCCCGTAACTTTGATGTGTGAATGAAGCTGTGTGTGTGTGTGTGTTTTGCATAGTGGCCGTGAGCCCTAAGAAGGAGAAAGAAGTGTGAGTTTGATCTTGTTTAGTTTGTTCAATGTGTCGTTGCGGCCTTTATGTCGTAAATGAACGTTTAAGGAATTGAATTGGCGTTGGAAAAGGATTTCGGATCATTACGGGAAAGTGTATACCTTTTGTATATTTGCGTATATCATTGTATATCTTTGATACTAAAGACGTTAAATGTGACTTATGGTTGATGTTAATGAATTCGGAATGAAACGATGAAAGTTAGAACGTTTGTCGTAATTTTGATGCTTTGGATGAAATATGGAAAGTAATGAACTTCGGGAAATTTTGTATATTGTTTGGATTATAATTGGGTCGTGTTTGAATAGCCTTGAATGGGTGAATGAATATAATAATGTGGACATAAGTTTGGAATTGTGAAGTTTGAATGAAAGTTGCCAACTTGTGTAGTAAGGTAGAACTTTGAAGCTAGAATGATTTGATTGTGGTTTATGTTGTTTGATGATGTTTGGGTTGTTGTTGTTGGTGTATTTTGAGCCGAGCTAAGTCTCGGGGGTGTTAGATATATAGGGGAAATGCTGACGAAATTTCGGTAGACAAAAATCAAGTTAATGGAAATCTTAAGCCTAAGAATCTCTAATTGGTAACTTTGACCATTTGCAGATTCTGGACGAAACGGGATTTGATTTTAAGGAAAGCATAAGACGTCCATAAGGTATGTAAAGCTTCCCACTTCTTCGTTTGGCATGTCTTAGTATGTTAGGTGAATATTGGAACCTCCGGAGCATTTCTGCTCCTCGAAACCCGATCTACAAAACGACTACTATTCATTCAATTCAATTGAAGCCTAAAGGCTCTATTTTGGCTAGAATGCAACCAAATGTGCGAAACCTATCGAAATGTGATCGTGTCACTTTGAAATCATTATGTATGATCTTTTGGCCTTTAAATGTTCGTAAATTATGTTCGCCACCTCAATTTGACTCGAGGTGGGCCCGCTAACCCCGAGACGCCCTATTTGTCCTATTGGGCTCCCTTTTTGGATGAACTTCGATATGAGATCTTCGACCTTGAAACTTCCCTCTATGAAATATGTTTTGACTATTATGATGTGTTAAGTTACGTTTGAGCCATACGTACCACTTTGGAGACAATTTGTGAGATAAACTTTCGTATGAACTAATCATTCGACTATTTTGGTTTACGAAATGACTTATGAGATTATTAAATTTTGAAAGGCTATTTTGAAATATAAATTGCATTTGTTTGCTCACGACTCCGCTCGTGCCTTATTTTGACTTCGTTCACCGGTTCCCGGGCCGGTTATGATTCGTGCGCCCTATGATAATTCGGCCGTATGCTGTGTTACGGTTCCCGAGGCCTCGCCATAGGGCCGGGTCCCGTTTGGAGTTATGTTGTGATATGGCCAGTGATGCGATACGCTCACTTATGATTGTGTTCGGGGATGTACGGAGATTCGAAACCTTCTGGTGTTATGCTGTGTGTGGCGCCAGCGTCGGAGTGGCGACCACGTTCTTGAGCGTTTGCATGATTTCGTTTGCATTATGTATATGTATATGATTTGATACGGATTTTAACATACTGATTGGTACTTCCCTTTTGATATCCGGTTTGCTTTCAGTTTTAGCCCATATTTCTGTACTCCATGCTTTACATACTCAGTACATATTTCGTACTGACCCCCTTTCTTCGGGGGCTGCGTTTCATGCCCGCAGGTACAGACATTGGTGATCCTCCGCTGTAGGCTTCACTCTCTGCTATTTTGGAGTACTCCTTCTTGACTCGGAGTCCACTTTTGGTACAGACTTCTTTTGCTATGTATATGTTCTGTACATTTGACTATTTGGGTACGGCGGGGCCCTGTCTTGCCATATGTCTTTGTTTTGAATTCGTAGAGGCCTGTAGCCATATATGTGGGGCGAGGGTCCTATGTATGTTTGTTTGATTTTGTTTTCTGGTCTTACAGCGGTCAGTTTGTTATGATGGCCCTAAACGGCCCTTATGCTTATATTTGCACTTATGACCGGCGATGTCTATTCCGCCGCTCCGTTTGGATTCGATATGACATTTTGATTTGTGCGACCGCTTAAGACATATTTTGATATAACCTATGTTGATATGACTTTTATGAAATTCTGAAATACGTTCGGATTTGGTAAATGAATATGTGATTTGGTCTGGGTACCCAGGTAGGGTGCCAGTCGCGGCCCACGGGGCTGGGTCGTGACAAAAGTGGTATCAGAGCAGTCTGTCCTCGGAATGTCTACAGGCCGTGTCTCGTAGAGTCTTGTTTATCGATGTGTTGTGCACCACATCTATAAACACGGAACTACAGGGCATTTAGGATGTTACTTTCTTTGGAATCTTAGATCGTACGATAGAGTTGTGCTATTAGGGTGATTCTGATCTGACTCGCTATTGTGTTTGCAGTGATGCCTCCGAAGAAGGCAACAACGGCCCAGAAGGGAAAAGCGAGGATGGGAGAGACTAGTCAGGCACAGCGATCTACCTGGGCTCGTGTTTATGATTTGCCTGAGGTTGTGCCTCATTCTGAGGGGTCTCCTACACCCCCACTAGTACAGCCTGGAGCAGGACCTTCAGCAGCTCCAGAGGTCCGTGTACCCGCTCCTGAGACTCCAGCTCCTCAGCCAGGGGCGGAGGATAGGACCCTGAGGGAGGCTGTACAGTTGCTGACTACACTGGTGGCAGGACAGGCTCGCCGACGCGGGCGGAGGGACGATGATGATGACGACAGGCGGGACAGCCTGAGAGTTCGGGAGTTTTTATTATGTGGCCCTCCAGAGTTTTTCGGGTCTAAGCCCGACGAGGACCCCCATGACTTTATTCGGGGGATGCGGCGCTCACTGGACTTGGTCAGGGCTTCAGAGACCGAGTCGGTCGAGCTGGCTTCGCACAGGCTTCGAGATGTTGCCACTCACTGGTATGAGACTTGGGAGTTATCCAGGGGTGAGGGTGCTCCCCCAGCTACGTGGGACCAGTTTGTGACTGCTTTCACCCGCCACTTTCTACCCCTAGAGTTGCGGCGGGCACGGGCCGACCGATTCTTACATTTGCAGCAGAGGGGTCGGAGTGTTCGCGAGTATAATCTTGAGTTTGATTCTCTGGCCCGATATGCACCGGCCGTGGTAGCAGATATGTCCGATCGGATGCACAGATATGTTATGGGATTGGATCGGTATTTGATCGACGGCTGTATGGCAGTGTCATTGCAGACAGATATGGACATTGCCCGACTTCAGGCCTATGCGATGGGTATGGAGGACCGTCACAGGTCTGATCATTCTGGTAGAGACCGGGACAGGAGGCCGCCCAAGAGGGCTGGGTCCGCAGGTTATTCCGGGGATTCTCGAGGCAGACAGCCTCAGTAGCAACAGTCAGGCAGACAGCTACCTCCGTCCGGCCGGAGTACTCAGTCAGGCAGCCGGAGATTTGATAGTGCGGGACCGTCTGGGGCCGGTCAGAGCTCCAGAGCGGCAGGTTCACAGGTATCCAGAGGCCCCAGCCAGGCCAGACCACCCAGGCCCCGTTGTTCTCATTGCGGGAAGTCTCATCCTGGGGAGTGCTATCGAGCCACTGGAGCTTGTTTTCCGTGTGGTGGTCAGGGCCATTTTATGAGAGATTGTCCGTTGGCTAGCGGTTCTGGTAGTGTGGCTCAGCCGATAGGGTCAGCCGCCGGTTCATCATCTGCTCCATCTGTTGCACGCCCGGCAGGGCGAGGTATGCCAGCACCGGCCGGACGCGGTCGAGGCCGCGGTGGCGTTTCAGGTTCTAGCGGTCCCTCGAACCGCATATATGCTTTGGCCAGCCGCCAGGATCAGGAGGCTTCGCCAAACGTCGTCACAGGTACATTACTGGTTTTCTCCAGATCTGTATATGCATTGATTGACCCTGGTTCTACTTTATCATATATTTCCCCGCTCGTTGCTAGTAAAATTGGGATAATGTCTGAGCCTATAGAGCCATTTGAGGTAGCTACGCCAGTTGGGGATTTTGTTATAGCGAGACAGATCTATAGGGATTGTTCTGTGACTATTTATGATCGTTGCACTAGGGCTGATCTGATAGAGTTAGACATGCTTGAGTTTGACGTCATTATGGGTATGGACTGGTTGTCTTCTTGTTATGCTAATGTCGACTGCCAGAAAAAGGTAGTCCGTTTCCAGTTTCCAGGGGAACCAGTTATAGAGTGGTTCGGATCCACAGCATCGCCGAGGGGTAAGTTTATTTCATACCTCAAGGCTAAGAAGATGATCCAGAAGGGTTATATCTATCATTTGGTTCGTGTGCACGATACTGCAGCGGAGATACCTACCCTTCAGTCTGTTCCGGTCGTCAGTGAGTTTCCAGATGTATTTCCTGACGAGCTTCCTAGCCTTTCGCCTGAGCGGGAGATTGATTTTACTATAGAGTTGATGCCGGATACGCAGCCTATATCTATTCCCCCGTACAGGATGGCACCGGCTGAGTTGAAAGAGTTGAAGGAGCAGCTGAAAGATTTGTTGGATAAGGGCTTTATCAGACCCAGCACATCACCCTGGGAGCGCCGGTATTGTTTGTTAGAAAGAAAGATGGGTCAATGCGGATGTGTATCGACTACTGGCAGCTGAATAAGGTGACTATTAAGAATAAATATCCCCTCCCCCGGATTGATGACTTGTTTGATCAGCTGCAGGGTGCTAAATATTTTTCGAAGGTAGATCTGTGCTCAGGTTATCATCAGGTGCGAGTGCGGGAGTCAGATATCCCGAAGACTGCTTTCAGGACCCGGTACGGGCACTATGAGTTCAGAGTTATGTCTTTCGGGCTGACTAATGCTCTAGCGGTATTTATGGATCTGATGAATCGGGTATTTCGGCCTTTTCTGGACATGTTTGTTATTGTGTTTATTGATGATATTCTGATTTACTCGCGATCAGCCGAGGAGCATTCAGATCATTTGAGGACGGTACTTGGCATTCTCCGTCAGCAGAAGTTATACGCTAAATTCTCCAAATGTGAATTCTGGTTGACTTCTGTGGCATTCTTGGGCCATATTGTCGGTGCAGACGGTATTCGGGTCGATACGCAGAAGATTGAGGCTGTACAGAATTGGCCCAGACGTACTACACCGACGGAGGTGCGCAGTTTTCTGGGATTGGCCGGATATTATCTCAGGTTCGTGGAGGATTTTTCTTCTATTGCAGCACCACTGACGAAGCTTACTCAGAAAGCAGCGAAGTTTCTGTGGACCGATGCCTGCGAGCGCAGCTTCCAGATGTTGAAAGAAAGGTTAGTTTCAGCACCAGTTTTGACTCTTCCAGAGGGATCAGATGGGTATGTGGTCTATTGTGACGCCTCTGGTATTGGGATAGGTTGTGTGTTGATGCAACACGGTCGAGTCGTAGCCTATGCTTCCCGGCAGCTCAGACCGCACGAGAAGAATTATCCCACTCATGATCTTGAGTTGGCCGCGGTGATTCATGCTTTGAAGATTTGGCGGCATTATTTATATGGGGTCCATGTCGATATTTATACGGACCATAAGAGTCTCCAGTATATTTTTAAGCAGAAAGAATTGAATTTGCGGCAGAGAAGATGGCTTGAGTTACTGAAGGATTATGACGTTGATATTCTGTACCATCCGGGGAAAGCCAATGTGGTAGCGGATGCACTTAGCCGCAAGTTTATGGGCAGCTTGGATGATGTACCATCTGGTAAGAAAGATTTGGTTCGTGATATTCATCAGCTGGCCAGCCTCGGAGTTCGTTTGGCGGATTCTGGAGATTCTGGGATTTGTGTTCGTGCAGTTGCTAAATCATCTATTATTCAGGAGGTAAAGCAGCGCCAGTTTGAAGATCCTCTTTTGATTCAGTACAGAGATGTGGCTCTTAATAAAGCAAAGACTCAGTTTGAGATCTCGCCTGAAGGAGTATTATTATATGACGGCAGATTCTGTGTACCGGACGTTGCGGGCTTACGGCGGCAGATTATGGGCGAGGCCCATAATGCACGGTATTCTGTTCATCCTGGTTCCACTAAAATGTATCGGGATCTCAGGTGTTTGTATTGGTGGGACGGCATGAAGAAAGATATTGCTGAGTTTGTTAGCCAGTGGCCGAACTGCCAGCAAGTTAAGATCGAGCATCAGAAGCCCGGTGGATTATTACAGGAGATGGAAATTCCAGCCTGGAAATGGGAGATGATTAATATGGATTTCATTGTTGGGTTACCGCGCACTCCACGCAGGTATGATTCTATTTGGGTTATTGTTGACAGGCTGACGAAATCAGCCTATTTCCTTCCGGTTCGGACTACTTATTCGGCTGAGGACTATGCCAGATTGTATATTAGAGAGATAGTCAGACTTCACAGAGTCCCTATATCTATTATTACTGACCGAGGTGCCCAGTTTACAACTAATTTCTGGAGGTCATTTTAGGAGGGATTAGGGACTCAGGTGAGCCTTAGTACAACTTTTCACCCTCAGTCCGACGGGCAGGCCGAGCGCACTATTCAGATACTAGAAGATATGTTGCGGGCCTGCGTTATTGATTTCAGGGGCAGCTGGGATGATCATTTGCCGCTTATTGAGTTTGCCTATAATAATAGTTATCACTCCAGCATTCAGATGGCACCGTATGAAGCCCTTTATGGCAGAAAATGCAGATCTCCTATTGGTTGGTTTGACGTGGGCGAGACTAAGCTGATTGGACCAGATGTGATCCAGGAAGCTGTAGATAAGGTAAAGCTTATTCGAGAACGATTATTGGCTGCTCAGAGTCGACATAAAGCTTATGCAGATAGACGACGTCGACCGTTAGAGTTCCAGATTGGCGACTGGGTATTCCTGAAGGTGTCGCCCATGAAGGGTGTCATGAGATTCGGTAGAAAGGGTAAGTTGAGCCCCCGGTACATTGGGCCGTATCAGATCGTTCGAAAGATAGGCGAGGTCGCCTATGAGCTAGACTTACCATCCGACTTGGAGGCCGTACACCCGGTGTTTCATGTGTCTATGTTGCGGAAATGTATTGGTGATCCTTCCAGGATATTCCCAGTTGATGACATTCAGGTGACGGAGCAGTTATCTTATGACGAGCAGCCTGTATCTATTCTGGATCGACAGGTGCGGAGACTACGCACTAAAGAAGTGCCCTCCGTCAAAGTCCTGTGGCGCAACAATAATCGGGAGGAGATGACTTGGGAGGCGGAGGACGAGATGAAAAGGAAATACCCTCACTTGTTCCCGACGTCCACAGGTAATCTAAACCTTTCAGTTTGTTATGTTGGTTGAAAAAAATAATAATTGTGTATGCCACTAATAATAAAGAACTCCCCCGCCTTGGTCATGAGACTTTATAAGGTTTATTTAACATTCGGGGAAGAATGTTCTTAAGGGGGGGGGGGGAGAATGTTATGTTCGGTGTTTTCGTATAATTGGAAATCGAGAAATAATCAAGACTTGTGTGTTATGAGGAAATATTTTGATTTTAGTGGATATGACTATGTTGGTTATGAAATCATTAATGTTAAGACATCGGGGAAGGCCGAGGGTAAATTTGGAATTTCGAAAATTAGTTTCGGGAATTACAAAACGGGACTTTTAATGAATTGGGCCAAGAAATTAGAACACAAAATTGAGGCCCAAGTCCAATAGGGTAGCCGGCCATGGCATGGCCCAAGAACCATTTTAAGTGGTCATGTGATTATCACATGACCCTTAATCAATATATATCCACATTCTCTTTGGAATTATCAAGAAACCAAACAAAACAAAAAAAAAAAATTGAAGAACACCCATTTGAAGCTCTCGGCCGAACCCTTTAAGGGGGAGAAAGAAACAAATTCTAGCCTTGTTTTAATCCTAAAAATCGTGTCCTTGTTGTAGTTATAGCAAGCGCAAGACGCTCTTCAACGTGATACAATTTATTTGGAGGAAGAATCACGTTTGCGACAAGTCGGATTTTCAAGAAAAGGTAAGAATTTTGTTACTTTAATGTTATGGAATTGGTATGAATATGTTAAGGATTAATAATAGACGAGAATCCCGTAACTTTGATGTGTGAATGAAGCTGTGTGTGTGTGTGTGTTTTGCATAGTGGCCGTGAGCCCTAAGAAGGAGAAAGAAGTGTGAATTTGATCTTGTTTAGTTTGTTCAATGTGTCGTTGCGGCCTTTATGTCGTAAATGAACGTTTAAGGAATTGAATTGGCGTTGGAAAAGGATTTCGGATCATTACGGGAAAGTGTATACCTTTTGTATATTTGCGTATATCATTGTATATCTTTGATACTAAAGACGTTAAATGTGACTTATGGTTGATGTTAATGAATTCGGAATGAAACGATGAAAGTTAGAACGTTTGTCGTAATTTTGATGATTTGGATGAAATATGGAAAGTAATGAACTTCGGGAAATTTTGTATATTGTTTGGAGTATAATTGGGTCGTGTTTGAATAGCCTTGAATGGGTGAATGAATATAATAATGTGGACATAAGTTTGGAATTGTGAAGTTTGAATGAAAGTTGCCAACTTGTGTAGTAAGGTAGAACTTTGAAGCTAGAATGATTTGATTGTGGTTTATGTTGTTTGATGATGTTTGGGTTGTTGTTGTTGGTGTATTTTGAGCCGAGCTAAGTCTCGGGGGTGTTAGATATATAGGGGAAATGCTGACGAAATTTCGGTAGACAAAAATCAAGTTAATGGAAATCTTAAGCCTAAGAATCTCTAATTGGTAACTTTGACCATTTGCAGATTCTGGACGAAACGGGATTTGATTTTAAGGAAAGCATAAGACGTCCATAAGGTATGTAAAGCTTCCCACTTCTTCGTTTGGCATGTCTTAGTATGTTAGGTGAATATTGGAACCTCCGGAGCATTTCTGCTCCTCGAAACCCGATCTACAAAACGACTACTATTCATTCAATTCAATTGAAGCCTAAAGGCTCTATTTTGGCTAGAATGCAACCAAATGTGCGAAACCTATCGAAATGTGATCGTGTCACTTTGAAATCATTATGTATGATCTTTTGGCCTTTAAATGTTCGTAAATTATGTTCGCCACCTCAATTTGACTCGAGGTGGGCCCGCTAACCCCGAGACGCCCCATTTGTCCTATTGGGATCCCTTTTTGGATGAACTTTGATATGAGATCTTTGACCTTGAAACTTCCCTCTATGAAATATGTTTTGATTATTATGATGTGTTAAGTTTCGTTTGAGCCATACGTACCACTTTGGAGACAATTTGTGAGATAAACTTTCGTATCAACTAATCATTCGACTATTTTGGTTTACGAAATGACTTATGAGATTATTAAATTTTGAAAGGCTATTTTGAAATATAAATTGCATTTGTTTGCTCACGACTCCGCTCGTGCCTTATTTTGACTTCGTTCACCGGTTCCCGGGCCGGTTATGATTCGTGCGCCCTATGATAATTCGGTTGTATGCTGTGTTACGGTTCCCGAGGCCTCGCCATAGGGCCGGGTCCCGTTTGGAGTTATGCTGTGATATGGCTAGTGATGCGATACGCTCACTTATGTTTGTGTTCGGGGATGTACGGAGATTCGAAACCTTCTGGTGTTATGCTGTGTGTGGCGCCAGCGTCGGAGTGGCGACCACGTTCTTGAGCGTTTGCATGATTTCGTTTGCATTATGTATATGTATATGATTTGATACGGATTTTAACATACTGATTGGTACTTCCCTTTTGATATCCGGTTTGCTTTCAGTTTTAGCCCATATTTCTGTACTCCGTGCTTTACATACTCAGTACATATTTCGTACTGACCCCCTTTTCTTCGGGGGCTGCGTTTCATGCCCGCAGGTACAGACATTGGTGATCCTCCGCTATAGGCTTCACTCTCTGCTATTTTGGAGTACTCCTTCTTGACTCGGAGTCCACTTTTGGTACAGACTTCTTTTGCTATGTATATGTTCTGTACATTTGACTATTTGGGTACGGCGGGGCCCTGTCTCGCCATATGTCTTTGTTTTGAATTCGTAGAGGCCTGTAGCCATATATGTGGGGCGAGGGTCCTATGTATGTTTGTTTGATTTTATTTTCTGGTCTTACAGCGGTCAGTTTGTTATAATGGCCCTAAATGGCCCTTATGCTTATATTTGCACTTATGACCGGCGATGTCTATTCCGCCGCTCCATTTGGATTCGATATGACATTTTGATTTGTGCGACCGCTTAAGACATATTTTGATATAACCTATGTTGATATGACTTTTATGAAATTCTGAAATACGTTCGGATTTGGTAAATGAATATGTGATTTGGTCTGGGTACCCAGGTAGGGTGCCAGTCGCGGCCCACGGGGCTGGGTCGTGACAATAATGAAACCCTGAGCTTATAATGCCGGGTAGAATATATGTATATGTATGTAAATGATTACGTAACGCGCGTGCACGTCTGCAGATGGTACGGATAACCCTGATGCCTTGGTAGGGCCAGGTAGATATAACGTTGAGCCTTGGTTGGCCAAGTAGTATGAAACATCGAACTTTCATGGTCGGGCACGCTATGTGTGTGTATATATATATATATATATATATGTATGTGTGTGTGTGTGTGTGTGTGTGTGTGTGTGTGTTTGTATATGCTATGTATATGACATCATTAAGAGTACGAATATGTTATGTATATGATGTAAATGATAATGAGGGTAATTAAGTACGGATATGGATGTATGTATGCAGATACGCAATAGAAACGGAATATCCTTATGGAAAGCAAGTAAGTACCATGATGATGATATTATTGTATCCCCTCCTATGCTACTTCATATGTTGTCTATTATGCTTCTATATCGATGTTGATCATGCTTTACATACTCAGTACATTCTTCGTACTGACGTCCTTTTGTTTGTGGACGTTGCGTCATGCCCGCAGGTGCGCAGGGAGACAGGCCTGATCCATAGTAGCTTTCTCAGAGATTGCATATGTCACACCCTAACCTTACTAGGGTGTGATGGGCACCCGATCCCACATCCGGAGCCGAGCAAACCCACAGACTCTCATTACACACATAATTTCTTCAGACTCTGAAATCAAGTAAAAGTGAAATACATAGTAAGCTTTCAAAATCTTTCTTTTATCGATGTTTCCAAATCAGACAAAACCTGTAATCATATAGATTTTATCACATAATACGGAATGACATATCGGCTGATAGAGCCGCTTACAAAACCGACAACCAATACCCTCGACTCTGTCTGCAAAGTCTCTAACATCAATCCAGAAAGCATATCATACAAACTCTGACTCAGCAACACTCTAGGAGCAAATGGTGCTTGCCATCTCCGCTGGGACATGTTCTATAATAGTTTCAACTCATCTGGGTGTACCTGCGCAGCATGAAACGCAGCCCCCGAAGAAAGGGGGTCAGTACGGAATAGGTACTGAGCATGTAAGGCATGAAATACAACAAACAGAACCATAATCGGAACAAGAAGTACAGAAGTAAGCACATTATCCAGATTACCAAAACGTTTATCTTCCAAACTCAGATCGTGTATACCGATATCATAGATCAGAAGAAGTGCAAATCCAGATCACCAAAATACCAGAATGTCAAAATGCTTGTTTTTCCAGACACAAATCGCATATACCGAGGTCATGTGTCAAAAGGAGTACAGAAAGTACAGAACGCACAGATGATGTCATATGTCCGAAGGAGTATAGAACGTACCGAGTGCTCCGATGATGTCATATATCGGACAGAATACAGAACGTACAGAATGCTCAGATGGTGTCATATATCGGACAGAATACAGAACGTACAGAATGCTCAGATGGTGTCATATATCGGACAGAATACAGAACGTACAGAATGCTCAAACGCTTACTTTCAGACACAGATCATGCATGTCAGAAACGTATATCGTGGATGCCTATGACGTGTCCCGGTCCTCTAGTGAGGGACTCGGTAAAAGGAATCATCATATATCACATATGCGTCTAACCGAGCCCGGCCCTCTAGGGAGGGACGCGGTAAACAGAGTCATATGCCAAAATCATATGTCATGTATGCATATAACAGAGCCCCGCCTTATGATAAGGGACGCGGTATAACGGAATCATCATATAACAGATCCCGGCCCTTCAGTGAGGGACGCGGTAAACAGAATCATCATATGCCAAAATCATGTATCATATATGCATGTAACAGAACCCGGCCCTCTAGTGAGGGACGTGGTGGACAAAATCATCATGTGCCATCCTGGCCGTCACTCCCAACTCATGATGATATAGATATGCATATAACAGATCCCGGCCCGCCTATGAGGGATGCGGTGAACAATGCAGTGGAAGGCGCACGATAACATGTCCTGGCCCGGGACTCAGTGAATCATACCGTGGAGTACGCACGAGAACATAACATGCCCTGGCCCGGGACTCAGTGAAAGATACATTGAGTCATGCACGAGCAGAGTCGTGAGAAACCATGCGCACATAAATCAAGACTCGATGGATACGTACACTTACCGACATTCGAAGGCTCAGAAACAAGTTTTGAGTCAATCCGAGTTGGTATACGAAAGTTATGACCGTTTGAAGTACAGAACGTTCTATAAGCGTTTCAGAAGCCGTTTTTGGAAAATCAAGGCCAAAATCATGTCAAGTACCTATCGGATATCGTTATGGATCAAATCAAATAGAGCTTTTGAAACCATATGTACGTATAAGAAAGTTATGGACATTCTAGTACAGAACCCTCTACGGACATTTCAAAGCAACCCGAGATCGTACACGAAAGTTAAGCACAATAAAGCTTACAGAGAATACTCATATCAAGATACTCATATCAGGATACTTATATCAGAATACTTATATCAAAATACTTATATCAAAGTACTTATATCAGAATACTTATATCAGAATTACTTATTACTTATCTCAGAAGGCGCATACGAATCATAAACAAACTCTAAATCAAGAGTAGAGTTACCTCAAAGTGCACATCATAACTTACTTGGCTCTAGGACATGCCAAAAGAAAGAAAGGGTAAGCCTTACATACCTGCTCCACGCCTTATTAGCTACGCTTATTTTCCAAGCTTGCTAGTCTACATTCAAAAGGATTCACACAATCATTAGATTCATCGACATATACTCGTCTTAGTCTTTCAAATGAGTTCATTTACATTCTACCGAAATTTCGGCAGCACTTCCCCTGTAAATATACCATCCCCGAGAATCTAACTCGGCCAATTTATCAACAACAATCCGAGAATTCAACTCGGCCACATTATCAACAACAATACCAACAATCATATTTCCAACTTCAACAATTGTTCCAAAATACATTTTAACATGATTCAAGAACACTTTAAACAATTCCCACAATATTTAAACAACCCAATTATCATACTACTTCACCCGAAACCTTCCAAATTCAACAAGAACAATAACAACATATTTTCTTCTTTCAAATTCAATTACAACAACCTACTTACAATCTCCAAAACACATGTCTCACTTCCGAATTCATGAATTATTTTCACAACTTACACATTAGCAACATCATTTATACAAACATAAGAAACCATACTAATGTCACATTGGTCACTACCACGATCCACATACAATTTTCACTCCATTCCAAACCATTAAATTCTCATTTTACATCATAGAATCTTCCATAACAACAATTAGAATACTAAGTAAAATTAGTTCATTACTTCTATACCAATACAACCCTATTCGGCCACAAGCCTCCACATCCATATTTCATGAATTCATTCATTTCTTCACTCTACAACATATACAAATCATCCATAACATAAGAAGAGAAGATTAAATCTTACCTTTTCCACTTCACTTCTCCCTCGGCTAGAGTTGCAACTTGCAAGAACCAATGTTTTATTTGCTCCAAAAACCACTCCATGTTAATTAGGACCTTAAAATTAGTTGGAATACTAGGATAAAATAATTTTTCTTCATCAATTTTCCATGGCTTCAATTCTAGCCATGGTGGCCGAATGCCCCTTCACCTCTTTTTTTTTTTCTTTCTTGAAGTTTCTTGATTTGGAAGGATAATATGTCGTATTTTGTCCACCTCTCTCTCTCTATATATATATAGTTCCTACAAGAATGTGAGGGGCACATGCCCTCTTTCTTGAAGCTTCTTAAAATAAACAAATATGACCACTTGGTCATCTAGTTATACACATGGATAATTAATTCAATTGGGCCAAGCCCACCCTAAGTGCACGACCAACATGTCCCTTTTATTCAAGCCCACTTTTTTTTTTTTTTTTTTGTATTTAGTCTTGTAATTCACGAAAAATATTTTCCAACTTCCGAATTTTCCCTTAGCCTTCCGCCACATTACCATAAACCATCTTGTGAATTTCTCTTTTTACCCTTAGCCTTTCTCAATATTTCCATACTAATAATATTCATAAGTAATATTCATAACAACTTGTACATTAAAATAATTTTGGAAATTGGTCTTTCCCTTAACTTCTCGCAATTATCCGAACGTACAAAATACGGGCTATAACAGCATAGCAGAGCTCCATTTCATTCAGAGCCATAGCTTTTGAGTACTCATTCTTTTGTGTACATAATTATGGGCATAGCGGGGTCCTGTCCCGCTCATGTGATATGTTATACTCTTCTTAGAGGCTCGTAGACATGTGTATGTGGTTAGATGTGTTGGCCTTGACGGCCTATATTTTTGTATGTCATTTTGGTGGCCTTGTCGGCCCATGTACTTTGATGTGGCATAGATGCCTATGAGGATATAAGAAATGTTGTCGTCCAATTGGGACTAGTATGATTGATGACTAGACTGCATGATTTGATTTATGGCTCACCTAGACGTTATGTGAAAGTATGTTAAAGGGGTGCCCGGGTGGGGTAGCACCGGGTGCTTGTCACGGCCCTAGTCGGGTCGTG
The DNA here is from genome assembly GCF_019175385.1 of Lycium barbarum. Taxonomy (NCBI): domain Eukaryota; kingdom Viridiplantae; phylum Streptophyta; class Magnoliopsida; order Solanales; family Solanaceae; genus Lycium; species Lycium barbarum. The sequence goes on from NC_083338.1 coordinate 56,836,590, forward strand.
ACATGTATTTTGGGCACGGCGGGGTCCTGTCCCGTCCCTATATCTAGCACTCTAGTAGAGGCTCGTAGATACGTATGTGTGGGTAGCATGGTCTCATGATGTCCTTATTGTATGTATATTATTTTGATAGCCGAAGGGCTTATGTATATAAAAGTAATTATGTTTCAAAGTGAAAAAAATTGGTTTTCCTATGAATTGAGTATAAGATTAATGAATGGACGCTTGATGTGTATGATGGGTAATGGTACGAGCGGTGCTTGGTGGTTAGCCCCCGGGTACCCGTCATGGACCCTAGTTGGGCCGTGACAAAAGTGGTATCACAGCAGTTCAGTCTTAGGAAGTGTCTATGAGCCGTGTCCAGTAGAGTCTTGTTTATGGGTGTGTTGCGCGCCACATCTATGAACATGAGGCTACATGGCATTTAGGATGGTTACTCTTCTTTCATCTCTAAGATCGTGCGATAGAGCTAAGCCATAGGAAATGAGATTCCTTATACTAACCCTTGATTGCAGCAGAAGAACGGTATTGACAGAAGAAAGTGATTGATAACATTGAAAGTTACGGAGGTAAGCCCCTTCGTTGAGGATACGTTATCGGAATGTGTATTTATATGATAATAGATTGGTTGTCCTAGAGGTGAGTCGGTGTAATTACAATAGAGGAATTGACTAAAGGTATCTCTTGATGATAAGTTCAGTTATAAGTTTGTGAACTAAACAAAGTGAATGAATCAGAACAAAGGTAAGCGACTGTACAAAAGCAGTGTGTCGAGTAAGGTAAGAATATTGAGGTACGATTGAGATGTAAAGCTGAAGAACGAAAGGGAAATTAAACAGGAAGGTATAACACGGCAGATCGCTAAAGGATCAGGTACACCTCGAGGTGTGATATATGAGGTGAGGCATTGTTGGTATTTACTGCGTACATGTTTTGGATAGTAAGAAATATAGAGGAAACCCTGTCAAAATTTTCCTAGAATTAAAAGGAGATGAGTTAAATGTTGTTGAATTGATAGTAGTGGTAATTATAAGATCGACATTGATATGGTAAAGAGAAATACTAGAGTAAATCAGGGAGACTGGTAGTACTAAAACATGACATAGAAGAGAAAGGGTAACTACAATAGAGTATGATACTGAAGTATTGATTGGATGGATGAGCACAAGTAAAATATGACAAGTCTATTAGCAAAATAAAGTAACAGCATCACGGAGACAGAGGTACGAATATGAAGGGTTATAATGAATGTGAATACATTGGTGAGATAACTTATGTTGTAAGTATAATAGGGCTGATCAGAGAGAGTAACAGGTTAAGTATGCTTACTTCAGGAGGTTTATTCTATTTCATAAGCGGGATTGCGAATGAGATCAGGAAATGTCACTTTATAGAGTTGATTATGATCAGGGTATAATGAGAACGTAACGAGAACTGTAACACAAAGTATAGTGAGGAAACGACTAAAGATATGACATGTTCTATATGAATAAAGAGTGAATGCAAGTGTGAAACCAACAAACGAGCCATGAGGCAGTAGATGAGAAAGCTTATAAGACCTTGTTAGGGGAAAGTCCAGCATAGAGGTTCCTCAATGACAGAAATGATAGCAAGCAAAAGGAAAAAAAAGGGGAAGTCAACTTGAAAAAGAAATCAGAGAAAAGTGATATGGCAAAGTAGTAACAGTTGGGGATTTGTATAATCGAGATCACGAGTGATATCTTTGGCTGAATGTAAAAGACCAAGACTACGGAAAGATGAATAATGAAATAGAATGATTATTAGGAGAAGGATTAGCATAATAAGGATGAGAGGGGATGATCAAAGTGAACAGAATAAGTTTTGGGAGTGAAGAAAGGATTGTATAGAGGTAATATATTCTAAAGGACAAAGCAGTACTGAGTTAAGAATAGGATTCCTTGTGCGAGGAATAAAGGATTAACTATAAAAAGGGAGGTAATAAGATAAATTGAGGAGGAAAGAATGTAAAGGAATAAGTATGAGTATAGAAAGAAAAGGAAATATGAGAATTATATGTCACGACCCAACCCCGTAGGCCGTGACTAGTGCCCGACCTGGACACCCGACACGTCTATCAAATGCTATCTCAAATTCTATCAAACGCATTCAAGTATATAGCAGAAGCCGACAAGGCTTTATTTCAAATTTAGATAATTTCCAGGAAAATTTCGGCAGAGTTTCCTTTGTTTTACGGACTATCCCATATACCCTGCACGCAGAAAATACCAACAAAGGACCACACAGGGCCAACGAAGCAACATTTAAACATATGCGGACCGGCCGCGGCGGCGAATGGGATCGCCCAAACAGAACATATACACGCATCTGTACAGAAAGACCCCAACCCACAAACATGTCCACAGACCTCTAAACAGACCGACAGAATCATATGACGGGACAGGGCCCCGCCGTACCCATGAACGAGAATATACATATACAGTAATGACAAACTGTACCAAAAGATGGGCTCTGAATAAAAGAGCGCTCCAAATGGCAGAAAAGATATCCTAGACGGACGGATCAGCAAACCTGTCGTCGGTACCTGCGCGGCATGAAAACGCAGCCCCCGAAGAAAGGGGGTCAGTACGAAACATGTACTGAATATGAAAACCCAAAGTATCAGATACATATTTTCAAAACATGCAGAGTGTGTACAGAAACATATGTCATATCAAATCCGGCCCCTGCCAAGGGACTCGGCAGACAGAACGTGGCCACCCTCCCGACGCTGGTGCCACAACACAGAAGAATCAGAATAGGGGCATAACCCCGAACATAATATGTCATATCAAATGGCCATAGCAAATCATATCAGAACAAACGGACATGGCACATCATACTCCACAGACCCATGTACGCGTATACCTGCCCCCTCACATCGAGGCACGGCGAACAATGCAGAGGATCACGCTTGACAACATATCCTGGCCCGGGCTCAGTGTGGGAAACATTGGGGCATCCACGAATGGAGTAGTGAGAGACTAATGCAGTTAAAATATCATAAATGTTTCCATAGACTCGATGAGGCATATCAAAAACAAACCAATCCAATGAAGTCGGAAAGGATCATAATAACTGAGTTTCGGATATCATAGTGAATTACAGAGTATAACCTTTCTGAAGTCGTTCCGAGTGTCAAAACAATTTATCAGACTTAATGGAATATTTAAAACAATGTTTGTTAAGTAATTAGAATGGTAGTCAAAACATTTCTTTCAAAAATCGCTCGAAAGTAAGACTAGAGTACAATAAGGGCAAAACCGGGAATAGTGGGCCCACCTCGGAACAAGCAAGGCGGTGGGCTCAAATTACATATTTTAAGCTTGTGGGGTCACCTTCAAAGGTTCTACGGACGTTCTATAGCTTTCCAAGTAGTTTAGGGAAAGTTTGCATGATTATCAAGAATACAAACCAAAAGGGCTCAATCTTACTGAAGGAAAAAACGAGATTTTCAATAGCTGATTCTGATGGACAGAAAGTCTTTCGAGGCCCGAATTCGATTCTAATGCACTTAGGCATGCCAAAAGAATGATCGGGGTAGCTTTACATACCTTTTGAGCTTTGCACGCCTATCCAAGCTCACTTCCCGTTTCGTCAAAAATCTGCAAATGGTCACATTTACCAATTGTAAGTTATAGATGCTACGAATTCAATTCAACTCATATTTGTCTACCGACATTTCGGCAGCACTTCCCCTATACATATAGCACCCCCGAGAATTCAACTCGGCTCAAACCCATCAACAACAACCCAAACAACAACATCAACATCAACAACAAGCATTAGAAACACAATATGACACAACTAGTTCTACTTGCCGACATAATGCCATAACCCTCATTTCAACTTCGATTTCCAAACCAATCTCAATGGTTTCACATTCATTATCAATCTAGATCATCATAACATAGTTTAGAAGCGTTTCATATCGTTTTCTCAATTTATACACACGATATACCTAATATACAAACTTTCCGCCAAAGTCATAACTCGTTCAAAACATCTAATCTTTGGCATACATATTCATAACATGTTTCCAACTTCCAAATCTATTAATGATCATCATAATTAGCAACCTAATAACTTCATTTTTATAATGTCGTAAAATCATACTTAAGCGACATAAGTTCCTACATTCCATTTCAAAGCAAACTCATATCATTTTACTTTCATTTACATTGCAAGAATCACAATAACACAACTAACACACTAAACAAACTTAATCCATTTCCATTCCACACACACCATACTACACGGCCAAACACCCCACTACCAACTTCTATCAAATTCATTCAATTTTCGTTTCCAACATGCATTTCACCACAACCACAACTAGAATATAGCATAATTCAACACATTATAGGTATACAACACATATACCCTCACGGCTACACACCATATTCCAAACCCACTTTGAAATCTTCCATTTTTCCATACAATCAACTCATTCCCACATACTACAACACAAACAAAACATCATAACACAATAAAAAGAGATAAATTCTTACCTTATTTTCTAGTCTTCTTCACTAGAATTTGTGCTCACTTTGATAAACCAAGGGCTCCTTTCTCCAAACCAACTACACCAAGTTGAAGAGGCTACTCAATTTAGTAAGAAAACCACAAAATACCAATTTTTAACACAATATTTTTGAGGGTGAAATTTCCATGGCAAACCCGAACCCTCTTCTTTTTTTTTTCTCTCGTTTCTTGCTTGCTTTTCTTTCTTGCTTCTTATCTTAAGTCTTCTAAAAGATAAGATGAAGATGATATATAATATATAATATGGTCCCTTAGTTAATTAGTCACATGGAGAATATAATAAGGCCATGGGCTTGGGCCACCCCATGGCCGGCCACCCTTCAAGGAAAATGGGCTTCATTTGGCTTCTTATTTTACAAGCCCAATTGGCTACAAATTTTATTTTTGCAATTCCCGAAACTAATTTCCGAAATTCCACGTTTTGCCCTTAGCCTTCCTCGACACTTCCATATTAATATTCTTTCACAACAACTCAAGTGCTAGATGTAATCAATTATGACTTTATTTCATACAAGTCAAGATTATTTCTAATTTTCCAAATGTGCGAAAACACGGGATATAACATTATACGCGCTTGAGAAGTAGTCGTATTATGAGAGAAGGAAGATGCATCTCCTACGAATATCCTATATCAAGACAGAACGAGTAAAGTATATATAAAGAAATAAGTTGGAAAAAGGTGACCATGAGTTAAGAGTTTACCGTATGACGATAAAGCGATAAAGCCAGGCGATCATCAACGACAAATACGATATGATCATGATTGGTTTTGAAATCAATGCTGAGGACAACATGAGGGTAGAAAAGTATGAGGCATAAAAGGTATCAGTTGCGCATGAGACATAAATCCTTCAAAACCAAGATGGCAAGTTTAAGGGAAAGATGATGCTATAAGTGAACTCTGAGTGTCGAAGAATGGGATAAGTGACGTTACATGGATGGTATGGATAACTAGACATACTACTATTGTGAGAATCCCTATGGGGAAAAAATTTGTTAATTGGAGCGGATTTAGAAATTGACTCATAACTACCAGATGAGCTAAGTAAAATACATTCTTGTTCGGATTGCTATGTCGGTTGTATTACTTGATAACAAAACTGCAGGATGAGTATGTTAAGACTTCACACATGAATTATTGTAGCTATAAATTATGGGAAACGACATGAATAAGATGTAGTACAGTAAGGGATATATAAATTCAAGGTTTGACGGTGAGGCAACAGATTTGAGAATGGTACAAGTAAAACCCTTAAAAGGTGATGTTGGGGGGGGGGGGGGGGGAAGAGAGTAAAGAGAATACAAGTGTAGAGATTGTAACGATGGACCCTAAGATGTGACAGATATAGACTCTAAAACAAAGAGTGAGAGTTACGTATAAATGAGTCTAATAACTAGTAAATAAACGAACACGAATGGAGCAGGCATCTGAGACTGTACTAGAAATCATTCGCGAAAACCACCGAACCTTCAAGGTCGGGTATGTTATGGATATAAATATAGACACGAATATGTATACGGATATGGATACATGTATATGTATAGATATGCATGTACACGAATCACGCAAGAACGATTAAGTAACTTGCAAGTATTTATACGTCGCCAATGAAACCAAGTGGGTACTTAAAACGAGGAGTAAGAGGTAAACAGGAATAGTGTGGTCATGATACTTCGGGTCAGTTGAAGGAAAATATATGGTTGAGTTGAAATGTTGTGTTTGGATTATCGTTAAGGATAAATAGGATAATTACTTGGAATATGATATAAGTACATGCTATATGCTTCCTACGGTAGCCCTGGGGGTGTGACAAGTTACAAATGCAATAACATCACTGAATGAAGAGGGGCACGACATGATAGACGAGTCCTAGTTAGAATTGATTCGTTATAAGATCATCATAACCAGTATACTTGTACAGGGTCGGTTCAACATTCGAGGATGAATGTTCCCAAGAGGGGAAAAATATTACACCTCGAAAAATTTTCTGTTCATGCACAGTGAATAGACTAACGAAGGGCACGAAGTATACGGTATTGCAATAAGTGAGAAATGACAATTGATGACTCTAATGGAGATTTGTAAAGACATTTAGAGTAAGAGGAGAAAGTTTGCCAAGAGAGAGCAAGGCACACGATGTGTATCGGAAAGGATTTACGAGTAATAAGTTAATGATGATTTAATAGTGTCATGGAGAAGAATTATAATGTCCCTTAGATCATTAATGAGGTGTTAAACAAGTATAAAGAAGGTTCCATAAGGATTGGAAATCAAACGACACGACGAGGACAACTTCAGAAAAGCTGTGAGTTACACGACAACCTTACACGGACCGTAGAACTTTATACGGACCATATAAGGGTCCTTATAACCCAAAAGGAAGAATGTTTTCCATGGTGGTGAACCACGGACACTTATACGGACTGTACAATGTTATACGGACCATATAAGTGGTCCGTATAATGCCCGACGGGCTGATTAAGTTACAAGTATAAATACATGTTCCCACTTTTATTTTCTCATTCTTTCCACTTCTCCATCTCTCTCAAGACTTCTAGAGGGTTATAAATATTACATCAACACAAATTCAAGAAAAATCAAAGGTTCATATCATAAATCCAAGAGAATCAAGTGCAAGAAACTCATCAGGGTTCATCCAAGACAAGAAATCTCATTGGAAGTGGAACTAGGTGTTATATCCCGTGTCTTCACACCTTTGGAAAAATTAGAAATAATCTTGACTTGTATGAAATAAAGTCATAATTGATTGCATTTAGCACAGGAGTTGTTTGTGAAAGAATATTAATGTGGAAGTGTCGAGGGAGACTAAGGGCAACTTTGGAATTTTGGAAATTAGTTTCGGGAATTACAAAATGTGATTCACAAGTCATTGGACTCAAAATGGGAAATGAAATGAGGCCCAAGAAGAGATGGGGTGGCCGACCAACTATGGCCCAAACCCAAGGCCCAAATAAATTTTCCATGTGATAAATTAACTAAGGGGACCATAGTATACTTATTATATATCATCTTCATCCTTTAGAAGATTGAAGAAAGAACAAAAAAAAAAAACAAAGCAAAACAAGAGAAGAGGGTTTCGGGTTTGGTGTGGAAATTTCACCACCAAATATCTTGCTCCTAAAAATTTTCTTTTGTGGTTTTGCTACTAAATTGAGTAGCCTCTTTAACTTGGTGTAGTTGGTTTGGAGAAAGGAGGCCTTATTTCATCGAAGTGACCATATATTCAAGTGAAAAAGAGTGAGTAAAAAGGTAAGAATCTATCCCTTATTCTTGTGTTATGAAGTCTTGTTTGTGTTGTAGTATGTAGAAATGTGTTGATTTTATGAAGGAATAGAAGTTTGCAAAGTGGGCGTATGGTATATATGTATGGCCGTGTGTATGCTTGCATGATATGCCAATGATGAATTGAAATTATGTTGTATAGCCATAATGTGTTGAATTTGTGTTATATTCTAGTTGTGATTGTGGTGAAATGCATATTGGAAATGAAAGTGGAATGAATTGAGTTGGAGTGATAAAAAGAGCACATGGCCGTGTGGTGTGTTGGGGGTTGGAATGGAAATGAATTAAGTTTGCTTAGTGTGTTAGTGTGTTATTGTGATGTTTGCAATGTAAATGAAAGTAAAACAATATGAGTTTGCTTTGAAATGGAATGTAGAAACTTATGTCGTTTTAGTATGATTTTCCGACATTAGGAAAATGAAGCTATTTGGTTGTTAGTTGTGTTGATCATTAATGAATTTGGAAGTTGGAAACATGTTATTAAAATGTATGCCAAAGATTTGATGTTTTGAACAAATTATGGCTTTGGCGGAAAGTTGTATATTGTGTATATCGTGTGTATAACTTGAGGAAAGGATATGAAATGTTTCTAAATCTATACTGTGATAACCTTGATAGATAATGAGTGTGAAATCATTGATATTAGTTTGAAAGTTGGGTTGGAGAGAAGGTTATGGCAATTGTCGGCAAGTAGAACTAGTTGTGCCATATTGTGTTTCTAGTGTTTGTTGTTGATGTTGATGTTGTTGTTTGGGTTGTTGTTGATGATTGTGAGCCGAGTTGAATTCTCGGGGGTGCTATATGTATAGGGGAAGTGCTGCCGAAATTTCAGTAGACAAATAAGAGTTGAATTGAATTTGTAGCATCTATAACTTACAATTGGTAAACTTGACCATTTGGAGATTTTTGACGAAACGGGAAGTGAGTTTGGAAAGGCGTAAGGAGCTTGAAAGGTATGTAAAGCTACCCCGATCCTTCTTTTGGCATGTCTAAGTGTTTTAGGATCGGATTCGGGCCTCAAAAGACCTTCTTGGCCATCGGAATCCGCAAGAGAAAATCTCAGTTTTTCCTTCAGTAGAATTGAACCATTTTGATATGCTTTTCCTGAAATTATATAAATTTTCTCTAAACTCCTTGAAAAGCTATAGAATGTCCGTAGAACCTTTATAGGTGACCCATAAGCTTAAAGGGCGTAATTTGAGCCCACCGCCTTGCTTGTTCCGAGGTGGGCCCGCTATTCCCGGTTTTGCCCTTAATGTACTAAAGTCTCCTTTTCGAACGATTTTTGAAAGAAACGTTTCGACTACCCTTTTTAATTACCTAACGAATATGGTTTTAAATATTCCATTAAGTCTGATAAATTGTTTTGATACTCGAAACTCATTTACTATGATTCCTTCCGACTTCATTGGATCAGTTTGTCTTTGATATGCCTCATCGAGTCTATGGAAACATTCATGATATTTTACTTGCATTAGTCTCTCACTACTCCATTCGTGGATGCCCCAATGTTTCCCACACTGAGCCCGGGCCAGGATATGTTGTCAAGCGTGATCCTCTGCATTGTTCGCCGTGCCTCGATGTGAGGGGGCAGGTATACGCGTACATGGGTTTGTGGAGTATGATGTGCCATGTCCGCTTGTTCTGATATGATTTGCTGTGGCCATTTGATATGACATATTATGCTACGGGGTTATGCCCTTATTCTGATTCCTCTGTGTTGTGGCACCAGCGTCGGGAGGGTGGCCACGTTCTGTCTGCCGAGTCCTTTGGCAGGGGCCGGATTGGATATGACATATGCTTCTGTACACACTCTGCATGTTTTGAAATCATGTATCTGATACTTTGGAATTTTCTGTTTACTTTCTGTATGTCCTGTACCAGTTATGATTTTGTCTCCGTAATTCGGGCTTTACATATTCAGTACATATTTCGTACTGACCCCCTTTCTTCGGGGGCTGCGTTTTCATGCCGCGCAGGTACCGACGACAGGTTTGCTGATCCGTTCGCTTAGGATCTCATTCTGCTATTTTTGGAGCGCTCTTTTTTTCAGAGCCATCTTTTGGTACAGTCTGTTACTTCTATATGTGTATATTCTCGTTCATGGGTACGGCGGGGCCCTGTCCCGCCATATGATTTTGTTGGTCCATTTAGAGGTCTGTAGACATGTTTGTGGGTTGGGATCTTTCTGTACAGATATGTGTATGTGTTGTGTTTGGGCGATCCCCTTCGCCGCGGCGGCCGGTCCGCATATATTTAGATGTTGCTTTGTTGGCCCTGCGAGGCCTTTGTTGGTATTTTCTGCGTGCAGGGTATTTGGGATAGTCCGTAAAACAAAGGAAACTCTGCCGAAATTTTTCTAAAAATTAGCTAAATTTGAAATAAAGCCTTGTCGGCTTCTGCCATATACTACAATGCGTTTGAGTGCCCAGATCGGGCACTAGTCATGGCCTACGGGGTTGGGTCGTGACACTAGGGTTTTGCTCAAGTGAAGTGCTTCCACTCAAAGATCATTCCCACACTATAAAAGGTAAGTTTTATGATCATTCCATGTTGTTTAAAGTATTGAGGGGTTGAAAGATTTGGATTATGGAAGAAGATGGAAAATGAGTTACAAAATATGAGATTAGTGGAAATTGTCAGTAGTAGATTAATATGAATCATGATTCTCTATATGTCGTGATTGTAATTACGTTATGAATGATGTTAAGAGCATGAGAGAAACATTGATGAGAATGAATGTAATGTTGTATCATGATCACGATTATGGATGACCTTGAGAGGAAATTGTGGGGGTTGGATAATGATAAATTTGACAAAAGTTATTGATGATGATATTGTGAATGTTATTATTGACGTTTGGGAGTTGATACATGATATGGAGAAAGTAGTAGAAACAAAGGAGATGCTGCCCAAATTTCTCTAGCTTTAGTTCAAACACGCTTATGTTATCGATTATCTAATATGAGTATGAACTTTCTTGAAGGTAGAAACGCAAGGAACGAAGAAGAACGATCAAACGATAGAGTAGCTAAACGAAAAGGTATGTAAGGCTAGTCCCTTCTTTCTAAGGCATGACTCCTACGGCATGAAACCTCCTATCTTTCCATGATTTTCCTACATATTGGAAATTATGAGTCTACGATTATAAAGAGCTTCATACAAGATAAAGAAAAGAGATAAGTTACGAGCATGACAATACTGATGGTAAATCTAAGTCTAGAAGTACTAAAGCTCATGATATGACATTCCTACGAAGCTGATGATCCTTATATGATTCCTATGATATTATTTTCCCTACCCCTCCATGACTTTCTTACATTCGGGGAACTATGAGTCAACGTTGATAAAGAGCTTCTTATGAGATAAAGATGAGAAATATGTCATGAATACGATGATAATGATGACGATGATTAAGTATAAAGAATCCTAAAGTGAGATATGATGCCCATGAAGTTAATGATTCTAAGTATGGTTCCATTGATGCTTTTTCTTGTGGACACTCATCTTAAAACGTTATTCCCTTCAAGGTGAGATATGATGATTATGATCACTCCATAATGTAATCGGGGATCCACGAACTCATGTCACCCCAAACATCGCCATAGTTGCCTTCAATGTTCTAATGTATGCTTTAATGATAGATGTATGGTAATGCTAAGGATGATGTTGATTTCATTTATGTATTTTTATGTATATGTATGTATGCATAACACTCCACTGCTCAGTTACGATAGCATCGAGTCCCAGAAGGGCCGAGTACGGATAGCATCGAGTCCCGAGAGGGCTGAGTACGGATAGCATCGAGTCCTGGGAGGGCCGAGTACGGATAGCATCGAGTCCCGAAAGGTCCGAGTACGGATAGCATCGAGTCCCGGAAGGGCCGAGTACGGATACTATAGACTCCTGGGAGGGCCGAGTACGGATAGCATCCAGTCCCGAAAGTGCCTCGTACGGATACTATCGAGTCTCGGAAGGGCCAGGTACGGATAACATCGAGTCCCGGGAGGGCCGGGTACAGATACTATCGAGTCCCGGAAGGGCTGAGTACGGGTGATACCGAGCCTATATGGCCGGGTGCGTTGATGTATTGCATTGTAGGTTATTGCATATGTAAGCATGTCTATGTAATAAGTGTATCTCTAGGAGAATAAACAAGTAGGTACGTATGATGAATGTTTAAAAAGTATTATGAGAAATGAACGGTTCGTTTATCTTATGCTATCCCCCATGCTCTTATCATGTTATTAGCCACGCCTTACATACTCAGTACAAAGTTCATACTGACGTCCGTTTTCTTTGGACGCTGTGTTCATGCCCACAGGTAAGCAGGGAAGGAGATCCAGACTCGTCGGAGCTGTTAGCAGGCCTTGAGAGTACTCCATTATTTCGGAGGTGCCATTACTTATTATTTTGTGTACATGTATTTTAGGCACGACGGGGTCCTGTCCCGTCCCTATGTCTAGCACTCTAGTAGAGGATCGTAGACATGTATGTGTGGGTATCATGGTCTCACGATGTCCTTATTGTATGTACATTATTTTGATAGCTGAAGGGCTTATGTATATAAAAGTAATTATGTTTCAAAGTGAAAAGAATATTTTTCCTATGAATTGAGTATAAGATTAATGAATGAACGCTTGATGTGTACGATGGGTAATGGTACGAGTGGTGCTCGGTGGTTAGCCCCCGGGTACCCGTCATGGCCCCTAGTCGGTTCGTGACATGAATAGTGCGTTCAGCTTGTCCATCGGTCTGTGGGTGAAGTGCTGTGCTGAGTCTCACCTGAGTCCCCAAACCTTCTTGAAAAGACTTCCAGAATTTAGCTATGAGTTGTGCCCCCCATCTTTGATAATGGATACTGGGACACGATGAAGTCGCATTATCTCTTGAAGATACAACTTTGCATAATCTTTTGCTGAGTATGTAGTTCTGACTGGAAGAAAATGAGGTGATTTTATAAGTCTGTCCATAATTACCCATATGGAGTCATACTTACGCCGAGAACATGGAAAACCTACAATCCTCCTGACTTTTGATGCTCAATTTTCACTTGTTGGCAATTTGGGCATTGAGCTACAAACTCTGCTATATCCTTCTTCATCCCGTCCCACCAATACATTTATTTGAGGTCATGGTACATCTTTGTCGCTACTGGGTGAACAGAATAACGAGAGTAATGAGCTTCTTCCAGAATCGGTCGACGTAATCCTGCAACATCCGGGACGCATAGCCTGCTTCGATACCTGAGAGTCTTGTCTGCCGAAACCTCGAATGGTGACTTTTCCTTCTAGGGAAGGGCATCCCTATAATGACTCAACTTGGGTTCTCCATATTGGCGCCCTTTCACTTCCATATCTAAGGATGAAATAGCTGGGTTATGAACACCAACTCCTGCATTGCCCGAGTCGATTAAACGAACTCCTAGCCTGGCTAACTGATGGAGCTCACAGACTAATTCTTTCTTCTTCGGTTGAATGTCATGTAAACTGCCTATGGATTTGCGGCTAAGAGCATGCCACCACATTTGCCTTTCCGGGATGATATAATATACTCACATCATAGTCTTTCAGTAGCTCTAACAATCGCTTCTGCCGCAGATTCAACTCCTTCTGCTTGAAAATGTACTGGAGACTTTTGTGATCTGTATAAATATCAACATGAACACCATACAAATAATGTCTCCATATCTTTAGTGCATGAAAAACTGCAGTTAATTCAAGTTCGTGGGTCGGGTAACTCTTCTCATGTTTTCGCAATTGCCCCGTGGCATAGGCTATAACCTTTCCGTGCTGCATCAACACAGAGCCCAATCTGACACCAGAGGCATCACAATAAACAACATAACCTTTTGATCCTTCTAGAAGCATCAGGACTGGGGCTGAAGTCTATCTATATTTCAATTCCTGGAAGCTACGCTCACAAGCATCGGTCCACTGAAATTTTACTGATTTCTGAGTTAGTTTCATCAATGGTGCTGAAATAGAGGAGAATCCTTCCATAAATCTTCTGTAATAGCCTGCTAATCCCAGAAAGCTACGGACCTCTATAGGAGTTGTAGGCCTTGGCCATGTCTTCACGGCCTCGATTTTCTGAGTATCCACTCGAAAGCCGTTAGTTGAGATAATATGGCCTAGAAAAGTTACAGAATTTAACCAAAACTCACATTTTGAAAACTTGTCATATAATTCTAGAGTCCGTAGAATTCTAAGGACAATACGTAGATGGTCTGCATGCTCTGCCTCTGACCGAGAATATACCAAAATGTCATCGATGAACACGATCACAAATAGATCTAGGAAAGGCCTGAATACATTATTCATCAAATTCATAAACACTGTCGGAGCGTTAGTTAACCCAGATGACATTACTCAAAATTCATAGTGGCCCTATCTAGTTCTGAAAGCCATTTTCGGAATATCTTCTTCTTTGACTCTCACTTGGTGATATCCTGATCTCAGGTCTATCTTTGAAATCCATCTAGCACCCTGCAGTTGATCAAACAAATCGTCGATTCTTGGAAGCGGATATTTATTCTTTATTGTTACCTTGTTCACTGCCTATAATCAATACACATTCGCAAAGATCCATCTTTCTTTCTTATGAACAAGACAGGTGCTCCCCATGGCGATTAACTAGGTCTAATGAATCCCTTCTCGAGCAAATCTTTCAGTTGTGCCTTTAGCTTCTTCAATTCTGCAGGAGCCATTCTGTAAGGAGGAATAGATATGGGTTCGGTGTTCGACAGCACGTCAATAGTAAAATCAATCTCCCGTTTCAGGGGAAGACCTGGAAGTTCATCTGCAAATACATCTGGAAACTCATTTACTATCGGGACGGACTGTAGAGTCGGCGGCTTTGCTTCGGTGTCATGAATCCGAACTAGATGATAAATGTAGCCTTTAGCGATCATCTTCCTTGCCTTAAGATAGGAAATCAACCTATCTCTTTGAGATGTTGTGTTACCCTTCCATTCAAGCACTGGTTCTCCTGGAATTTGGAATCGAACCATCTTGGTTCTGCAATCCACATTAGCATAACAAGAAGCTAACCAATCCATGCCCATAATAACATCGAAATCTAATATTTCCAGTTCAATCAAATCAGATGTAGTCTAACGATCACATACCACAATCATACAATTTCTATACACTTGTCTAGCTATTACTGGATCACCAACCAGATTAGATACCTCGAAAGGTTTGATTGGCTTGGGTTTCACCCCAATACGACCAGCAATATAAGGAGTGATATATGACAAGGTAGAACTCGGATCAATCAAAGCATAAACATCATAGGAGAATACAGTCAATATACCTATGACAACGTCAGGGGAGGACTCAAGATCCTTGCGTCCGGCTAAAGCATAAATACGGGACTGCTGAGGGATATTCGAACTAGAAGCTCCCCCTCTGCGCCTGCCACGGCCTGCTAAAGTCTGGGGAGTCTTCCCTACAAGGCGTACAGACGAAGAAGAGTCGGCTACTGATCCTGTAGGTTGGACCCCAACTCTACCACTCATCGATGGACAATCTCACATCATATGCCCAACCTGACCACAGGCATAGCAAGCATCTGAACCTCGGCGACACTGACCCAAATGTAATCTACCATATTGACTGCATTGTGGTAATGGTTGTCTCCTCTGATTGGGATCACCTCCAAACTGGAAACTCGAAACTCTCGAGCTCTTACCCTGTCCTGAATAAATGGGGTGGTCAAATCTCCTGCCTGCGAACCGAGGAGGTACACTAGTCGTGGACTGGCCCGAATATCTAGAGTACTATTGCCACTGACCCCCTCTATACTCACTTCTAGCACCAGCAGATCTGGCCCTCTTACTCTGCCCTCTATCCATATCACGCTCACCCCTTTGCGGCTGCTGTTGCTCTTCTAAATTCTGAGTGTGAGCCTAAATACGGGAGATATCTATCCCCTCCTGTAGTGAAGCTGTCAAGCAATCTTTGATCAAATGTGACCCTAAGCCACTCATAAGTCAATGTACTCGATCTCCCATATCGGCGACCATAGTCGGAGCATACCAGGCTAATGAATTGAAATGAAGACTATACTCCCGAGCACTTATATTCCCTTAATTTAAATTCAAAAACCTATCAGCTCGAGCTCGACGGACTTCGGGTGGCAAATAATGGCGAATAAAAGAGTCTACGAACTCTACAAACCGAGGGAGGTGCATTTTCCACTCTTGAAGAAACCCAGTTATTATACCAAAGAAAGGATACATCCCGCAATCTATAGGACGCCAAGTCCACTGACTCTGTATCTGAGGTATGTATGATCCTCAGCGTCCTCAACATCTCGGCTATAAAACCCTGCGGGTCTTCGTCCGACTTTGACCCAAAAAATTCTGGCGGGTTCAAACTCATAAAATCATGGGCACTAGCACTAGCCGCTTTGTCACCTGGACCCGCACTCTGCTGCTGAGCCTGAGCAGCAACTAACTGAGTCAATAGCTGAATAGCCTCAATCATCTGCTGACCCGAAGCACCCGGTGGAGGGACTGGAGGCATTGGAGCTGGGGTGGAAACCCCTTCATGCTCCTTTAATATAGGCGGAGTATGAGAAGTCTGAGATGGAGCCTCATTATGGGACTCTCCCTCTTCTATATTCACCGGGGACTCATGTTCAGCCCGCCTTCCTGTCACAGTCTTGCCCTTCTGGGCGGCTGTTGCTTTTCTTTTTACCGGTATCGCTGAAATCATAACGCACAATTAGGGAAAAAGAAATTCTTATAACATAGCTCTATCGCACGATATATGGAAAAGAAAGACGGTCATTATTCCTAAATTCCCCGCAGCCTCTTGTTTAGTGTGGAGCGCTTCACACCTATAAATAAAACTCTGCTAGACACGGCTCGTAGACACACCCTAGGACGGAACTGCTCTGATACCATTTTCGTCACAACCCAACTAGTGGGCCATGACGGGTATCCTGAGCTGACTACTGAGCACCCCTTATCATGCTACCCATCATACTCGACCTAGACATGTATCATTCTTAGCACAAGACTTATCATAAAACAATCTCCAGATATCTCCCAAAACATGTGTATGTACATAAGCTCACGAGGCTACAAAATAATGTACAAAATATACAATGAAGAAGTCACATAGCACCTGTAACCCACACATAAGTATCTACGAGCCTCTAACTAGAGTACTGAAATCATTAGGACAGGACAGGACCCTGCCATGCCCCAAATATGTACACAAAAGAATATACCACTAGGCAGCACCTCCGGAGTAGTGGGGTGCTCCTGTACAACTGCTGATTAGGCTGCTAGGTGTCCGGTCCGTCTCCCTGTCAACCTGTGGGCATGAACACAGCATCCATAAAAGAAAAGGACGTCAATACGAAAAATGTACCGAGTATGTAAGGCATGTATGTCAACATAATTAAGAAGTAAGATAATAAGAGATAAAGAGATAACCTGTAACTGATTGCCTCTTAAGGCGGAATCATGCATGCCAACAAGAAACATCATATCATGCATACATATATGTAAACTGCCCAACCATATAGGTGCGGTGTGATCATCATTAGCCTGCGTCCGGGCCTCCCACGTCCGGGGTAAACATCTCAAGCCACCCACTAGTGGTGTCTGCTCGGCCATATAGGCACGGTGTAATCATTATCATAGCTGCCCACTACGCCTGTCTTAGTGGTGACTGCCCGGCTAAATAGGCGCGGCGTAATCTTACATATACATAATATGAAGCATGCATGAGAGCTCAAGTAAAAGCTATAACTCTATTGGAGTGACGTAAGGTCGGAAACCTCTTATTACATTATGGAATAATCATCATCGCTATGCCTCACCTTGGAAGGAATTAATAGCATGAGGTGAGGTAACAACAAGAAGTAACATCAATGAAATCATAAAAATAGAATTATCAAACTCATGAAGGCATCATTATCATTATCAATATCATAGAATATATCTCTTCTCTATCTCATAAGAAACTCTTAAGAATCAGAAACTCTCAACTTTTGGGATATAAGAAGGTCATGGAAATATAAGAGTCATGCCGTTGAAAGAAGGGGACTAGCCTTACATACCTTTACGTCTCCTTAACTACTAAGCACTCTCTTCTGTAGCTCACAACTCTACATTCAAGAGAATTTGTACTAAGGTTAGATCATTAGAAACACGCTTAAGTCTAGGCTAAAACGACTAAGGGCTAACGAAAATTGGGCAACATTTCCTTTGTTTCGACAACTTTCTCCATATAATAAACAACTCCCAAATAGCAATAGCAACACCCATAATATCATAATCAACAAACTTCTTCAAGTTAAACATTATTCAATCCTCACAATTCTCTTTCAAATCATCCACAACCATGACTACAATACAAGAACACATTCATTTTTCACATAATGCTCCCTCAACAACATTAGCATCATTCATGACAAGATTATACTCATCTCATGCTAAGATTCACGACTCAAATGAACTTACTATTCAAAATACCCTTACTTCCATATTTTGGGCTCATATTCTACTTTCTTCTCTAATACAAGTCTTTTAACCACTCAATACTTGTAATAACATGAAATATATGTTAAACTCACCTTTGATTATGTTGGAATGGTCTTTGGATGAAGATATTTGTTATATCCCGTGTTTTCGTATAATTGGAAATCGTGAAATAATTAAGACTTGTATGTTACAAGGAAATAATTTGATTTTAGTTAATATGTTTATGTTGTTTATGGAAGTATTGGTGCAAAGACCTCGGGGAAGGCCGAGGGCAAATTTGGATTTCGGAAACTAGTTTCGGGAATTACAAAAAAATGACATTTTAACGGATTGGGCCAAGAAAAAAAAATTTGAAGAAAAAATTGAGGCCCAAACCTTAGGGGTGGCCGGCCAAGAGGCTTGGCCCAAGCCCCATTTTAAGTGGTCATGTGATCATCATGTGACCACTTAATCAAAGTATATATCCATGTTCATCTTTAGAAGGTTCAAGAAAAACAAATCAAAACAAAAAAAAAAAATGAAGAGCTCTATAGCCCCTCTCGGCCGAAACCCTCTCCACCAACAAAAAATAATTTTCCTAGCCTTGATTTGATCCTAAAAGTCTTGTTCTTTTTGTATTAGTAGTAAGTTCAAGACGCTCTCCGACGTGATACAATTAGTTGGGCGAAAGAGCGACGTTTGCGCCAAATCGGAATTTCAA
The DNA here is from genome assembly GCF_019175385.1 of Lycium barbarum. Classification (NCBI taxonomy): domain Eukaryota; kingdom Viridiplantae; phylum Streptophyta; class Magnoliopsida; order Solanales; family Solanaceae; genus Lycium; species Lycium barbarum. The sequence goes on from NC_083338.1 coordinate 56,855,658, forward strand.
GAAAAAGGTGAGAAATCTATGTTTTTATGTTATGAAATGGGTTTATATGTTATAGTGATTGATGTTGCATGAAGATTATGGAATGGTGTTGTGTTTGTGCATGGCGTGTGTGTGTGAGAAGGGTGTGTTTGGCCGTGAGCCATAGTGTGGTGGAGGGGAGGTGAATTTGATTTTGTTTAGTTTGTTAGTTGTGTCGTTGTGGCATTTATGATGTAAATGAATGTTAAACGAGTTGAATTTGGCATTGAAGTTGGTTTTATGTCGATATGGGAGATTATGTAATTTTCATGTGATTTTTATATAATTATAGAAGTAAGATTTTAAATGTGAATTATGGTCGTTGTTAATGAATTTGGATGAAGACAATGCGAGTTGATAGTTTGTCGCATTTGTTGAAGTTTTGGATAGAATATGGAAAGTGGCGGCATACTTGAATTCATGTATATCGCTTGGAATATTATTGAAATGTGTTTGAATAACTTTGAATGAGTAAATGAATATGATAATGTGGATGTTAGTTTGATGTTGTGAAGTTTGGATGAAAGTTGTTGAATTATGTAGAAAGAAAGAATATTGACGTTAGACTTATTTTGTTGCGACATATGATGTTTGTGATATTGTGGGCTGTTGTGTTGTTGTATATGGAGCCGAGCTAAGTCTCGGGGTGTTATATATATAGGGGAAATGCTGCTGAAACTTCGGTAGGCAAATATGGGATTAAGTGCATTCTTAAGTATTGAAATTCCTAATTAGGTAACTCTGACCATTTGCAGATTCTGAGCGAAACGGGACTTGAGTTTTGGGCGAGCGTAAGACGTATATAAGGTATGTAAGGCTACCCACTCCTTCTTTTGGCATGTCTTAGGTATGCTAGGTCAATATCGGAACCCCGGGAGCAATCCTGTTCCCCGAAATCCGAATTAGAGAATGTCTACTATTCATTCAATCGAATTGAACCTTAAAGTTCTTCTTTTGCTTGCAAAGTAATTAAATGTTCGAAACTTATGCAAATGTAATCAAATCGCTTCGGATCCTCCATGTATGATTCCATAGACCCCAAATGTCCGTGATTCATGTTCGCCACCTCGACTTGACCCGAGGTGGGCCCTCTAACCCCGAGACTTCTTTGGTTGCTCTATTATGCCCATTTGTGTACCAAGTCGGTAAAAGACTTTTGTTATGAATTTGCCTATCATACAATAATGTTATAACTGCCACGATATTCTAAACTATATTTTGAACCATAAATATTACTTTGGAAATATCTTTGTGAAAAGAACTCCGTACTAACTAATCGCTCGACTATTTTGACTAATAAGTTGACTTATGATTTTGACAAGTTTCAAAGAATATTTTGACATACAAATTGCATTGTTTGCTCACGACTCCGCTCGTGCCCTTATTATGATTTCGTTCTCCGGTTCCCGGGCCGGTTATGATTCGTGCGTACTATGATAAATTCGGCCGTATGCTGTGTTACGGTTCCCGAGACCTCTCCATAGGGCCGGGTTCCGTTTGGAGTTATGCTGTGATATGGCTGGTGATATGTTATGATGATATGTGTGTGCTCGGGGATGTACGGAGATTTGAACCTTCTGGTGTTATGCTGTGTGTGGCACCAGCGTCGGAGTGGTGACCACGTTCCTGAGCTTTGCATGATTTTATTTGCATTATATATATATGTTTTGATACAAATTTTGATATATTATTCAGTACTTCCCTTTGTATCTGTTTGCTTTCAGTTGTGGCCTATATTTCTGTACTCTATGCTTTACATACTCAGTATATCTTTCGTACTGACCCCCTTTCCTCGGGGGCTGCGTTTCATGCCCGCAGGTACAGACACAGGTGATCCACCCCTGTAGGCTCCACTTTCTGCTATTTCGGAGTACTCCCTTTGATCCGGAGTCCACTTTTGGTACATACATCTTTTGTTATGTATATATTTTTGTATATCTGACTATTTGGGTACGGCGAGGCCCTGTCCCGTCATATGATTCTGTCGGTCTGTTTAGAGGTCTGTGGACATGATTGTGGGTTAGGGTCTTTCTGTATGGATATGTGTATATGTTGTTTGGGAGATCCCATACGCCGAGGCGGCCGGTCCGCATATGTTTATACGTTGCTTTGTTAGCCCTGTGTGGCCTTTGTTGGTGTTTGTTGTGTACAGGGTTATTTTGGATAGTCTATAAAACAAAGGAAACTCTGTCGAATTTTTTTTTTTGGAAATTATCTAAATTTGGAATATAGCCTTGTCGGCTTCTGCTATTTACTCGAATGCATTTGGTAGATGGGTTTGGGTGTCCAGGTAGGGTGCCAGTCGCGGCCCACGGGGTTGGGCCGTGACAAAAGTGGTATCAGAGCAGTTTGTCCTCGGAATGTCTACAGGCCGTGTCTCGTAGAGTCTTGTTTATCGGTGTGTTGTGGACCACATCTATAAACGGGAGGCTACAGGGCATTTAGGGTGTTACTTTTCTTTGGAATCTTAGATCGTGCGTTAGAGCTGTGCTATTAGGATGATTTTGATCTGATTCGTTATTGTGTTTGCAGTGATGCCTCCGAAGATGGCAACGGCGGCCCAGAAGGGCAAGGCAGGGATAGCAGGGACTAGTCAGGCACAGCGAGTTACCCGGGCTCGTGTTTATGATTTGCCCGAGGTTGTGCCCCATTCAGAGGGATCCGCTACACCACCGGCGGAGCCTGGAGCAGGTCCATTAGCAGCTCCAGGGGCCCGAGTACCCGCACCCGAGCCTCCAGCTCCTCACCCAGGGGCGGAGGACAGGACACTGAGAGAGGTTGTGCAGTTATTGACCACTCTGGTAGCGGGACAGGCTCGCAGACGCGGGCGGAGAGATGATGATGTTGACGACAGGCGTGACAGCCTGAGGGTTCGAGAGTTCCTATCGTGTGGCCCTCCAGAGTTTTTCGGGTCTAAGCCCGACGAGGACCCTCATGACTTTATTCGGGGGATGCGGCGCTCACTAGACTTGGTCAGGGCTTCAGAGACTGAGTCTGTTGAGCTGGCTTCACATAGACTACGGGATGTTGCTGCTCACTGGTATGAGTCCTGGGAGCTATCCAGGGGTGAGGGTGCTACCCCAGCTAATTGGGACGAGTTTGTGACTGCTTCACTCACCACTTTTTGCCCCCAGAGTTACGGCGGGCGCGGGTTGACCGATTTTTGCATCTGCAGCAGAGGGGTCGGAGCGTCTGTGAGTATAATACGGAGTTTGATTCTTTAGCCCGGTATACACCTGCCATAGTAGCAGATATGGCCGATCGGATGCACAGATACGTGATGGGGCTAGACCGCTATTTGATTGATGGCTGTATGGCGGTGACATTGCAGGCAGACATGGATATTGCCCGACTACAGGCTTATGCCCTGGGTATGGAGGACCGACATAGAGCTGATTATTCTAGCAGAGATCGAGACGGGAGGCCGCCCAAGAGGGCCAGATCCGCAGGTTATTCTGGAGATTCTCGAGGCGGACAGCCTCAGCAGCAACAGTCAGGCAAACATCCTCCTCCGTCAGGCCGGGGTACACAGCCAGCCGGTAGGATATTTGACAGTGCAGGACAGTCTGGGGCCGGTCAGAGCTCCAAAGCATCAGGGTCACAGATAGCTAGAGGTCCCAGCCAGTCCAGACCACCCAGGCCCCGTTGTTCCCATTGCGGGAAATCGCACCCGGGAGAGTGTTATCGACTTACTGGAGCCTGTTTTTTATGCGGCGGTCAGGGCCATATTATGCGAGATTGTCCGTTGGCGAGCGGTTCTGGTAGTGTGGCTCAGGCGACGGGGTCAGCCGCTGGTTCATCATCCGCTCCATCAGTTGCACGCCCTGCGGGGCGAGGTATGCCGGCACCGGCTGTTATGTCCCGTGTTTTCGTAAAATTAGAAATCGAGAAATAATTACGATTTGTGTGTTATAAGGAAATAATTTGATTTTAGTGAATGTTGGTTATGGAATCTTTAATGTTAAGACATCGGGAAAGGCCGAGGGTAAATTTGGAATTTTGGAAATTAGTTTCGGGAATAAAACGGGACTTTTAAGGAATTGGGCCAAGAAAAATTGAACCACAATTGAGGCCCAAGAAGAATGGGGTGGCCGGCCAAAGGCCAAGGCCCAAACCCAATTTTAAGAGTCATGTGCTATGCACATGACCTCTAGATGGATATATACCAATGTAATCCTTAGCAATTATCAAGATCAACACAAAAAAAATTGAGCAACTCCACTAAATAGAGCTCTCGGCCGAATAGGAGAAAGGAAAATAAAAGAATTCTCCAAGCTTTGTTTGAGGTCCAAAAATCTTAGTTTCCACATAGTTGTGAAGTACTCAAGACCCTCTTCAACGGGGTACAATTTGTTTGGCACAAGAACTACGTTTACGACAAGTCGGGTTTTCAAGTAAAGGTAAGAATTTTGCCCCTTTAATGATATAGAATTGATATGAATGTGTTAAGGATTGAGAATAGACGAGAATCCCGTAACTTTGGTGTATATAGAAAGCCGTGGTTGTGTGTGTATATTGTATGTTGGCCGTGAGCCTAGGAAGAAGAAAGTGGTGTGAATTGATCTTGTTTAGTTTGTATAATGTGTTGTTGTGATCTTTATGTCGTAAATGATTGATTGATGAATTAAATTGGCGTTGGAAAATGATTTCGGACATTATTGAAAAGTGTATACCTTTGGTATAATTGTGTATATCATTGTATATTTAGGGTGCTAAATACGTTAAATATGAGTTATAGTTGATATTAATGAATTTGGAATGAAACGACGCAAGTTAGAATGTTCGTCGTGAATTTTCGATGTTTTGAAGAATTATGGAAAGTAATGGATTTTGGGGCAATTTCGCATATGGCTTGGATTGTATTTGGGATGTGATTGTATAAGTTTGAATGAGGAAATGAATACACTTATGTAGATATAGAGTCGGAGTTTTGGAAGTTTGAATGAAAGTTGCCAACTTAGGTAACAAAGTAGAACTTGAAGCTAAAGTGGTTTGATTATTACTTGTGTTGTTTGATGATGTGTGGGCTGTTGTATTGTTGTATTTTGAGCCGAGCTAAGTCTCGGGGATGCTAGATTTATAGGGGAAATGCTGCCAAAATTTCGGTAGGCAAGAATGAAGTTAAAGGCATTTTTTTAGCCTAAGAATCTCAATTGGTAACTTTGACCATTTGCAGATTTCAGACGAAACGGGACTTGACTTTTGGGAGAGCATACGACGTCTGTAAGGTATGTAAAGCTTCCCACTTCTTCGTTTGGCATATCCTAGTGTGATAGGCGAATATGGGAACTTCCGGAGCATTTCTGCTCCTCGAAACCCGATCCACGGAAAAGTTACTATTCATTCAATTCAATTGAAGCCTAAGGGCTCTATTTTGGCTAGAATGCCACCACTCGTCCGAAACCTATCGATATGTGGTCGGGTAACTTAGAAATGATTATGTATGACCTTTGGCCTATAAATATTCGTAAAATATGTTCGCCACCTCAATTTGACTCGAGGTGGGCCCGCTAACCCCGAGGCGCCCTATTTGTCTTATTGGGCTGCCCTTCTGAATAAAGTTTGAAATCGTACTTTCGATTTTGGAACCCCCTCCTACGAGATATGCTTGGACTATTACGATATGCTAAGTAACGTTTTGAGCTATACGTACTATTTTGGAAATGTTTTGTGAAATGAAACTTTATATCGACTAAGTATGCGATTATTTTGTATTATGAAATGATTTATGAGGTTATTATGTTTTGAAAGACTATTTTGGAATACGATTTGCATTTGTCTGCTCACGACTCCGCTCGTGCCTTGTTATGACTTCGTTCACCGGTTCCCGAGCCGGTTATGATTCGTGCGCCTTATAAAAATTCGGTCGTATGCTGTGTTACGGTTCCCGAGGCTTCGCCATAGGGCCGGGTTCCGTTTTGAGTTATACTGTGATATGGCTTGTGATGCGATACGCTCACCTATGATTATGTTTGTGTTCGGGGATGTACGGAGATTTGAAACCTTCTGGTATTATGTTGTGTGTGGCGCCAGCGTCGGAGTGGCGACCACGTTCCTAAGCGTTTGCATGATTTCGTTTGCATTATATATACGCATGTGATTTTGATACGGATTTGGACATACCGATTTGTATTCCACTTTGTTGTCTGATTTGCTTTCAGTTTTGACCCGTATTTCTGTACTCCGTGCTTTACATACTCAGTACATATTTCGTACTGACCCCCTTTCTTCGGGGGCTGCGTTTTATGCCCGCAGGTGCAGAAATTGGTGATCCTCCACAGTAGGCTTCACTCTTTGCTATTCCGGAGTACTCCTCTTTGATCCGGAGTCCACTTTTGGTACAGACTCCTTTTGCTTTGTATATATTATGTACATTTGACTATTTGGGTACGGCGGGGCCCTGGCTCGCCACATGTCTTTGTTTTGAGTTCGTAGAGGCCTGTAGTCATATATGTGGGGTGAGGGTCCTGTATATGTTTGTTTGATTTCGTTTTCTGGTCTTAAAGCGGTCTGCTTGTTATGATGGCCCCAAATGGCCCTTATGCTTATGTTTGCACCTTTGACCGGCGATGTCTATTCCGCCGCTCAGTTTGTATTTGATATGGCATTTTGATTTGGTGCGACCGCTTAAGACATATTTTTGATATAAATTACGTTCGATACGATTTCGTAAAATTGTGAAATAAGTTTGGATTTAATAATGAATGTGCGATTCGGTCTGGGTACCCAGGTAGGGTGCCCGTCGCGGCCCACGGGGCTGGGTCGTGACAAAAGTGGTATCAGAGTAGTTTGTCCTCGGAATGTCTACAGGCCGTGTCTCCTAGAGTCTTGTTTATCGATGTGTTGTGCACCACATCTATAAACAGGAAGCTACAGGGCATTTAGGATGTTACTTTCTTTGGAATCTTAGATCGTGCGATAGAGCTGTGCTACTAGGATGATTTTGATCTGACTCGCCTTTGTGTTTGCAGTGATGCCTCCGAAGAAGGCAACGGCGGCCCAGAAGGGCAAAGCGAGGATGGGAGAGACTAGCCAGGCACAGCGAGCTACCCGGGCTCGTGTTTATGATTTGCCCGAGGATGTGCCTCATTCTGAGGGGTCTGCTACACCCCCACTAGTACAGCCTGGAGTAGGACCTTCAGCAGCTCCAGAGGTCCGTGTACCCGCACCTGTGACTCCAGCTCCTCAGCCAGGGGCGGAGGATCGGACCCTGAGGGAGGCTGTACAGCTGTTGACTACACTGGTAGCAGGACAGGCTCGCAGACGCGGGCGGAGGGACGATGATGACGATGACAGGCGGGACAGCCTGAGAGTTCGGGAGTTTCTGTTATGTGGCCCTCTAGAGTTCTTCGGGTCTAAGCCCGATGAGGACCCCCATGATTTTATTCGGGGGATGCGACGCTCACTGGACTTGGTCAGGGCTTCAGAGACCGAGTCGGTTGAGCTGGCTTCGCACAGGCTTCGAGATGTGGCTACCCACTGGTACGAGACTTGGGAGCTGTCTAGAGGAGAGGGTGCCCCTCCAGGCACTTGGGATCAGTTTGTGACAGCATTCACCCACCACTTTTTGCCCCCAGAGTTACGGCGGGCACGGGCTGATCGATTCTTACGTCTGTAGCAGAGGGGTCGGAGTGTTCGCTAGTATAACCTTGAGTTTGATTCTCTGGCCCGATATGCACAGGCCGTGGTAGCAGATATGTCCGATCGGATGCACAGATATGTTATGGGATTGGACCAGTATTTGGTTGATAGCTGTATGGCAGTGTCATTGCAGGCAGACATGGACATTGCCCGACTTCAGGCCTATGCGATGGGTATGGAGGACCGTCGCAGGTCTGATCCTTCTGGCATAGATCGAGATAGGAGGCCGCCCAAGAGGACTAGGTCCGCAGGTTATTCTGGAGATTCCCGAGGCGGACAGCCTCAGCAGCAGCAGTCAGATAGACCTTTTCCTCCCTCCGGCCAGAGTACTCAGTCAGGCAGCCGGAGATTTGATTGTGCGGGACCGTCTGGGGCCGGTCAGAGCTCCAGAGTGGCAGGTTCGCAGGTATCGAGGGGCCCCAGCCAGGCCAGACCACCCAGGCCCCGTTGTCCTCATTGCGGGAAATCTCATCCCGGGGAGTGTTACCGAGCGACTGGAGCTTGCTTTTCGTGTGGTGGTCAGGGCCACTTTATGAGAGACTGTCCATTGGCTAGCGGTTCTGGTAGTGCTGCTCAGCAGACAGGGTCAGCCGCCGGTTCTTCATCTGTTCCATCTGTTGCACGCCCTGGAGGGCGAGGTATTTCAGCACCGGCAGGACGCGGTCGAGGCCGCGGTGGCGCTTCAGGTTCTAGCGGTCCCTCGAACCGCATATATGCTTTGGCCAGCCGCCAGGATCAGGAGGCTTCACCAAACGTCGTCACAGGTACATTACTGGTTTTCTCCAGATATGTATATGCATTGATTGACCCTGGCTCTACTTTATCATATATTTCCCCGCTCGTTGCTAGTAAGATTGGGATATTGTCTGAGCCTATAGAGCCATTTGAGGTAACTACGCCAATTGGGGATTTTATTGTAGCAAGACAGATCTATAGGGATTGTTCTGTGACCATCTATGATCGTAGCACTAAGGCTGATCTGATAGAGTTAGATATGCTTGAGTTTGACGTCATTATGGGCATGGACTGGTTGTCTTCCTGTTATGCTAATGTCGACTGCCAGAAAAAGGTAGTCCGTTTTCAGTTTCCAGGGGAACCAGTCATAGAGTGGTTCGGATCTACAACATCGCCGAGGGGTAAGTTTATTTCATACCTCAAGGCTAAGAAGATGATCCAGAAGGGGTATATCTATCATTTGGTTCGTGTGCACGATACTGCCGCGGAGGTACCTACCCTTCAGTCTGTTCCGGTCGTCAGTGAGTTTCCAGATGTATTTCCTGACGAGCTTCCTGGCCTTCCGCCTGAGCGGGAGATTGATTTCACTATAGAGCTGATGCCGGATACGCAGCCTATATCTATTCCTCCGTACAGGATGGCACCAGCTGAGCTGAAGGAGTTGAAAGAGCAGCTGAAAGATTTGTTGGATAAGGGCTTTATCAGGCCCAGCACATCACCCTGGGGAGCGCCGGTATTGTTTGTCAGAAAGAAAGACGGGTCACTGCGGATGTGTATCGACTACTGGCAGCTAAATAAGGTGACTATTAAGAATAAATATCCCCTCCCCCGGATTGATGATTTGTTTGATCAGCTGCAGGGTGCTAAGCATTTTTCAAAGATAGATCTGCGCTCAGGTTATCATCAGGTGCGAGTACGGGAGTCAGATATCCCGAAGACTGCTTTCAGGACCCGATACGGGCATTATGAGTTCAGAGTTATGTCTTTCGGGCTGACTAATGCTCCAGCAGTATTTATGGATCTGATGAACCGGGTATTTCGGCCTTTTCTGGATATGTTTGTTATTGTGTTTATTGATGATATCTTGATTTACTCGCGATCAGCCGAGGAGCATTCAGATCATTTGAGGACGGTACTTGGCATTCTCCGTCAGCAGAAGTTATATGCTAAATTCTCTAAGTGTGAGTTCTGGTTGACTTCTGTGGCATTTTTGGGCCATATTGTCGGCGCAAACGGTATTCGAGTCGACACGCAGAAGATTGAGGCTGTGCAGAATTGGCCCAGGCCTACTACACCGACAGAGGTGCGCAGTTTTCTGGGATTGGCTGGGTATTATCGTAAGTTTGTGGAGGATTTTTCTTCTATTGCAGCACCACTGACGAGGCTTACCCAGAAAGCAGCAAAATTCCAGTGGACAGATGCCTGTGAGCGCAGCTTTCAGATGCTGAAGGAGAGATTGATTACGGCACCAGTTCTGGCTCTTCCAGAGGGATCTGACGGGTATGTTGTCTATTGTGACGCCTCTGGTATTGGGATAGGATGTGTATTAATGCAGCACGGTCGAGTCATAGCCTATGCTTCCCGGCAGCTCAGACCGCACGAGAAGAACTATCCCACTCATGATCTTGAGTTGGTCGCAGTGATTCATGCTTTGAAGATTTGGCGGCATTATTTATATGGGGTCCATGTTGATATCTATACGGACCATAAGAGTCTCCAGTATATTTTTAGGCAGAAGGAACTAAATCTGCGACAGCGGAGATGGCTTGAGCTACTAAAGGATTACGACGTTGATATTCTGTACCATCCGGGGAAAGCCAATGTGGTAGCGGATGCACTTAGCCGCAAGTCTATGGGCAGCTTGGCTGATGTACCATCTGGTAAGAAAGATTTGGTTCGTGACATTCGTCAGCTGGCCAGCCTCGGAGTTCGTTTGGCGGATTCTGGAGATTCTGGGATTTCTGTTCGTCCAATTGCTGAGTCATCTATTATTCAGGAGGTAAAGCAGTGCCAGTTTGAGGATCCTCTTTTGATTCAGTACAGAGATGTGGCCCTTAATAAAGCAAAGACTCAGTTTGAGATCTCGCCTGACGGAGTATTATTATATGACGGCAGATTCTGTGTACCGGACGTTGCGGGCTTACGGCGGCAGATTATGGGCGAGGCCCATAATGCACGGTATTCTGTTCATCCTGGTTCCACCAAAATGTATCGGGATCTCAGGTGTTTGTATTGGTGGGACGGCATGAAGAAAGATATTGCTGAGTTTGTTAGTCAGTGCCCGAACTGCCAGCAAGTTAAGATCGAGCATCAGAAGCCCGGTGGATTATTACAGGAGATGGAAATTCCAGCCTGGAAATGGGAGATGATTAATATGGATTTCGTTGTTGGGTTACCGCGCACTCCACGCAGGTACGACTCTATTTGGGTTATCGTTGACAGGCTGACGAAATCAGCCCATTTCCTTCCGGTTCGGACTACTTATTCGGCTGAGGACTATGCCAGATTGTATATCAGAGAGATAGTCATACTTCACGGAGTCCCTATATCTATTATTACTGACCGAGGTACCCAGTTTACAGCTAATTTCTGGAGGTCATTTCAGGAGGGATTAGGGACTCAGGTGAGCCTCAGTACATCTTTTCACCCTCAGTCCGACGGGCCGTCCGAGCGCACTATTCAGACGCTCGAAGATATGTTGCGGGCATGCGTTATTGATTTCAGGGGCAGCTGGGATGATCATTTGCCGCTTATTGAGTTTGCCTATAATAATAGTTATCACTCCAGCATTCAGATGGCACCGTATGAAGCCCTGTATGGCAGGAAATGCAGATCTCCTATTGGTTGGTTTGACGTGGGCGAGACTAAGCTGATTGGGCCAGATGTGATCCAGGAAGCCGTAGATAAAGTAAAGCTTATTCGAGAATGGTTATTGGCTGCTCAGAGTCGACAGAAAGCTTATGCAGATAGACGACGTCGACCGTTAGAGTTCCAGATTGGCGACTGGGTATTCCTGAAGGTGTCGCCCATGAAGGGTGTCATGAGATTCGGTAGAAAGGGTAAGTTGAGCCCCCGGTACATTGGGCCGTATCAGATCGTTCGAAAGATAGGCGAGGTCGCCTATGAGCTAGACTTACCATCCGACTTGGAGGCCGTACACTCGATGTTTCATGTGTCTATGTTGCGGAAATGTATTGGTGATCCTTCCAGGATATTCCCAGTTGATGACATTCAGGTGACGGAGCAGTTATCCTATGACGAGCAGCCTGTATCTATTCTGGATCAACATGTGCGGAGACTACGCACTAAAGAAGTGCCCTCCGTCAAAGTCCTGTGGCGCAACAATAATCGGGAGGAGATGACTTGGGAGGCGGAGGACGAGATGAAAAGGAGATACCCTCACTTGTTCCCGACGTCCACAGGTAATCTAATATTTTTTTGTTTGTTGTGTTAATTGATAAAATGAATTATGTATGTCATTATTAAAAAGGGACACCCCTGCCTTGATCATAAGACCTTATAAGATTAATTTAACATTCGGGGACGAATGTTCTTAAGGGGGAGAGAATGTTATGTCCCGTGTTTTCGTAAAATTGGAAATCGAGAAATAATTACGATTTGTGTGTTATAAGGAAATAATTTGATTTTAGTGAATGTTGGTTATGGAATCTTTAATGTTAAGACATCGGGAAAGGCCGAGGGTAAATTTAGAATTTCGGAAATTAGTTTCGGGAATTATAAAACGGGACTTTTAAGGAATTGGGCCAAGAAAAATTGAACCACAATTGAGGCCCAAGAAGAATGGGGTGGCCGGCCAAAGGCCAAGGCCCAAACCCAATTTTAAGAGTCATGTGCTATGCACATGACCTCTAGATGGATATATACCAATGTAATCCTTAGCAATTATCAAGATCAACACAAAACAAATTGAGCAACTCCACTAAATAGAGCTCTCGGCCGAATAGGAGAAAGGAAAAGAAAAAAAATTCTCCAAGCTTTGTTTGAGGTCCAAAAATCTTAGTTTCCACATAGTTGTGAAGTACTCAAGACCCTCTTCAACGGGGTACAATTTGTTTGGCACAAGAACTACGTTTACGACAAGTCGGGTTTTCAAGAAAAGGTAAGAATTTTTCCCCTTTAATGATATAGAATTGATATGAATGTGTTAAGGATTGAGAATAGACGAGAATCCCGTAACTTTGGTGTATATAGAAAGCCGTGGGTGTGTGTGTATATTGTATGTTGGCCGTGAGCCTAGGAAGAAGAAAGTGGTGTGAATTGATCTTGTTTAGTTTGTATAATGTGTTGTTGTGATCTTTATGTCGTAAATGATTGATTGATGAATTAAATTGGAGTTGGAAAATGATTTCGGACATTATTGGAAAGTGTATACCTTTGGTATAATTGTGTATATCATTGTATATTTAGGGTGCTAAATACGTTAAATATGAGTTATAGTTGATATTAATGAATTTGGAATGAAAGGACGCAAGTTAGAATGTTCGTCGTGAATTTTCGATGTTTTGAAGTATTATGGAAAGTAATGGATTTTGGGGCAATTTCGCATATGGCTTGGATTGTATTTGGGATGTGATTGTATAAGTTTGAATGAGGAAATGAATACACTTATGTAGATATAGAGTCGGAGTTTTGGAAGTTTGAATGAAAGTTGCCAACTTAGGTAACAAAGTAGAACTTGAAGCTAAAGTGGTTTGATTATTACTTGTGTTGTTTGATGATGTGTGGGCTGTTGTATTGTTGTATTTTGAGCCGAGCTAAGTCTCGGGGATGTTAGATTTATAGGGGAAATGCTGCCTAAATTTCGGTAGGCAAGAATGAAGTTAAAGGCATTTTTTTAGCCTAAGAATCTCAATTGGTAACTTTGACCATTTGCAGATTTCAGACGAAACGGGACTTGACTTTTGGGAGAGCATACGACGTCTGTAAGGTATGTAAAGCTTCCCACTTCTTCGTTTGGCATATCCTAGTGTGATAGGCGAATATGGGAACTTCCGGAGCATTTCTGCTCCTCGAAACCCGATCCACGGAAACGTTACTATTCATTCAATTCAATTGAAGCCTAAGGGCTCTATTTTGGCTAGAATGCCACCACTCGTCCGAAACCTATCGATATGTGGTCGGGTAACTTAGAAATGATTATGTATGACCTTTGGCCTATAAATATTCGTAAAATATGTTCGCCACCTCAATTTGACTCGAGGTGGGCCCGCTAACCCCGAGGCGCCCTATTTGTCTTATTGGGCTGCCCTTCTGAATAAAGTTTGAAATGGTACTTTCGATTTTGGAACCCCCTCCTACAAGATATGCTTGGACTATTACGATATGCTAAGTAACGTTTTGAGCTATACGTACTATTTTGGAAATGTTTTGTGAAATGAAACTTTATATCGACTAAGTATGCGATTATTTTGTATTATGAAATGATTTATGAGGTTATTATGTTTTGAAAGACTGTTTTGGAATAGGATTTGCATTTGTCTGCTCACGACTCCGCTCGTGCCTTGTTATGACTTCGTTCACCGGTTCCTGGGCCGGTTATGATTCGTGCGCCTTATAAAAATTCGGCCGTATGCTGTGTTACGGTTCCCGAGGCTTCGCCATAGGGCCGGGTTCCGTTTGGAGTTATGTTGTGATATGGCTTGTGATGCGATACGCTCACCTATGATTATGTTTGTGTTCGGGGATGTACGGAGATTTGAAACCTTCTGGTGTTATGCTGTGTGTGGTGCCAGCGTCGGAGTGGCGACCACGTTCCTAAGCGTTTGCATGATTTCGTTTGCATTATATATACGCATGTGATTTTGATACGGATTTTGACATACCGATTTGTATTCCACTTTGTTGTCTGATTTGCTTTCAGTTTTGACCCATATTTCTGTACTCCGTGCTTTACATACTCAGTACATATTTCGTACTGACCCCCCTTTCTTCGGGGGCTGCGTTTTATGCCCGCAGGTGCAGACATTGGTGATCCTCCACAGTAGGCTTCACTCTTTGCTATTCCGGAGTACTCCTCTTTGATCCGGAGTCCACTTTTGGTACAGACTCCTTTTGCTTTGTATATATTCTGTACATTTGACTATTTGGGTACGGCGGGGCCCTGTCTCGCCACATGTCTTTGTTTTGAGTTCGTAGAGGCCTGTAGTCATATATGTGGGGTGAGGGTCCTGTATATGTTGGTTTGATTTCGTTTTCTGGTCTTAAAATGGTCTGCTTGTTATGATGGCCCCAAATGGCCCTTATGCTTATGTTTGCACCTTTGACCGGCGATGTCTATTCCGCCGCTCAGTTTGTATTTGATATGGCATTTTGATTTGGTGCGACCGCTTAAGACATATTTTTGATATAAATTACGTTCGATATGATTTCGTAAAATTCTGAAATAAGTTTGGATTTGATAATGAATGTGCGATTCGGTCTGGGTACCCAGGTAGGGTGCTAGTCGCGGCCCACGGGGCTGGGTCGTGACACCGGCGGGACGCGGTCGAGGCCGTGGTAGTGCTTCAGGTTCTAGCGGTCCCTCGAACCGCATATACCCATTAGCCAGCCGCCAGGATCAGGAGGCCTCGCCGAATGTCATCACAGGTACATTATTGGTTTTCTCCAGATCTGTATATGCACTGATTGATCCTAGTTCTACTTTATCATATATTTCCCCGTTCGTTGCTAGTAAAATTGGGATAGTGTCTGAGCCTATAGAGCCATTTGAAGTGGCTACACCGGTTGGGGATTGTATTATAGCAAGGCAGGTATATAGGGATTGTTCTGTGACTATATGTGATCGCTGCACTAAAGCTGATTTGATAGAATTAGATATGCTGGAATTCGATGTCATTATGGGTATGGACTGGTTAGCTTCCTGTTATGCTAATGTTGACTGCCAGAGAAAGGTAGTCCGTTTTCAGTTTCCAGGGGAACCAGTTATAGAGTGGTTCGGGTCTACAGCATCGCCGAGGGGTAAGTTTATTTCGTACCTCAAGGCTAAGAAGATGATTCAGAAAGGCTATATCTATCACTTGGTTCGTGTGCACGACACTACAGCTGAGACACCTATCATTCAGTCTGTTCCGGTCGTTAATGAATTCCCAGACGTATTTCCTGATGAGCTTTCGGGTCTTCCGCCCGAGCGGGAGATAGATTTTACTATAGACTTGTTGCCGGATACACAGCCTATATCTATTCCTCCGTACAGAATGGCACCGGCAGAATTGAAGGAGTTGAAAGAGCAGCTGAAAGACTTGTTGGATAAAGGCTTTATCAGACCCAGTATGTCACCCTGGGGAGCACCGGTACTATTTGTGAGAAAGAAAGATGGGTCGCTGCGAATGTGTATCGATTATCGGCAATTGAATAAGGTGACTATAAAGAATAAATATCCCCTCCCCCGGATTGATGATTTGTTTGATCAGTTGCAGGGTGCTAAATATTTTTCAAAGGTGGATCTGCGCTCAGGTTATCATCAGGTGCGAGTGCGAGAGTCTGATATCCCAAAGACTGCTTTCAGGACCCGGTACGGGCATTATGAATTCAGAGTTATGTCTTTCGGGTTGATTAACGCTCCAGCGGTATTTATGGATCTGATGAATCGGGTATTTCGGCCTTTCCTGGACATGTTCGTGATTGTGTTTATCGATGATATTTTGATTTATTCACGATCAGCAGAGGAGCATTCGGATCATTTCAGGACAGTACTTGGCACTCTCCTTCAACATAAATTATATGCTAAATTTTCCAAATGTGAATTCTGGTTAGCTTCTGTGGCTTTCTTGGGGCATATTGTCGGAGCAGACGGTATTCGAGTCGATACGCAGAAAATTGAAGCTGTACAAAATTGGCCCAGGCCTACTACACCGACAGAGGTGCGCAGTTTTCTGGGTTAGCCGGATATTATCGCAGGTTCGTGGAAATATTTTCTTCTATTGCAGCACCACTGACGAAGCTTACTCAGAAAGCAGCGAAATTTCAGTGGACCGATGCCTGCGAGCGCAGTTTCCAGCTGTTGAAGGAAAAACTAATTACAGCACCAGTGTTAGCTCTTCCAGAAGGATCAGACGGGTATGTTGTCTACTGTGATGCCTCCGGTATTGGGATAGGTTGTGTGTTGATGCAGCACGGTCGAGTTATAGCCTATGCTTCCCGGCAGCTCAGACCGCACGAGAAGAATTATCCCACTCATGATCTTGAATTAGCCGTGGTGATTCATGCTTTGAAGATTTGGCGGCATTATTTATATGGGGTCCACGTTGAAATTTATACGGACCATAAGAGTCTCCAGTATATTTTTAAACAGAAAGAGCTGAATTTGCGGCAGAGAAGATGGCTTGAATTATTGAAAGATTATGACGTTGATATTCTGTACCATCCGGGGAAAGCCAATGTGGTAGCGGATGCACTTAGCCGCAAGTCTATGGGCAGTTTGGCTGACGTACCACCTGGTAAGAAAGACTTGGTTCGTCAAATTCATCAGTTGTCCAGCCTTGGAGTTCGTTTGGCGGATTCTGGAGATTCTGGGATTTCTGTTCGTGCAGTTGCTGAATCATCTATTATAGAAGAGGTAAAACAACGTTAGTTTGAAGATCCTATTCTGGTTCAGTACAGAGATATAGCCCTTAATAAAGAAAAGACTCCGTTTGAAATTTTGCCTGAAGGGGTATTATTATATGAAGGCAGATTCTGTGTACCAGATGTTGCAGGCCTACGACGACAGATCATGGGCGAGGCGCATAATGCACGGTATTCTGTTCATCCTGGTTCCACTAAAATGTATCATTATCTCAGATGTTTATATTGGTGGGACGGTATGAAGAAAGATATTGCTGAATTCGTTGGTCAGTGCCCAAATTGTCAGCAAGTTAAAATTGAACATCAGAAGCCCGGTGGATTATTACAGGAGATGGAAATACCAGCCTGGAAATGGGAGATGATTAATATGGACTTCGTTGTTGGGTTACCGCGCACTCCACGCAGGTACGATTCTATTTGGGTTATTGTTGACAGACTGACGAAATCAGCCCATTTTCTTCCAGTTCGGACTACTTATTCGGTCGAGGATTATGCTAGATTATATATCAGAGAGATAGTCAGACTTCACGGAGTCCCTGTATCTATTATTACTGATCGAGGTGCCCAGTTTACGACAAATTTCTGGAGGTCATTTCAGGAGGGATTAGGGACTCAGGTGAGCCTCAGTACAACTTTTCATCCTCAGTCCGACGGGCAGGCCGAGCGCACTATTCAGACACTGGAAGATATGTTGCGGGCCTGCGTTATTGATTTCAGAGGAAGCTGGGATGATCACTTGCCGCTTATTGAATTTGCTTATAATAACAGGTATCACTCCAGCATTCAGATGGCACCGTATGAAGCCCTTTATAGCAGGAAATGCAGATCTCCTATTGGTTGGTTCGACGTGGGCGAGACTAAGTTAATTGGGCCAGATGTGATCCAGGAAGCGGTGGATAAAGTAAAACTTATTCGGGAGAGATTATTAGCTGCTCAGAGTCGGCAGAAAGCTTATGCGGATAGACGACGTCGGCCGTTAGAGTTCCAGATTGGCGACTGGGTATTCCTGAAGGCGTCGCCTATGAAGGGTGTTTTGAGATTCGGTAAAAAGGGTAAGTTGAGCCCGCGGTATATCGGGCCATATCAGATCGTTCGGAAGATAGGCGAGGTCGCCTACGAGCTAGACTTACCCTCCAATTTTGAGGCCGTACACCCGGTATTTCATGTGTTTATGCTGCGAAAATGTATTGGTGATCCTTCCAGGATATTCCCAGTGGACGATATTCAGGTAACGGAGCACTTGTCTTATGAGGAGCAGCCTATAACCATTTTGGACCGACAGGTACGGAGACTACGCACTAAGGAAGTGCCTTCTGTTAAAGTCCTATGGCGCAACAACAACAGGGAAGAGATGACCTGGGAGTCAGAAGAGGAGATGAGGAGGAAATATCCCCACTTGTTTCCTACGCCCACAGGTAATTTAAACTTTCAAGTTTGTTGAATTGATTGACGAATGAATTATGTGTGCTAATTATAAAAGAGACTTCCCCGTTATGTTATAAGACTAATTTAACATTCGGGGACGAATGTTCTTAAGGGGGGGAGAATGTTATATCCCGTGTTTTCGTATAATTGGAAATCGTGAAATAATTAAGACTTGTATGTTACAAGGAAATAATTTGATTTTAGTTAATATGTTTATGTTGTTTATGGAAGTATTGGTGCAAAGACCTCGGGGAAGGCCGAGGGCAAATTTGGATTTCGGAAACTAGTTTCGGGAATTACAAAAAAATGACATTTTAACGGATTGGGCCAAGAAAAAAAAATTTGAAGAAAAAATTGAGGCCCAAACCTTAGGGGTGGCCGGCCAAGAGGCTTGGCCCAAGCCCCATTTTAAGTGGTCATGTGATCATCATGTGACCACTTAATCAAAGTATATATCCATGTTCATCTTTAGAAGGTTCAAGAAAAACAAATCAAAAAAAAATAAAAAATGAAGAGCTCTATAGCCCCTCTCGGCCGAAACCCTCTCCACCAACAAAAAATAATTTTCCTAGCCTTGATTTGATCCTAAAAGTCTTGTTCTTTTTGTATTAGTAGTAAGTTCAAGACGCTCTCCGACGTGATACAATTAGTTGGGCGAAAGAGCGACGTTTGCGCCAAATCGGAATTTCAAGAAAAAGGTGAGAAATCTATGTTTTTATGTTATGAAATGGGTTTATATGTTATAGTGATTGATGTTGCATGAAGATTATGGAATGGTGTTGTGTTTGTGCATGGCGTGTGTGTGTGAGAAGGGTGTGTTTGGCCGTGAGCCATAGTGTGGTGGAGGGGAGGTGAATTTGATTTTGTTTAGTTTGTTAGTTGTGTCGTTGTGGCATTTATGATGTAAATGAATGTTAAACGAGTTGAATTTGGCATTGAAGTTGGTTTTATGTCGATATGGGAGATTATGTAATTTTCATGTGATTTTTATATAATTATAGAAGTAAGATTTTAAATGTGAATTATGGTCGTTGTTAATGAATTTGGATGAAGACAATGCGAGTTGATAGTTTGTCGCATTTGTTGAAGTTTTGGATAGAATATGGAAAGTGGCGGCATACTTGAATTCATGTATATCGCTTGGAATATTATTGAAATGTGTTTGAATAACTTTGAATGAGTAAATGAATATGATAATGTGGATGTTAGTTTGATGTTGTGAAGTTTGGATGAAAGTTGTTGAATTATGTAGAAAGAAAGAATATTGACGTTAGACTTATTTTGTTGCGACATATGATGTTTGTGATATTGTGGGCTGTTGTGTTGTTGTATATGGAGCCGAGCTAAGTCTCGGGGTGTTATATATATAGGGGAAATGCTGCTGAAACTTCGGTAGGCAAATATGGGATTAAGTGCATTCTTAAGTATTGAAATTCCTAATTAGGTAACTCTGACCATTTGCAGATTCTGAGCGAAACGGGACTTGAGTTTTGGGCGAGCGTAAGACGTATATAAGGTATGTAAGGCTACCCACTCCTTCTTTTGGCATGTCTTAGGTATGCTAGGTCAATATCGGAACCCCGGGAGCAATCCTGTTCCCCGAAATCCGAATTAGAGAATGTCTACTATTCATTCAATCGAATTGAACCTTAAAGTTCTTCTTTTGCTTGCAAAGTAATTAAATGTTCGAAACTTATGCAAATGTAATCAAATCGCTTCGGATCCTCCATGTATGATTCCATAGACCCCAAATGTCCGTGATTCATGTTCGCCACCTCGACTTGACCCGAGGTGGGCCCTCTAACCCCGAGACTTCTTTGGTTGCTCTATTATGCCCATTTGTGTACCAAGTCGGTAAAAGACTTTTGTTATGAATTTGCCTATCATACAATAATGTTATAACTGCCACGATATTCTAAACTATATTTTGAACCATAAATATTACTTTGGAAATATCTTTGTGAAAAGAACTCCGTACTAACTAATCGCTCGACTATTTTGACTAATAAGTTGACTTATGATTTTGACAAGTTTCAAAGAATATTTTGACATACAAATTGCATTGTTTGCTCACGACTCCGCTCGTGCCCTTATTATGATTTCGTTCTCCGGTTCCCGGGCCGGTTATGATTCGTGCGTACTATGATAAATTCGGCCGTATGCTGTGTTACGGTTCCCGAGACCTCGCCATAGGGCCGGGTTCCGTTTGGCGGTACGCTGTGATATGGCTGGTGATATGTTATGATGATATGTGTGTGCTCGGGGATGTACGGAGATTTGAACCTTCTGGTGTTATGCTGTGTGTGGCACCAGCGTCGGAGTGGTGACCACGTTCCTGAGCTTTGCATGATTTTATTTGCATTATATATATATATGTTTTGATACAAATTTTGATATATTATTCAGTACTTCCCTTTGTATCTGTTTGCTTTCAGTTGTGGCCCATATTTCTGTACTCTATGCTTTACATACTCAGTACATCTTTCGTACTGACCCTCTTTCCTCGGGGGCTGCGTTTCATGCCCGCAGGTACAGACACAGGTGATCCACCCCTGTAGGCTCCACTTTCTGCTATTTCGGAGTACTCCCTTTGATCCGGAGTCCATTTTTGGTACATACATCTTTTGTTATGTATATATTTTTGTATATCTGACTATTTGGGTATGGCGGGGCCCTGTCCCGTCATATGATTCTGTCGGTCTGTTTAGAGGTCTGTGGAC
Source organism: Lycium barbarum (assembly GCF_019175385.1). Taxonomy (NCBI): domain Eukaryota; kingdom Viridiplantae; phylum Streptophyta; class Magnoliopsida; order Solanales; family Solanaceae; genus Lycium; species Lycium barbarum. The sequence goes on from NC_083338.1 coordinate 56,876,780, forward strand.
ATATTTGTGGGTTAGGGTCTTTCTGTATGGATATGTGTATATGTTGTTTGGGCGATCCCATACGCCGAGGCGACCGGTCCGCATATGTTTATACGTTGCTTTGTTAGCCCTGTGTGGCCTTTGTTGGTGTTTGTTGTGTACAGGGTTATTTTGGATAGTCTGTAAAACAAAGGAAACTCTGCCGATTTTTTTTTTTTTTTGGAAATTATCTAAATTTGGAATATAGCCTTGTCGGCTTCTGCTATTTACTCGAATGGATTTGATAGATGGGTTTGGGTGTCCAGGTAGGGTGCCAGTCGCGGCCCACGGGGTTGGGTCGTGACAATATTCCACTTGTGGAAACCTCTAACTTCATTCCCAAAGGAAACTTTGACTTGTATTAACCCTAGTGAGCATCCACACCCTTGATTCTACTAATTCTTGGTGTTTAATCATTGATTTCTCTTGGATATATGTTAATATGATGTAGAGAATATTCTAGAGTCTTCAAGACTTGTAGAGAAAGTGGAAACTGAAAAATAAGAGTGAGGGTCGTCTATTTATAACTGGAATTGGAAAGTTCCAGCGAGGCGGTTCGACGAGCAGGTCGACGATCCGTCGATGTGTCGACGGTCCGTCAACTTGCGCCTGCAGATTACAGATTGCAGAAACATGTTGATGGTGCATAGTGACGGTCCGTCGACATGTTGATGGCCCTTCGACACTGACTGATGTCTGCAGAATTTCCTGAATCAGTTTAGATTTCATCGATTCGATCCGTTCAACTTTTAATCCTCTACCTTAAATTTCTCCAACGAGTTTTCTTCTCTTGCCTCAAATGTCTTTAGAATCTTAATTAGAATCATTATGTATCCCTTCTGACTTGTAGGGACATCATATACACCTTAACTTGCGCTAGTACATTCATCGCACAACAACCTGAAATTCCGAGGTGTAACAAGCACATCTCACCTTGGAAGAACCAATGACCATAAGATGAAATCAAAAACATTTACAAGATCAATAATCATAAGACTAGATCAATAATCATAAGACAAAACTCAATAACAACATAAGAGGATTAACAACATAAGCTCCTAACATTTCTAAGGATGGAATCATCATGGATATCGTTTATCTAAGTTCATATCAATAAGATCATGCCATAATAAAGAAAGGGGCAGCCTTAACATACCTCGTCGTCTACTTAACCACTCAACGACTATCCTCCCGAGCTTGCAAATCTACATTTGAGATGATTCTTACTAAGGTTAAGTCATTGAAACACTCATAAGGTCAAACTAAATTAATTGGTGAGCTAACGAAAATCGGGCAGTATTTCCCCTAAATCATCTACTTCCACCAAACTCCAAAACAACTCCCAAACATCAATAAAATTATCAACAATACCATAGCAAAAGGATTACATTAAAATTAAACTCAAATCATTCCAAAACTTCCTTTCAAATTTAATCCATAACCAATACTTCAACTCAATACCTTATGACTTTTCTACCATGATTCTCATCACTTTTAAGGCTTACTAAACCTCCTATTCTACTCAACATAAGTAATAGAGTGAAGAACATACCTTATACTTGAAGAACTTCACCTCACAAGACTTACTCCAAGAAAAAATTCACCACAACATCAAGTAGAAGCAAGAACAATCATTTTCCATGAACTAGCTTAGGGTTTTAGAGCTTGATCTTCTTTTGATACGATTTAGGATGTTTATGTATGATTAGGGATGGCTGAGAGAGCTTGGAGAGGTACTAGGGATATGATTTTGGTGAAATATGATCGCCAAGTCCTGGCCCCTTAATTTATATCAAAAGGGAAAATTTCCACCGCCTCAATTCCACGGCTCACTTTCATGGACCGTGAATTATTTCATTGGCCGTGAAATAATTCCAGTGGCTTCCACCCACTGCTAGCAATTCACGGTGGCCAACAACCACTTTCACGGCCCATGAAATTATTCACGGTCCGTGGAAGTGGCCGTGAAAATGCCTTGGTCCAATTTTTTGGCGAAACCTATTCTTTCTGATTCGTTTGGCATCTAACCTTCATACTCATTTCCAAACATGTTTAGAATCTTATATAGCTCCAAGATACACCCATAGTCCTCATACACAACTTCCCAAATTATTTCCAATATGAACCTACGACAACCGTCTTAAGATGAAACCTTAACTTATGTGAAAGACGAGGTGTAACATTATATATTGCCCTTAACAGCAAGTCAGAGGTTATAGGTGGATTCTTAACCCTCTTAGTGATAGTATCTTATTATCATGTTTTGTTTTATTTCTGCCTTACACACCGGTAAATTCTTCATATTGACGTCCCTTTACTTAGGGGCACTGTGTTTCATGCTATGCAGGTGTGGATAGATGAGGCGAGGACTATCCACTGTAGGCTACCTCCAGATATCAACTTTTGGTTGGTGAGGTCCACTTTCTTCTGGAGTATTGCCGAGTCAGGGTTCTATGTATGTATTTTTTTACTATGGGTATGTCAGGGGCCCTGTCCCGATTTAAATACTATGATTATGTCTTTTTAGAGGCTTATGTCAGCCCGTTGTGATGGCTTTGTTGGTCGCTACGTTTATATATACATATTTTTGGTGTTAGTTATTAGGAGTTATGTTTTAAGTATTCATTATAGACATGCTACGATGTGACATTGAATGGCTAGGATAAGTTTAATAATAGCGAAATCACAGAGTACGTCGTGCTCGGTTGAGTAGGCACTGGGTGCCGATCATGATCCTCCGATTTGGGTCGTGACCAAAGTGGTATCAGAGCGTTTTGTCCTAGGGTTGTATGCAAGTCGTGTTTAGTAGAGTCTTGTTTATAAATGTGTTCGGCACCACGTCATATAAACAGGAAACTATAGGGCATTTAGGAGTTAGTTATCCGTCCTTCTTGATACTAGATCGTACAATAGAGCAGGGTCGTAGGGAATGGAATTCTCGACCATTGACTTGTTTTATATACAGTGATGCCTGTGACCAGGAAAACAACAGCTAGTCAGAAAGGTAAGGCAGTGGCCGATGAGCGTACGAGTTTAGCACTAGTGGCTAGTGAGGGCCAGAGTGAGGCCCCGAGGTGAAATGTGACACCCTCGCATTGTTCTCCAACTCCGCCAGTACCAGAGGGGCTGAGAAGGGACCCAACACCTCCACCTATGGCTCATGATGAGGATATGGATATGCGGAGTGCAGTGCGATTGTTGACTAGATTGGTAGCCGCTCAGGCTTAGCGCGAAGTAGGCGCAGGTGTTGGTTATGTTGACAGGGCCATTAGTGCAAGAGTTTGAGACTTCATCAACCCTCCAGTGTTTACCTGATCTGACTAGAACGAAGATTTGCAGGACTTTATTGACAGAATGCAGAGGACCTTGACGGTAATGCATGTTTCAGATGCTGAGTCAGTAGAGTTGACCTTTTATAGATTATGAGATGTTGCGGTTCAGTGGTTTGAGACTTGGGAATTGTCCGGAGGGACAAATGCACCTCCAGTGGTATGGGAAGAGTTCTCTGAGGCTTTCTTGCGTCATTATCTACCGGCAGAGATTTATCGGGCAAGGGTAGACGAGTTCCTAACTCTTAGGCTGGGGAACAAGAGCATGCGGGATTATAGACTCCAGTTTGATTCCTTGGCTAGTTATGCCCTCTCGATCGTGGCCGAGATGAGTGATAGAGTACATCAGTTTGTGGTAGGACTTGAGCCATATCTTATTAATGAGTGCTCTACGACCTCTTTGGTCGATAATATGGATATTTCCCATATCCAGGCATATGCTAAGAATTTGGAGGATCGGAAGTGACAACAATATGAGGACCGTGATGAGTGTTAACGTAAGAGGGCTAGGTCTACTAGCTAACTAGAGGTTGTTAGGGATCTTCCTAGGCTACCATACTCGGTTGATAGTGCCCCTTCACAGTTGCAGAGGCCGCGTTATGAGGGATCTTTTCATTTTGAGTCAGGTCAGGGTTCGAGGGCTTTGGGTTTTCATAATCTGAGGGATTCAGTGCAGATGAGGGCGCCTCCTGTCACGACCCAACCCCATAGGCCGTGACTAAGTACCCGAACTGGGCACTCGTATACACTCCCGTTAGCTACATGTTCAGTCCACAATAGACACCATATGGAATTCATAACGACTAAACCATGGTCTCAGATTTGTCGCATAATTATACATATAAAAGCAAGTCGACAAGGCTGCCATCACATATCAATATCATGTGCAAGCCGACAAGGCTGCCACTATATACGAACATCATACCACAGCACATCATATAGACACAGCTGAACAGAACCCATACACAACCCACACTTATGTCCACAGACCTCTAAGAGTATCAACAGTAACGTAACATATGACGGGACAGGGCCCCGTCGTACCCTTAAACAACATATGCATATATTTTGATCAAAAAGGATCTATACCAAAGTCTGGGCTCCGGAACAACGGAACTCTCCAAGATAGCAGAACGGAAGTCTTAAGCTGGCGGTTCGCCAAAACGCGTATCCGTACCTGCGGGCATGAAACGCAGCCCCCCGAAGAAAGGGGGTCAGTACGGAATATGTACTGAGCATGGAAAGCATGAAATACAGTAAACAGGATCATATCTGAAATGAGGAGTACATAACACAAGTATAATATCTAGAATACCAAGATGCTTGCCTTTGAAACATAAATCATGCATGTCCGTATCATATATCATATTCAACCCGTTTTGAGACGTAGTAACATAATTAGATAATCATCTTGTACGTATGTATATAGAACATGTCCCGGCCCTATAGTTAGGGACTCAGTAAATAAAATCATATCATCATCATGCATATATATATATATGTATATAACGTGTCCCGGCCCTCTAGTGAGGGGCTCGGTGGATAAAGTCATCATATGCCATCCTGGCCGCCATCACCGTATCATCATATCAACATATCATCATGTCATCATATCATCATATACATATACATATAACGTGTCCCGGCCCTCTAGTGAGGGACTCGGTGAACAATGCAGTGAAGCTGTGCACGAAAATATACCTGGCTCGGGACTCGGTGAAAGAGATATTGAGGTATGCACGAGCAGAGTAGTGAGAAACTATATGCAATTCAAAACGTTTTTAAGGACTCCATAGAATAGTCAACACGAACCATCGTTCGCAATTTCAAATAATAGTCATATCATTTACCTTTCGGATGTCCCTGTGGATTATATCAAAATGGAACTTTGAAATCATATGTACATATCAAAATGTATATATAAAATGTAAGTTATGAGAATCAAGATCATTAGCCATCCTAGTGGCTCTAGGAATAGGAATTCCTTTGGAATCATATATATATATATATATATATATATATATATATCGTATATTCATTTCACAACGATCATGCCAAAAAGAAAGAAGGTTTAGCTTCACATAACTTTAGCGCTTATTTGTCACACAATAGGTATACGCTGCCCAATAATACTTCAACCTATATTAAGACGCCAACAACTACGGTTAAGCTACGGGGAGATTCAAAACGTATTCTAACGTTAGTAACTCCTTTCTAGATGTTTAGACGACGTTTTCTCTTGTAGCCAAACCAACTACATACAACCAGTCCCACATCAATAATAATACGTTCAATACCAATCCAGATAGCCCACACAACATTCCAAACAGTCTGCATTCACAACATTCAATAGCGATTCACATACGACTACTACATTCTCAAGTTATTCGTAATAGTTTGTAGCCTTAACGTTTGCATGTAACAACTTTATAACAGCCCATTAAACATACCACACAATGCATAATATTAATTATCATTAATCTTCCAAGCTCAATAAGAACAACAACAACGTGTCAAAACAGTCCGTATGCGATTTCAAATCAATCCATACTTTACAACATTCGATAATAGTTTACATGCGGTTATGACACCTCTATTTTATTCTCATTAGTCTATAGTCGTAATACTTCATCAAAATGATTCTATAACAGCCCAATTACTATGACAACATGATGTATACTCTTAATTATAATTAGTTTTTCCAACTTAACAAAAACAACAACACGTCCAAAACTATCCTTTACCAACAACATAAAGATGCTCGGAATTCTTGCAAACGTTTACGAACATATTAAGCGAACTACATACGATTCTTACACCTTATTTCATGTCTTTTTTTCATATAATTTCAGTAATTTATGACCAGCAACCACACGCCATGTACATCATCAATTCATACGCAACTAAGTTACCTTGTCATCACCATAATCCTTACAACAACCCACAAACGATTTTAGTTCTAACTCCAACCACTAAACACCTTCATTTCCATCATAAAATTCATGACAACAACAATCAAAATATCAAGTAAAATCAGTTCATTATCTTCCACACAAAACAGTCCCTACACGGTTTCAACATGCTTCAACATCACACACAAAATTTCATGGATTCAATTTATATTTATACTAACAGAACTTCACCTTTAACCTTCCAATTCTTTTCATTATTTTTACCATTCAATCTATTATAGCATCATCCATAATTACTAAAGAAAATCAGTCCACCATGGCCACTAAAACAGTCGCTACGGCCACATTAACATTCCAACACCAACATTCATGATCTTATGCATGCAATTCATGTTCATCAAGTTACAACCATACTTCAACATCAACATATATAATTTCATGTCTACTATCATGTTCCAACATCAACACACATCATTTCATGTATGAAACTTATATTCACATATCTACATCACCCTTAACACATGTAAAAGAAAGTTAGATCTTACCCTGACAATCCGACTTCTCAACTTGGCTAGAGTTTGTGAATTGAAATGATAATGGTTCTTGTTGCTCCAATGACTATATTCACGATTCTAGGGACCTTCTAAAGGGTTGAAATGCTTGAAGAAATATTTTTTTGATCAACACATAAAGAGCTCCAAATTCAGCCACTTGGCCGAGAGTTTTTTCTCTCATTCTCTAGTCTTTCTATTTTTGTGTTGTGAAGTTGAAATGAGAAGATGAGCTCTCTTAGTCATCCATTTGATTAAACTAAGATGACTACAAGTTGGACACAACACATGCTCCACTCATGACATTGAGCACTCAATTAACTTTACACTAAAATTCAATTCTTTTCTCTAAACTTTCGGCTGAACCTCCCTCTTTGTTTCCTTTCTTCTTCTTTCCATTTAATTGTTTACAAGACAATTGCATGTGTAGTGGATGATTCATACACTAACCTTGTCCATTGCAATCATACAAAGATGAATGGTCAATATTTAAATGTGCAATGACTCATCTAACTTGTATACCTTCATAAAATAATGCATGCTTTCATAAAGTAATAGATGCCTTCAATATTCAAATGCATGCCTCACATGGGTGCCTTATTTTCAGCCACCTTGGCCGAAATTCACACCTTTATTCCTTTCAATTTGGTTGTCCAAAATATAATGAAAGTATAGAGGATGAATCAACATTTAAATGCATATTTGTTTGTCTTCCATAATAGCCTTATTTTAGATGACTTTGAGTCATCTTTTGGACATGGCATGTTAATGTTCATATTGGCTCATTGTTGCCACTAATTTTTACTTAACACCACAATTAAGTAGTTCCTAATTTCCAACAACATTCTTATACTAAGTAAAATTTATAACCGATTAGTTCTAGTTTAGAAATTAAAAATCCGAGGTTTCTATCTCACGTCGATTCCTTCGCGAATAACTCGACGTATAAAATACGGGGTCTAACACCTCCTCTGTGGTGTATTCAGTGTGGTAGAACCCATTTTGGGCGATCTCTTCAGAGATCTAATGTATGTTGTACCTGTGGAGACACCAGTTATTATAAGAGAGATTGTCTGATGAAGGACTGAGGTGACATGGCTCAGCCCACCAGATCTATAGCAGCCTCATCTTCTACAGTATGCCCCCAGAGCGAGGCCCTCTGACATCATCCAGTACAGGTAGAGGCAGGGTTGGAGCATCTTGCTCCAGCGGTAGTCTGAACCGCATATACGCTCTGACTAGGCACAAGGATCTAGAGCAGCCACCCGACGTTGGCACAGGTATATTTACTAGTCGTGTGTGACATAGAGTTACTATTGCTTGTTGTGTTTTCTGGTTGTATGATAGATTGTAGTGGTTGATTTGCAAGGGAGACTGTCAAATTTATTTAGATCTTACCAAGTTTAACATTCAAGGACGAATGTTCTTAAGGGGGGAAATATGTTAGAGCTCAAATATTTTTGCGTTGTTTGCATTGTAAGTGAACTAGTGTAACCCTGATGAGACCATGGAACTCTTATAAGATTAGGAAGGACTTTTAACAAGTGTTTAGTATGCACCTTAATGTTTAGAGACTAAACGGATCGAAAAGAATATGTTCCACTGAAAATCAATTTTGAGGGGGGATTGTACAGCCCGTACATCGAAGTACGACCCGTACTTTGGAGGGTTGGATCACGTACATGTTGAGAAATTTTTTGGAAATTTTCATCCAGGTACGGGACGTACGTGAAACTACGCCCCGTACATGGAGAGTGTACATGGGAGGCGGTGGCTGACTTTTCCTTTTTTAAAAGTGTTGGAGAGTTCATTTTTCATCATTTCTCATCCAAACCTAGACCTAAGCTCTCTTTAAGACCCCTAAACACTTCATAAAGGTTCAAAGGTGAAATCAAGCTTAATCAACTCAAATCCAAAGCAAGAAGTGTGGAAACTACAAGGAAACTATCTCTATGATGTTGTAGTGCCATTAAAGGTAGTTGTAAGCTTGGTAACTCTTGGATTTCGACTTGGAGCTACTGTAAGAGTTTGTGAAGCAGATATAAGTTGAGCTCTTGAGTCGGTGGATCAAGACCAGGTATGTTAAAGCAAATCGTTACTTCTCTTGGCATTGTTTAAAATGAAACAAAATATAAATGGACGTTTTCCAAAACACTCTACTCCTAGTAAGCAAGGTCCTCCAAGTCATTCATTTCCTTAAGATAGTGTTCAAGCATGTTGTATATCAGATTTCAAGTCTTATTGATACTCATGGTAATGATTCATAATGTAATCAGAGGTGTAACGACCTTACATCACTCTGAAGAGGGTTTCCTAATCCTTATGTACTTTCATAAGAGTAAGACATGATGTTACATACATATAGATATAGGACGTATACATGCTTGACTATTACATCTTCATTTACCACCGAGATACGGCCGGTCGGACAGTTATGTATTTACCATAGAGCTACGGTCGGTCGGGCAGTCATGTATTTACCATCGAGCTATGGTTGGTTGGGCAGTTATGCATTTACCATCGTGCTACGGCCGGTTGGGCAGTTACCACTGATAAGTTGGGAAGTCACGTCATGATAATGATGTAGTGAAAAGTATGGCATTGAAGATATACTTATTCGAGGTAGTATTCATTATGCATATATTTGCCTTAACGACAAGTCAGAGGTTATAGGTGGATCCTTTCCCCTCCCAGTGATAGTATCTTATTGTAATGTTATGTTTCATTTATACCGTACATACTTGGTACATTCTTCGTACTGACGTCCCTTTTCTTAGAGGCAGTGTGTTTCATGTCACGCAGGTGAAGATAGACAAGGCGAGGAGTATCCACTTCAGGCTGCCTCCAGATATCAGCTTTTGGTTGGTCAGATCCACTTCCTTCTGGAGTAATGCCGAGTCAGGGTTCTGTGTATGTATTTTTATACTATAGGTATGTCGGAGGCCTTGTCCCAACTTATATACTATGATTATGTCTTCTTAGAGGCTTTGCAAATAGTATCCTGTGTATAGTTTTAGTTATGTCATGTCAGGTCATTATGACGGCTTTGTTGGTCCCTATGTTTATATATACATCCTTTTAGGGTTAGTTATTACGAGTTATGTTTTAAGTATTCCTTGTAGACATGCTGCGATGTGGCCTTGAATGGCCAGGATAAGTTTAATGAGAATGAAATCACAGAGTACGTGGTGCTCGGTTGAGTAGGCACCGGGTGCCAGTGATGATCCTCCGGTTTGGATCGTGACAACATTTCATTGCATTCATGCATTTTATCATACGGGTGCCAGTGAAGATCCTCTGATTTGGATTGTGACAACATTTCATGGCATTCTTGCATTTATCATGCCTTACTTGGAACATGTAAGCTTATCTGTTGATACCTCATGAAATATGATTTACCCTTGTACATGTTTAAGATAGAATTGCCTAGTCTTATAAGTGTTGCAAGTTCTGTCTTTGTGTACTAAATGCATGTTTCTGATCGTTGTTGGCCTTTGATACGTTGTACTCACCATGTCTACACTTTGCAGATACCGATCCCTATTCCAGTTTGAGACCTCATGGCTGATCCCGAGGGGCAACATCTAAGAGATTCAGGGGGAGCAACATGGCTAATCCGTGGCCCCTAGACATGTCATCTTTACTTACTTTCTGTTTGATTTCCACAGATAATTTTATCTTATCTTATTGGACTTATATTAGACTCATTTAGTGCTCTTGTACGACTTAGATCAGGTTTTGGGATTGTAAAGACGAAGTTATCTTTCTGTACTTTTATTTATATATTCAAAGACTGTTAGATAATGTTTTAAGTGTATTTATCATTTTGCTTACTTATCAAATAACTTTTGGGGATGGTTCGCCGACCGGCGGGATAGTGTAGGTGCCATCATGATCGGTGATTGCATTGTGACATTAATGGTGTCCATGCACCCAACTAATCAACAAAAACATCATTATAGCCACTCACGTCACACATAGCACTCACTTACATCGATTATCGTAAACATTGTCATACTCTTCTGCTCTCTATCTCATTTCATTAACTTTTAACATAAAACATGAACTTATTCCATTAGAAGAACGTCTAATTACCTGAATTTTCAAGTAAGCGTCGGTAACCTGGATTTCATGTCATCCTCCGTTGCCCAAGTAGATTTTTTGGAATTGTGGTTCCTCCAAATAACTTTAGCGGAAAAATATCTGTCAGCTGTAACTTCCTCACTTGCCTATCAAGAATTTAGATAGGAACTTCCTCGTATGTCAAAGTTCAAACCATCATTTACTACAATAGATTCCATGTATATTACATAAGAATTATTACACATATAATTTTGAGCATGGACATATAAATAAATGGATGAACAGAACACAACTTATATGGTAGAGCTAATTCATTGGTCACCTTGCCAACTTTCTCAAGAATTTGATAAGGGTCTATAAATATTGGTCTAAACTTATCGTCTTTTACCAAATTTCATAACTCCCTTCATCAGGGACACTTTTATGAATATGAATTCACCTTGTTTGAAACTCAACCCTCGATATCTCTTGTCTTTATAGAACTTTTGACGGCTCTGATATGTTTGAAGACTTTATCTAATTACTTTCACGTTTTGCAAGGTTCATGAACACGGTTTGGGCCCAAAAGTTTTGTATTGTCCGATTCAATCCCTTCTATAGGTCTAAATCATCACCCATAAAGTGCTTCATATGGATTTATCTTATACTCGCTTGATAACCATTATTAGAAGAAAATTCGATCAACAGAAGGTGCTTGTCCAATTTCCTTTAAAATCAATCACATAACTCGGGTCATGTCCTCGAGCGTTTTAATCATTCTTTGGAAAACGATCGATTTAAGTGAATGGGACAACAACTAAAGCATTACCATGGAATGGTTGATGAGGAAAGACTCGTACACTATAGTCTATCTAGAGATCCCTAAAACATGGATCATGTCATGCCATGGCTTTAACTAAGACAGTTCGTGGGAGCCAAACCACGTTTCTAACTCGTTATTTCAAATAATTTTCGTTGTTATCGAAAGTCTTATATAAGTTCGTAATTGTAAATTCGGAATCGAAACTTAGGTGATCTTTGAATTCCATATGCATTATGATGTGAAGTTATATATAAACATTCTCATGTACACATTATATAAAACTTATCTTGACTATTGTTTGAGGCAAAATCCTAGGATGTTCTTGACTTAGAAAATGATTCTAGTCGTCCTTGTTCAACCATGTCTTTCATAAATCGGTCTCTCCTTATTTGAATTATCCTTAGTTAGACCTTTGAGTCTGAAGAAATTGTTGTGATAGTTGTAAGATAAGCAAGTTTATAATACTCTTTATGAGAATTTCAGTGCAAGTGCGAGAGTATTCATTGTTTACATGTCCATTATAATCTGGATAATTATGTTGTATGTTGGTGGAATTATATTAACGGTGACGTACATTGAAACCCAACTGATAAAATAGTTTCAGTTTTCTGTTTACCCTAAAAAAGAAGGTACAACTGAATTTGTTTAGTGGTTTAAAGGATATGTGGATTGATTTATGTAGCTAACAATAATAATGTAAATGATAAAATAATTGTAATGAATGAAATCAAGTAAGTGAAATTAATAATAAAGTTAAATTAGCTTGGATAGCCTAAACTCGAAAGAATATATCAGTGAGAATGCCTCCAGTGTGACTGCAGGCCTTGAAGAACAAAGAGTAATCGAAGGTAAAAAAATAAAAGATTGCTAATGTTTTGCCAAATGCATAAAGCGTAAATTGTTAAGTTGTATAATGGATACCCTTTTTTTTTTTTAATGGATACCCTTCCAACATGAAGGTTGGGCTCCTTTTATAGGGGTGAATTCAGGGGTCGAGGGCTGAGAATCATTCCTTCATAATATACATTGATTGAGTAATAAATGGCTTTTAAAAATGGGAGTAACATTTGGCTTCATTCCCGATCCGGATACGTAGCAGTTGATATCAATAATCGCTCCTTCTTTCATTCGTAACCATTAGTCCGGGTCCTTTGCATCGGTAATGTGAGAGTTCTCCGTCTTCGGGTCTTGTCATAACTGAATCTGCAACCGATCTAATTTTCCACGTGTCATCATCTAAACATGACACATGTTGTGCTGGTTTTCACCATATACATATAGTCCCCATACTTTCTGGTCAAAGTTTAGTATGGTACCGGGATGTGGAAATGATTTTTTTATCTTTAACTCGGGTGGATTTCAAAAAACGTCTTCCTTTATGGAAGGAAATGCAAAAATTCCCACTTTTCTGTGATTTGATGTGCATCCTTTCACTTCTTAATTTTCGAACACGTGTCCCCCTATAACTGGTCAATGCGGTCGGTTCGGGTTTTGAACCGTCTTCGTAATGATGGTAATCCCTTTATAAAAACCTCATCCTTCCTAATTTTTCTTTACTCTTTTTGATTTCTAACTCAAATCCTGTCTGCCAAAAAACCTTTTTTTTCTTTACTTCTAATCATCCTCACTGTTTGTGATCATTCATCTTGATAAACTTTATTACCATGACTAAATCAACTGCTCATTCTTCAAACCCTTCTTCTTCCGCTCCTCGTGATGTTTCTACCTCCTCTGCGCTGCCAACGACGGTGACATTGAGATCGACGATGCTCCAACTCAACCCACCTCTTTTTTTATGCTCCCCGACTATTATAGCTTTAAGAATGATTTCTCTACTCGAGCACCCACTTCGAAGACTGATCGGGGCAAGATGGTTAGGAATTATCCTACTTCTATCTGGGCTTCTCATCTCGAAACAGTTTGAAAGAATTGACAATGGGAGAGACTCTCTTAAATTATTATTCTCGAAAAGTATGAGGACATTCCACTCTGAGGCCGGGTTTGTCGAATGTATACACTTATCTATTCACTGTTGGGTTAAATCCAGCTATGGACCCAGTGGTCAAGGAACTACGCAAGTGCTAAAATGTTTTCCTTGCTCAAGTCGGCCCTTCGGTATGGAGAGCAGTGGTTTGTCTCCGATTTTTGGCCAATGAGGCTTTATTGACTTTTCTCTCTGAGCCATCTAATACACCTTTATACTTCAATGTTATTTATTGGCCGAGTTATTAATCTCTCGAAGAGAGGGAAAACCTTGATCTTAACCAGTTTAGACGAGGATTATGACAGATGTTGGATGGAAAGATTTGTTGTTGTTCCTACCGTGGAAATCATTCTGGTGTTTGAGTTGCCGTTTCTGGAGACATAGAACCTGACCCGTAAGTATTTACTCATGTAAATGAATTCGTGCAATTTACCTTCAGATATGATGATCTATTGCTGCTTTTAGCTGCTAAATGGACTCCCGAAATCACTATGAACATTCCTCAATGGGTTCAAGGGATTTTAGACGTTTCACAGAATGAAACTCAGACTTGGAAGGAAATTTCCCGAGATCAACAGAAAGCAAAGAACCATGGTAAATATGTTTCTGTATCATACTATTTCTACTCAAAATCCAATTTCTCATTTTCTTATATAAATTCCTTTTGATAGGTTTGCCCAAAGGGACGTCACGTACGAGGGTAGTCATCTCTGACCTAGTTCTTGATTTGGAAACTTCTGCTCAACAGATCAATCAAGTCTCGAAAAGGAAGAGAATTCAAACTCTCGATTCTCCGGCTCCAGTGCCTATGACAATTGCAACCCCTCCTCTTAAAAGAAAGAGGAGTTTCGAAAAAGAAGTTCTTCCGAGGTTGAGGTGACAACCGAAGCAAATGTTAAAGCTTAAAATGATCAACTCACTTCTCCTTTTGAACAAAACCCCTTGCCAATCCTTATATTGTCACTATTGATGATGAAAAAGTAGAAGATGTAGATATTCTCTTAAAAGACCAAGACTAAGTGCTACCCCTGGCATGCAACCACGTGGATCAAGGCCCACCACAAAACTCATGCCCCGATAAAATTGACCAATTTTTCAGGGGGATGAGATGAGAGTTGCCGATGGAACCATACCCTTTATCGAAAGTCCTCAAGTTTCAACCGGACCTTCAGGAATTGCTCAGCCTCACATTTCCTCATGACTTTCTTCTCCTAGTTTGACTTTCTGGCCTTTGCGAGACCACGCTTTATTTCGGGCTCATCTAGTCAATGTCTATCCGACTCGGAGTGTAAATCCAAGCCTGACAAGGACTACTATCCGGACGGTCCTAGAGGATACTAATTACATTTCTTTTGCTTTTGATAATTCACCTGACCTTTTCTTATCAACTTATTTAGGCCAGAGTTCTTCGCCTTATTATCAAAGAAAATGAGGACCCGATGGCCCAATTGGATGATCAGGTGCGCGAGATCCGATTTTTGAAAGCTGACATTCCTAAGAGAGAATCTCAGCTGGTTGGAGATCTTCCAGCTCTGAAGGCCAAACTTGTGAACGTTAAAAAGAGCCTTTTGTATGCTAACCGGATCTTGAGCAAGCCAATCAAGAAAATAAGCGTACAATCAACAAGACGATAAACTTCATACCGAGCTATTAACTTTAAAGTCTGAATTTAAATCCCAGGAGGATGCTCTGCACTTGAGTGTAGAAAAGGAATCCATTCTCGAGTATGAAGTTCAAAGGATAAATGCCGAACATTCATTCAGATAAGGTGAACGTGATGCCTTAGAGAAAGACTATGAGCAGAAGATGGCTTTCTTGATGGAACAGAATGATCAACAATCTCGAGCAGTTAAAATTGGAAGCTGATATGAATTTTTTTGACCTGTGAGAACAACAAGCTTAATGATCAACGAGATAAAGCCCTTCCCGACCATGATGCGTAGGAAACTCAGATGGTTCTTAAGGTAGAGTACACTACTTGGAATGTACAGAGGTATACATTGGAATGAGCCAAGGAAGGCATCGAGGACCTGAATGACAAAATTTTCTAAGCCAAAGGGTTGGAGATCGTAGTTTTGACAATTATCCTCTTTCTCCTTAGTTGAATCCCGACAGCTCTGATGATGAAGAAGATGAAGCCAATGAGAATGATGAAGTTGATTCCAGTGAAGATGACGAAGTTGAGGTTGATGATGATCTTATAGCTCTGAGCCTATCTGCTCCTGTGTCTTCTCTGACCCTTCCAACTATTGTTCCCCTAACTGTTCCTGTTGATCCTGCTGAAGGAGACTTTGCTCCTTCGGAATGAATTTGTTTGTTTCAATTTTTTTTAATCTTCTTGGTCTTTCGACCTTTTTGATGAATGAAATTTATTTCATATTTTTGTTCCCGTTACTTGCTCTTAATTTTGCTCTTCCTTTGTAACTTTTTTTTTCTCTCGAACGAATCCACAATGGTTTATTTTATGAATCATGAGTTTTTCACAGGGATAAATTTCATGAGGGATTTTAGTATTCATTCTCTTAAGAAATGATCTAAGATACTTCATTATATGATGAATAAATTTATCATTGAGATAAACGTCTTCATGCTTAACAATCGCAACTCTTTGTCATAACATTAAATTTATCGTTATCGAAATAACTTTTAAGGCCTTCCGAGCAAAAAAAATATAATATTACCTGAAGCCTAATATCACGACCCAAACCTATGAGCCGTGACGAGTGCCCGACCACTACTGGCCAAGCCCTCATATTCTTGCATTTACTTCTCACTAATTAACCTGGGCCCATGAACAATCTATAACTGAGCTATACTGCCTCCTGAATAATCAACACAAGAAACACCGTCTCGAGAGCTCACGGCCAACGCATACATATAAACATAAATACTGAGAGTAGTAGTGCAAGCCGATTAGGCTGCTACATGTACTGTACAACAAAACAAGTGCCGACGAGGCTGCATAACATCACGGCTACGTGTCACTGTCTACAAACCTCTATGGAATACAGACTGTAGAAAAGACAGGACAAGACCCCTGCTATACCCATATATCTATATATCAAAATAGCATACCAAAAGGGCTGCAGCTCCGGATCAATGGAGCGTACTGACTGCCGCTGAGGGGAGGTCCTATTGATCTGGATCGTCCGGCTGGCTACCGGATCCTGCGGGTATGAACGCAGCATCCATAAAATAAAGGACGTCAGTACGAATAGTTTACTCAGTATGTAAGGCATGAATAATAATATAGCAAGAGATACCGAACGTCAAAAATAACATAATGAGAAATATAGAGCATAACATGTGGTAAGGAAATAACCTGTACATATGATTGCCTCTTAAGGCAGATACCATGCATGCTTAACTTTAAAGAAAACATTTCTCATATACATATATGTAGCATAATCATTAGCCCGCATCCGGGCCTCCTGCGTCTGGGGTAACCATCTCACGCCGCCCACTAGTGGTGCTGCCCATGCCATATAGACACGATGTTATTATCATTATCCACAAACCGCCCACTACGCCCACCGTAGTGGTGCTGCCCGGCCGTATAGGCACGGTGTAATCATCCATAAACATAAGCATACATGAGACCCCAATTAAAAGCTACAACTTTATCGGAGTGACGTAAGGTCGGTAACCTCCGATTGTATTATGGAACATCATGATCGGTATGTCTCACCTTGAAGGAACTAGCATTTTGAGGTGAGACTATCAATGAAGAATAACATCAAGGGAAAACATAGAATATGATCATAAATATTATAAAGCGTCAATTCATACACTTTGGAATCTTTAGACATAGAGTCATTACCAACGAATAAAATATAGAAAATCAAGAAATAGCTCAACATTCTCATATTCACCTTGAAATCATAAGCTTGGGACCTTTAATCATGAAATTGTCAACGTCATCATAACCATCATAGAAATATTCTCATATTTGACATCATCATTGTCATTGTCTAAACATGTCCATCGTGGTTGTCATAAGAGCTTACAAAATCATAAATCTCCGATTTGCAAAGTACGGACATTTTGGAAAAACGCTCATAGATTATCAGGAAAGGATTCATGCCTTTGAATCATGAACTTCTAGCTTTTGAGAACCAAGAGATTATGGAAACATTTATGGAATCATAACATAGGAGTCATGCCTTTGAAAGGAAGGGCGAGCCTTAACATACCTGTTCAGCCTCCAACTACCTACGCTTATCCATCCGAGCTCGTAAGTCTACATTTAAGGGGATTCAAACTATTGTTATACTCATTGATGTATACTTATGCTAAGTTTTCAAATCAAACTATTTTATAGTTTACCGAAAATCGGGCAGCATCTCCCCTGTTTATATGCCTAGCCCGAAATTATAATTCAGCAACCAACAACAACAACAATAACAATGACAATAACATCATTTCCAATACCAATATGTACCATAAAATATCCCTCACAATGTTTTCCAATTTCCACAACTAACCAACCCGCTATACGCTTACTTAACGACTTTATCTCCTCAACTAAATCGAAATTAACATTAATGATAAGAGATTCATACCTTATTCTCGCTAGAAGCGCAATATCTTCAATGGTTACTTTGAATCCAAGACAAAATCCACCGCCAAACGATACTATGCTCACAACTATGTGCTACCCGAGCTTCGGTTAATGCTCCGCTACTCAAAAGCACCCCAATTCCTCACTTTTTATGACATAAATACCCTTATCTATGTGCTAAGCTTTTTGGGAAATAATCTGGGGCAAAAATGAGGGTCTTGGCACTTATATAGGGTATGGAAGTCGGTGGAAACCGACTTAATCATTGACCTTTGTGAACGCGAGGGTCTGTCTTTAACGCGATGGTCTACAATATTTATGGCCATCGCGAACGCGAGCCCCTATCGCGAACGCGTAGGGCAATTCTGCCCGGTTCGACCAAATTTTCCTTTTTCGCCCGATCAACCTCCAATCCTTTTGATACCTCTCATACAAGGTCTTAAACCTTCATTACCATAAAATAGGCGCATATCACTCCGGATCGCAATTAAAACAACTAACACCTAACGAACTTCCACGTCCAAAATTACGAGGTGTAACACCTAAGTTTTATAACTTGGGGACGTATTTCTTTATTACTATTTATCATAATGTTTTTTGGCCGAATACCGAGAATGTGAACATCCAATTTTGATTTGACTGGATATAATTCATTTGAGCTTAAGCCATTTCTATT
Source organism: Lycium barbarum (assembly GCF_019175385.1). Classification (NCBI taxonomy): domain Eukaryota; kingdom Viridiplantae; phylum Streptophyta; class Magnoliopsida; order Solanales; family Solanaceae; genus Lycium; species Lycium barbarum. The sequence goes on from NC_083338.1 coordinate 56,895,696, forward strand.
AGCTGCTTTTTCAATTTAAAAGAAATACAGGCCTTATTTTTTAAGCTTATGAACAAGAAGTCTCTTATTCATTCCAAGCATGTTTGTTGGAATTTGTGTATCTCAACTTTAAACTTTGGTATGTCAAAACTTCCAAGAAATAATTATAAAAGGACTTATTGAACTTGCGAGAAATGTGTTACACCTTCTGTTTTGTTGCCAGGAGATTTTAGCTTATTGGCGGTGTGTACCTTCGGTTCGGTAATCCTCACCAGATTTTTGGACATGAGATATTTTACCATTATGTGTACAGGAGTATAAGCATGTATTCTTGACATTTCGAGGGGAACAGAAGTGAAACGAATCGAATCAGAGCAAATCAGAGCAATTCAGAAAAACTGCTGAAACCAGTCAGCGTCGACGGCCCAAAGGACGATCGTCGACACATCGACGAGCCGTCGTCTAGCACCGTCGATGGGGTTCTGCAATTAGACATCTCAGGCGGTAGTTCGACGGCGCATGTCGACGGACCGTCGACATGTCGACGACGGTCGACCCTGCTCATCGACCCGTGGATCTGGAAGTTTCCAGCCCTGATTATAAATATAAGATCACACGTTTTTATTTCATTATTCTCCAAAAATAGATCCTACATCTCGCTAGAACTCTCCCAAACCTCCCTCTATTTCTACAACAAATCTATACCAAAAACCAAGATCAAAAGTAAAGATTTAGAGATTCATGTGCTAGAAAGCCTACTAGGGTTTGTGAAGAGTAATAATTTCTCTGGCATTCAAGTGGGAGATTTATTCTAAGGGAATAGATTGGCTCAAGGCTTGTTCCCAATTGATTAAGGTGAGTTTTATGTTTATTTCATGTTATTGAGAATGTTAAGGGGTTGAAAGACTTGGATTATGGAAGAAAGTGGAATATGAGCTTAAATATGGAAATAATGGTATATTAGGTAGTAAGTTAATGTGAATCAAGATCCGTAGTATGAGATGAATATAATCTCGTTACAGATGATGCTAATGACGTTGAGGAAGTGTTATTTGAGGAATAAAAATGATGTTGAATTATAATTATGGTTATGGATACCCTTAGAGGGGAATTGTGAGAATTGAATAATGCTTAACTTAAAGATGTTATTTGTCACGACCCAACCTGAGGGCCGCGACGAGCACCCGGTGCTAGCCCACCCGGGCACCCCTTAGAGTACCTTTACACTTACATCTAGGTGAGCCACATATCAAAACATACATTTCTATTCATCAATCATACGAAGCCCATTAGACAACAATACCTTTATATCAACATTAGCAACTAAGCCCACATCAATGTACAAAAGCAACGAGGCTAACAAAATGACATACAAAATATAGGCCGATAAGGCCAAACACGACTAACTGTATACACATGTCTACGAGCCTTTAAGGAGAGTATGTCATATCATATAGGCGGGACAGGACCCCGCTAGGCCCATAAATATATACAAAAAAGAATGAGTACCAAAAGCTTTAGCTCCGAAAGAAATGGAGCTCTGCTATGTAGTCCCTGGGAATGTAGCTATGGATCAAGTCTGTCTCCCTGGGAACCTGCGGGCAGGACGCAGCGTCCACTAACAAAAGGACGTCAGTACGAAAAATGTACTGAGTATGTAAAGCATGATCAATATCAACATAGAAGCATAATAAGCAGCATAAGGAATAGCATAAGCTGGGAGATAGTAATATCATCGTCATAAGCACTTACTTGCCTTTCATAGGAACTTTCCATTTCTAGTGCGTTATCGTGTACATACGTCCGTATCCGTATCCGTGTTCATATGCCTATTCTTATTCATATTCGTATCATGTTCGTCTTCATACTCATATCTATATCATATACATATCCACATCATATATATATCACTTACATAGCATACCCGACCACGAAGGGTCGGTGTTTCACATACCCGACCATGGCTAGGCTTGGTTACCATACATACTTGGCCAACCAAGGCTCAAGGTTACACATACCTGGCCCTACCAAGGCTTCAGGGTTATCCATACCATCTGCAGAGGTGTGCGCGCGTTACATCAAGATATACATATTCTACCCGACCTGATAAGCTCGGGGTTCCATAGTAGTCATACATAGATACATATACATAATAGCACATATGCATCCTTACTATTATCATCACTATCATCATCGTCATCGCCATTATCGTCGTTATCATTATCATCATTCATTACATCTATCTTTATCGGCTTACTCGTCATGTGAGGAACTTAGTACAAATTTAGCATATCGAGAATCATGAGCTTAATAGCCCGGAAAATAGAATCATTTGAAGGACATCATAGACTTATAGAAGATTTCGATGATTGGCCAAGGAACCATGCCTTACGAAAGAAGGGTTAGCCTTACATACCTTTCTGTTCAACTATTCTACACTTGCACGTTCTTCTCTGAAGCTCACGTTTCTACCTTCATTAAAGTCATACTATCATTAGAAATCGATAACTAGCATACATGACTAAAGCTAGAGAAAATTGGACAACATCTCCTTTATTTATACGACATTCCTCCATCTCGTAAATCAACTCCCAAACATCAATAATACAACCACAATATCATAACAATAGTCCTTATTCATTCTACATTTTCAATATATCTCAATTCACTTCAAGTCATCCACATCCATGGTCATAACACACGATTACATTCGTCCATATACAATGTCTATCCCATGTTCTTAACCTCATTTATAACGTATCTATATCAAAACACATCGAGAATCATGACTCAATTCAAACTACTACTCACAAACATCACTACTCTCACATTCAAGACCCATTTTCTATATCCTTTTACAATCCAAGTGTTTCAACTTTCCAACACCTTAAACAACATGGAAACATCATAAAAATTACCTTAGATGGTGAGGGAATGAATCTTGAGTGGATATACTTTGCTTGAACCAAACCCTAGTTTTCCTCCAACGGAATTTCTTGTGGTCCTCTAACCCTTGGAAGCTTTCTAGCACATAAACACTTGATTTTTGTCTTTGATCTTTGTGTTCTCTTGGACTTGAGTGGAATATGCTTAGAGAAGGGTTTTTGAGCTCTCAACACTTGTGGAATATGAAAAATGAATTAAAAGAACCCAAGGCATCTATTTATACAAACATTGAAAAACAGCCCGTCGGGACTTCCACGGGAACTTATACGGTCCGTATAGTATTGTACGGACCGTATAATTGGTCATGGTTCACCAACCAGAAATCCAACTCCTTGCTGGGAGTTATACATACACCTTATACGGTCCGTATAAGTGTCCGTGGTTCACCACCATGGAACACTTTGTTGCTGTTGGGTTATACGGACCATTATACGGTCTATATAACATTCCACGGGCCGTATAATGTGGTCGTGTAACTCACAGTTTTTCCGAAGTTGTTCTCGTCATTTCGTTCGATCTCCAATCCTTATGGAACCTTTTTAACACTTGTATAATACTTCATTAGCCATACAAAAGGCTCTATATCAACCTCTTAAAGCATCACCACATAACCATTGGCTCAATCATAGCGGAAATCTTTTCGAACACGACTTACGTTTCACTCCCTTAAACAACTAAACTTCACATATTCATAGAACTTCGAAATCTTATTGTATGAACCTCAAACGATCTAATCCTTCGCTTAACCTCGTAGGGATTTCAGAATCACCTGAAGCTCACATTAGCCTATCCACAAGGCAACACATACGGAATTTTCGAGGTGTAACATTATTGATTAGGATATTGTGGGTGTTATTGTTGATGTTTGGGAGTTGTTCATTATATGGAAGAAGTCGTTGAAACAATGGGGATATTGCCCAATTTTCGTTAGCTCTTAGTCGCTCTAGCTAAGCTTAAGTGTGTCTTCAATTATCTAATCTTAGTACGAACTCTCTTGAAGGTAGAATCGCAAGCTTGAGAGGCACGCAATTAGACGATAGAGTTGAAGAGATACAAAGGTATATGAGGCTAGTTCCTTCTTTTCACAAGGCATGATTCTTATATATATGGTGATTTCTTTCCGGTAATTTCCATGAGCTTCTTACATTCCAAAAGATGAAAGCTAAAGAGTATTAATAGTTTCCCACGAGATAGAGATGAGATATGTTCCATGATAACGATATGATGCCATTATGATGCTAATGATCTTGACATGATTCCTTGATGCTATTAATTGTTGTTAGACTCACCTTAAAATGTTAGTTCCTTCAAGGTGAGGCATGATGATCATGAGTACTCCATAATGGAATCGGGGTTCTCGACCTTACGTCACCCCGATAGAGTTGTAGCTGTAATTGATTTCTAATGCATGCTTTATGATAAGTACATGATGATGAGGTTACACTGTGCCTATATGGTCGGGCATGACACCGCGAAAGTGGGCGTCTTATGATTACACCGTGCCTAGATGGCCGGGCATGACACCGCTAAGGCGGGCGGCTTAAGATAACTCCGTGCCTAGATGGCCGAACATGACACTACTAGTGGGCGGCGTGTGATAGTTACCCGAAGCGGGTTAATGATGATGGTATATTCGATATGCGTAACATGAGTTACATTTTTATGCTAGTATTGTTCATGCCTTACATACTCAGTACATTTTTCGTACTGACGTCGTTTTCTTTTTGGACTCTATGTTCATGCCCATAGGTAGACAGGGAGACGGTGCAGACCCGTAGGAGCTTATCTTATCAGCGGATTCATAGGAGCCCTTCACTACTCCGGAGGTGCTACTTATGATCATAGTATTTTGTATATATATTTTAGGTATGACGGGGTCCTGTCCCGTCCTTATGTCTTAGTGCTCTAGTAGAGGCTCGTAGATACGTATGTGTGGGTAGTAGATGTCCCACGTTGACTACATTGTATTTTGTATATCATTTTTGCATCTGTAAGGGCTTATATATATGCATATGTTGCCTTCGAGATTATATGTGTCCAGGATGAGTATGATGACTAGCATAATGAGTGGTGCTCGGTAGTTCACTCCGGGTACCCGTCATGGCCCCCTAGTCAGGTCGTGACAAAAGTGGTATCAGAGCAGTTCCGTCCTGGGGTGTGTCTACGAGCCATGTCCAGCAGAGTCTTATTTATGTGTGTAAAGCGCGCCACACTTATAAACAGGAGGCTGCGGGACATTTAGGAAAAAATTGACCATTCTTCTTCTTACTAGATCGTGCTATAGAGCCATGTTATAGATTTTTTCTTCCCTAATTGTGCGTTATGATTGCAGCGGTGCCGGTAAAGAGAAAAGCCACAGCGCCCAGAAGGGAAAGGCTACAATTGAAAGGCGGATGGAAAGGGAGCCACTAACGAATGTAAAAGAAGGTGAATCCCAAAATGGGGCTCCATCCAATATTTCTCAAACTCCGTCTACTCTAGAAGAACAGGAGGGGGCTTCAGCTCCGGCTCCTATGCCTCCAGTTCCACCACAGAGTACTTCAAGTCAACAAATGACTGAAGCTATTTAGTTATTGACACACCTAGTTGCCGCTCAGGCTCAGCGGCAAAGTACGGGTCCAGGTGATAGGGCGACTAGTGCTAGAGCCTGTGACTTTATGAGTTTAAATTTCACAGAATTTTTCGGGTCAAAGCCGAATGAAGACCCACAAGATTTTATTAATGAGATATTGAGGATGTTGAGAATCATCCATGCCTCCGATACTAAATCCATGGAGTTGGAATCTTATAGACTCCGGGACATAGGGGTCCTATGGTATAAGAATTGGATATCTTCGAGGAAGGAAAATGCACCTCTCCCGGTTTGGCAGGAATTTGTAGATGCTTTCCTTCGTCACTATTTTCCACCCGAGATTCGAAGGTCCCGTGCTGACAAGTTTCTGAATCTAAAGCAAGGGTATATAAGTGCTCGGGAGTATAGTCTCTGTTTCAATTCATTGGCCCGGTATGCTCCCACTATGGTAGCCGATATGTGAGATAGAGTACATAGATTCGTGAGTGGCTTAGGGCCATATTTGTTCAAAGATTGCTTGACAGCTTCATTGCAAGAGGCGATGGATGTTTCCCGCATTCAGGCCCATGCCCAGAACTTAGAAGAGCAACAACATTCATAAAGAAATGAGCGCGATATTGATAGAGGGCAGAGTAAGAGGTCCAAATCTACTAGTGGTGAGTATAGAGGGGGTCAGCAACAGTATTCCAGTTATTCGGCCCAGTCCGAAACTAGTGCACCTCCTCGGTTTACGAGTAGGATATTTGACCGCCTATTCATTCAGTACAGGGTCAGAGCTCGAGATCTTCGGGTTCCCTATTTGGAGGTGATTATAGTCAGATGAGACCACTGGTCCCACGATGTAGTCGGTGCAGAAAGTTACATTCGGGCCCGTGTCGCCAAGGTTCAGATGCTTGCTATGCCTGTGGTCAGATTGGGCATATGATGCGAGATTGTCCATCGATGGGTGGTAGAGTTGGGGCTCAGCCCACAGGATCAACAGCCGATTCTTCATCTGTGCGCCCTGTAGTGCAGACTCCCCAGGTTTCAGCTAGCCGCGATAGGGGTAGAGGGGTAGCGTCCAGTTCAGGTGGCCCTCAGCAGCCCCGTATTTATGCTCTAGCTGGAAGCCAGGATCTTGAGTCCTCCCCAGATGTAGTTATAGGTATATCGACCATATTCTCCTATGATGTTTATGCATTGATTGATCCGGGTTCCACGTTGTCTTATATTACTCCTTACATTGCTGACCGTATTGGGGTGAAACCCGAGCCAATTAAACCTTTCAAAGTATTTACTCCGGTTGGTGATCCAGTAATAGCGAGTCAAGTGTATAAAAATTGTGTGCTTGTGGTATGTGACCGCCAGACTATAGATGATTTGATTGAACTAGAAATGTTAGATTTTGATGTGATTATGGGCATGGATTGGTTGGCCTCTTGTTATGGTAATGTAGATTGTAGAACGAAAATAATTCGATTTCAATTTTCAGTAGAACCAGTGCTTGAATGGAAAGGTAATACCACATCTCCAAGAGGTAGGTTTATTTCCTACCTTAAGGCAAGGAAGATGATAGCTAAAGGATATATTTATCACCTAGTCCGAGTTCATGACACCGAAGCAAAGCCACCGACTTTTCAATCCGTCCCTGTAGTAAATGAATTTTTGAATGTATTTCCAGATGAACTTCTAGGCCTTCCTCCGGAAAGACAGATTGATTTTGTTATCGATGTGTTGCCGGACACCAAGCCTATATCTATTCCTCCTTACCGAATGGCTCCTGCAGAATTGAAAGAGCTAAAGGCCCAACTGGAAGATTTGCTTGAGAAAGGATTTATTAGGCCCAGTTCGTCACCGTGGGGAGCACCTGTCCTATTTGTGAGGAAGAAAGATAGTTCCCTATGGATGTACATAGATTATAGGCAGTTGAACAAGGTAACGATAAAGAATAAATACCCACGTCCAAGAATTGATGATCTGTTTGACCAAATGGTTTTCCAAAATTGATCTAAGATCGGGGTATCACCAAGTGAGAGTTAGAGATGAACATATTCCCAAAACAGCTTTCAGAACGAGATACGACCATTATGAATTTCGGGTAATGTCATTTGGGTTGACTAATGCTCCGGCAGTGTTTATGAAAATGATGAATAATGTATTCAGGCCCTTTCTAGACCTATTTGTGATCGTGTTCATTGATGACATCTTAGTATACTCTCGGACAGAAGCAGAGCATGCAGACCATTTACGTATTGTCCTTGAGATCCTTCGGAGTTGTGAATTGTATGCTAAATTTTTTAAATGTGAGTTTTGGTCGACTTCTGTAGCTTTTCTGGGCCATATCATTTCAGCTGATGGCATTCGGGCCGATACTCAGAAAATTGAGGTTGTGAAGACTTGGACAATGCCTATAATACCTACAAAGGTCCGTATCTTCTTGGGATTAGCAGGCTATTATAGAAGATTTGTGGAAGGATTCTCTTCTATTTCAGCACCATTAACGAAGCTAACTCAAAAATCGGCAAAATTCCAGTGGACTGATGCTTGCGAACGCGGTTTTCGGGAATTGAAAGATAGATTAACTTCAGCCCCAGTCCCGACACTCCCAGAAGGGCTAGATGGATATGTTGTGTATTGTGATGCCTCTGGTGTTGGGTTAGGATGTGTGTTGATGCAGCACGGTAAAGTCATTGCCTATGCTTCAAGGCAGTTGCGAAAACATGAGAAGAATTATCCGACTCATGATCTTGAATTGGCCGCGGTTGTTCATGCACTAAAGATGTGGAGACACTATTTGAATGGTGTTCATGTCGATATTTATACAGATCACAAGAGTCTCCAATATATTTTCAAGCAGAAAGAGCTAAATCTTCGACAGAGGCAATGGTTAGAACTACTGAAAGATTATGATGTGAGCATTTTATACCACCCCGGGAATGAAAATGTAGTGGTTGATGAACTTAGCCACAAATCAATGGAAAGTCTATGTGAGGTCCCTTTGGAGAAGAAAGAATTAATTCGTGAGCTCCACCAGCTAGCCAATCTCGGAGTCTGTCTAATTGATTCAGGCAATACAGGAATTGGTATTCACAATCCTACTATTTCTTCCTTAGATATGGAGACGAGAGAGCGCTAATATGAAGACCCTCAGTTGAGTCACTATAGAGATACATTTCCTGAGAAAGAGAAGTCGCCATTTGAAGTTTCTACAGATGGAGTTCTTAGATATCGAGACAAGCTATGTGTTCCAAATGTTGCAGGGCTATGCCATCGGATTCTAGAAGAAGCTCATTACTCTCGGTATTCCATTAACCCAGGAGCGACAAAGATGTATCACGATTTTAAGTTAATTTATTGGTGGGATAGAATGAAGAAGGACATAGCAGAATTTGTAGCCCAATGTCCAAATTGCCAACAAGTGAAAATTGAGCATCAAAAGCCAGGAGGGTTGTTACAAGCCATGGAAATTCCAGCCTGGAAATAGGAAGTGATCAATATGAATTTCATTGTCGGGTTACCTCGTTCCCGACGTAAGTATGACTCCGTATGGGTGATCATGGACAAACTCACAAAATCGGCTCATTTGCTTCCAGTCAGAACCACATATTCGGCAGAAGATTATGCAAGGCTGTATCTTAAAGAGATAGTGCGACTTCATGGTGTAGTGCGACTTCATGGTGTCCTAGTGTCTATTATCACAGATAGAGGAGCAGAATTTACAACTAAATTCTGGAAGTCTTTCTAAGAATGTTTGGGTACTCAAGTGAGACTTAGCACCGTATTTCATCTGCAAATTGATGGACAAGCTGAACGCACTATTCTGACCTTAGAAGACATGTTACGGGCATGTGTGCTAGATTTTGGGGGTAGCTGGGATGATCACTTGCCTCTTATTGAGTTCGCATACAACAACAGCTACCACTCCAGTATCCAGATGGCCACGTATGAGGCTCTATATGGAAGAAAGTGTAGATCCTCAATTGGATGGTTTGATGTACGAGAGGTATAGCTAATAGGTCCGGAGTTGATTCAACAAGCGTTGGAAAAGATCAAGGTTATCCGAGATCGATTATTGACAGCCCAAATTCGCCAGAAATCTTGCGGACAATCGTCAGCGAGACTTGGAATTTCAAGCTAATGATTGGGTATTCCTGAAGGTAATACCGATAAAAGGCATAATGAGATTTGTCAAGAAGGGAAAATTATGTCCTTGATACATTGAACCTTATAAGATTGTTCGCAGGATAGGCCAAGTAGCTTATAACTGGACTTACCTCTAGAACTTGAATCAGAACACCCAGTCTTTCATGTGTCAATGCTCCACAAATGTGTTGGAGATCCAGCTAGAATTGTACCAGTGAATGATATTTAAGTTACAGAGAAGTTGGCTTATGAAGAGGTGCCTATAGCCATATTAGTTCGGCAAGTACGGAAACTTAGAAATAAAGAGGTAACCTTAGTTAAGGTCTTGCGGAGAAATAATAATCGAGAGGAAATGACTTGGGAAGTAGAAGAAAACATAAAGTCCAAATATCCACAATTATTTCCACCCCCGGAAGAGATTCCAGATGAGACATCAGTATTAAGGGGTACGTAATGCTTTCTTTTTAATGCTTTTGGTCATATGTGGCCATAATTTCTTGCTATTGTGTGGTGGCCCTGTGAGGCGATGTTATTACGGGCTGTTGTGACAAGACGGTAGCACCATATTACAGGAGAAACTCTGGCGAAATTTCTATAAAATTCCCGAGAACTTAACATTTGAGGACAAATGTTCCAAAAGGGGGGAAGAATGTTACACCTTCTGTTTTGTTGCAAGGAGATTTTGGCTTATTGGCGGTGTGTACGTTCGGTTCGGTAATCCGCACTAGATTTTTGGACATGAGATATTTTACCTTGTATGTGTACAGGAGTATAAGCATGCATTCTTGACATTTCGAGGGGAATAGAAGTGAAACGAATCGAATCGGAGCAAATCGGAGCAGTTCAGAAAAACTGCTGAAACCAGTCAGCGTCGACGGCCCAAAGGACGATCGTCGACACATCAACGAGCCATCGTCTAACACCGTCGAGGGGGTTCTGCAATCAGACATCTCAGGCGGTAGTTCGACGGGGCATGTCGATGGACCGTCGATACGTCAACGACGGTCGACCCTGCTCGTCGACCCGCGGATCTGGAAGTTTCCAGCCCTGATTGTAAATATAAGATCCCACGTTTTTATTTCATTATTCTCCCAAAAATAGATCCTACATCTCGCTATAAATCTCCCAAACCTTCCTCTATTTCTACAACAAATCTATAGTAAAAACCAAGATCAAAAGTAAAGATTTAGAGATTCATGTGCTAGAAAGCCTACTAGGGTTTATGAAGAGTAAAAATTTCTTTGGCATTCAAGTGGGGGATTTATTCTAAGGGAGTAGATTGGCTAAAGGCTTGTTCCCAAGTGATTAAGGTGAGTTTTATGTTTATTTCATGTTATTGAGAATGTTGAGGTGTTGAAAGACTTGGATTATGGAAGAAAGTGGAATATGAGCTTAAATATGGAAATAATGGTATATTAGGTAGTAAATTAATGTGAATCAAGATCCTTAGTATGAGATGAATATAATCTCGTTATAGATGATGCTAATGACGTTGAGGAAGTGTTATGTGAGGAATAAAAATGACGTTGTATTATAATTATCGTTATGGATACCCTTGAAGGGGAATTGTGAGAATTGAATAATGCTTAGCTTAAAGAGCTTATTGATTAGGATATTATGGGTGTTATTGTTTATGTTTGGGAGTTGTTCATTATATGGAAGAAGTAGTTGAAACAATGGGGATATCGCCCAATTTTCGTTAGCTCTTAGTCGCTCTAGCTAAGCTTAAGTATGTCTTCAATTATCTAATCTTAGTACAAATTCTCTTGAAGGTAGAATCGCAAGCTTGAGAGGCACGCAATTAGATGATAGAGTTGAAGAGATACAAAGGTATATTAGGCTAGTTCCTTCTTTTCCAAAGGCATGATTCTTATATATATGGTGATTTCTTTCCGGTAATTTCCATGACCTTCTTACATTCCAAAAGATGAAAGCTAAAGAGTATTAATAGTTTCCCATGAGATAGAGATGAGATATGTTCCATGATAACGATATGATGCCATTATGATGCTAATGATCTTGACATGATTCCTTGATGCTATTAATTGTTCTTAGACTCACCTTAAAATGTTTGTTCCTTCAAGGTGAGGCATGATGATCATGACTACTCCATAATGGAATTGGGGGTTCTCGACCTTACGTCACCCCGATAGAGTTGTAGCTGTAATTGATTTCTAATGCATGCTTTATGATAAGTGTTACACCTCGGAAATTTCCTCGTGAACGTACAGTGAAAAGTTGCAGGTTTGCACTTTGGCTCAGTTGGCCGTAAAGTGGAATACGGCCCGTAAAGTGATTTACAGACCGTAAACTGCTATCGTCCTCCAACCTTCCAAGAATTTCAACTTTCTGCCAAATGTTGAAATGGTAAAATACGACTCAGAATACGGACCGTAAATTGAAATACGGCCCGTAAACTGTGATCGTAAACCACCATGACTCTAGCAAACCTTTCTGTTTTTGATATGCTTAAATACGGTCGCGAAAGACAGACCGTAAACCAGAATACGGCCCATAAACTGCGTTTACGACCACTGTGCATCTCGACTACTGTTCATAAAAATCAGATTTTTGTGATTAATATAAGGGACCCTTCTCACTCATTTCATTTCCCATCTACACAACTCAAGAGAACTCTAGAGCATTCCAAACATTTCATCCACAAGAATCAAAGAGAAATTAATGATCAACTACATGAAATCCATGAAATCAAGAGTGTAAAACTCATCAAAGTTCATCTACACCAAGAAATTGCAAAGGAGGTGAAGTAGGGTTTTTGGTATAAAAGGGTATTGCCACTCTAGGCTTGTTCCACCATCATCTAAGGTAAGTTTCATGACTTCATCATGTTGTTTAAGGTATTGGAAAGCTAAGATGCTTGAATGGTAGGAAAACATAGAAGATGGGTCTTAAATGGATGAATAGTGTCACAACTGAATGGTGGTTGAATGGAATCACGAATGTTGATGTTCTATGACTATGAATACGTCCTAAATGACATTTAGGCCATGAAATAAGTGCTATATACAAAAAAAACGCGATAATGAGTTATAAGTATAAATGTGGGGAAATTAGAGAAAAATGGTGGATTGTGGTAAATGTCTATGAATGATGATTGTCGATTTCAATATTGTGAGTGTTGTTGTGAATGTTTGGGAGTTGAAATAGAACATGAGAAAAGTAGTACAAGCAAAGGAAATTCTACCCAATTTTCCCTAGAAATAACGACCCGTTCTTATAGTCAATTAACTAATGTTAATATGAATTCTCTCGTGAAGGTAGCGACGTGGCATTGAAGGAGAACAAGTGAACGAATAGCTAGCTAAACGACGAAGGTATGTGAGGCTAGTCCCTTCTTTCTAATGGCATGAATCCTATAGCGTAACTTCTTTCTTATCCACAAGCCTATGTCTACAATTTGCTACACAAGGTAATGAGTTAGAACATAGAAAGTCTAATGATGTTATTTATCGCTTACACTCACCTTATGTGCTAATCCCTTCAAGGTGAGGCAGAATGTCCATGATTGTTCCCTAATGCAATCGGGGGATCACGACCTTACGTCACCCCGATAGAATATGGTTGGTTTTGAGCCTTATGAATGTATCATGATAAGTTAAGCATATTATGATGAGCATATGATGATATCACTATTACACCACGCCTATTTGGCCGGGCAGTCACCGCTAAGGCGGGCAGCTATACGATACACCATGTCCACATGGCATGGCAGACACCACTAGTGGGTGGCATGAGATGGTACCCCGGACGCGGGAGGCCTGGACGCAGGCTCATGTTATGATTATCACACCGATCCGATATGGACGGGCGGTTTATACATGATGCATATATGATATGATATGATGATTAGCATGAGTAAGACATCATGACTTATTTTCTTATACTTGGCAGTTAGACTCTGATGTTCCATATGAGTACCTTCCTTACATTATTGTCTTATTTCATTGTTTATGCCTCTCATACTCAGTACAATATTCGTACTGACGCCCATTTTCTTTGGACGCTGTGTTCATGCCCACAGGTAGACAGGGAGGAGAGCTCAGTCTAGATCCGTAGTAGCTGTCAGCTGATTAGAAGCCCTCCATTGTCCCGGAGGTGCTTATGATTATTCTTTTGTATATATATAGCCAGGTATATGTATTTTGGGCACGACGGGGTCTTGTCCCGTCCCTATGTTCAGTACTCCAGTAGAGGCTCGTAGATACGCAGTGCGGGTTAGATGGTCTCACGAGATCGCTGTTGTATACATATATATATATATATATATATATATATATATATATATATATATATATATATATATATAGCTTAAGGGCACATGTATATAGAAGTATTTTATGTTTTCATATGAAATATGATTTTCCTACGCTATGAGTACAAAGATGATAAAAATGGCATAAAATGAGTAAGATGAGCGACAGAATTAGCGGTGCTCGGTGGTTAGCCCCGGGTACCCGCCGCGGCCCCTAGCTGGGTCGTGACAATAAGTACATGATGATGAGGTTACACCGTGCCTAGATGGTCGGGCATGACACCGCGAAAGCGGGAGGCTTATGATTATACCGTGCCTAGATGGCCGGGCATGACACCGCTAAGGCGGGCGACTTAAGATAACACCGCGCCTAGATGACCAGACATGACACCACTAGTTGGCGGCGTGTGATAGTTACCCGTACGCGGTTAACGATGATGGTATATTCGATATGTGTAACATGTGTTTTCCTTTAAAACTTAAGCTGGTTATATCTTCGCCTCATGCTTTATTATTTCTTTATTATGCTAGTATTGTTCATGCCTTACATACTCAGTACATTTTTTGTACTGACGTCCTTTTCTTTTTAGACGCTGTGTTCATGCCCACAGGTAGATAGGGAGACGGTGCAGACCCGTAGGAGCTTATCTTATCAGCGGATTCACAGGAACCCTACATTACTCCGGAGGTGCTACTTATGATCATAGTATTTTGTATATATATTTTGGGTATGACGGGCTCGTAGATACGTATGTGTGGGTAGTAGATGTCCCACGATGACTACATTATATTTTGTATATCATTTTTTTGGACGTGAGGGCTTATATATATGCATGTGTTGCCTTCGAGATTATATGTGTCCAGGATGAGTATGATGACTAGCATAATGAGTGGTGCTCGGTAGTCCGCTCCGGGCACCCATCATGGCCCCCTAGTCGGGTCGTGACAAAATGGATGAGGATGAATGTAATCTTTTTAATTCATAGCTTGTGGACTTACATAAAATGCAAACTAAAAGCAATGGAAACTAAGCTGTGCTGTCGACATGTCACGCCCAAAATATGGAGAAGCGCGACAGGCACCCAGTGCCACACTCGTCCGAGCGAACCATTCTAAATCTGCAACTCTAGAGGGGGAACCCTCAACTTAGGCTGATAGGGCCTATCTGCACACAGAAAATACCCACAAGCCGGCAAGGCCACAATTTGGATATACATAAACACTGGATACCTCATCTGAACTGGTCACACACACCCAAAACATATATATACAACTGAGCAAGCTGATAAGGCTTCTATGATCGTACAAAGTGAACAATACCAAAATAGACATATATAAGCTGGCAAGGCTATCACACTGACAAACTATATACATGACTCGTCTACAAGCTTCTAGAGAAAGCATAACTATATTATGGTCGGGACAGGGCCCCGGTCAACCCATCCAATTTGTAACCACAAAAGAAAGACTCCAAAAGACCTGACAACTCCGAAGAAATGGAGCTCACCAATCAGCTGATATCAAGTTCTACCTACTGGGGAGGTCTGCCAGTCTATCTATCTGTACCTGCAAGCATGAATACAGCGCCCCCGGCAAAAGGGACGTTAGTACGAAATAATGTACCGAGTATGTAAGGCAACAAATAACTGAAATTGAAACTGAACTAAGAACATAATAATATGGAGGCCAAAGAATGCCCTGAATATCTCACCTGAACCGTCTCATATGAAATACAATATAATAATATCATATATCTCACTGACCAAGTGGCCAGGCAACTGTAAAATCTCACTGACCTGTCAGTCAGGAAAATCTGTCTCACTGACCCGTCGGCCAGGCAATACTGTCTCACTGACCCGTCGGCCAGGCAATACTCTCTCACTGACCAAGTGGCTAGGCTAAATAAAATGTCTCACTGACCAAGTGGCCAGGCTAAAGAAATTATATGTCTATCATGTTGTATATCAGGTATAAGCTGAAATATATGAAGATGACGACATGTCTACTTCTAACTCTTGTACTAAAAATGAACCAAGGAGCGGATAGAAGTCCCTCGGAAGATACAATACCACATCTAGAAGCGTTACACCTCTATGACATCTCTAAACAATAGTTCTCTTTCTTTAAGATTCAACAAGCACTTACCGTCTACGGATCATGCCAAGAAAAAAAATGATAGCCATTACATACCTCAAGTCGCCAATATGAACCAACAATGAACTCTTCATAATGCTTACGCCAATCCTATAACAAGGGAATGCATATATGAATTTAGATAACGCTTGTATATCACTTATGTCTCGTTATCCGTTCTTATTAGTAGTCGCATTATTGCAATATAATTTCTTGTGCTCCGATTTCTGCTATTATCTGTTATTATGTGTTATTTCCTGTGCTTTGGTTATCCTGTGTCATCTGCTCTGATTTCTGCTATTATCGGTTATTTTCTGTGCTCTGATTATCCTGTATTATCTGTGTCGCTTGCATTATTTCATTTTCATATCGCTTTAAATCTCTTATCCGAATCTCTTAACCTTATCTAACCGTATCTGACTTCTTTTTATGCTTTTATTGAGCCGGGGGTCTTTCGGAAATAGCCATCCTACCTTGGTAGGAGTCAGGTCTGCGTACACTCTACCCTCCCCAGACCCTACGATGTGGGATTTCACTGGGTTGTTGTTGTTGTTGTATATCACGTATATCAAATGATAATTCGATTCTAAAATGAAACGGGCAGCACCTCCTTCATTTTATCTTAACTACCACACAATCGGCAACCAACAACAAAAACAAGGACTTCAATTTACTCCTTTCTAAAGTCAATCCATTAAGACACATGATTATACACCAAAACAGTTCTATATACGCTTCGTATCGATACTTATACCCTTTCATTCTTCATAAACATGTAGCATACAGTAACAACACAGCAACAACATCAACTACTATCCATTTGCAAGATTATTCCATCAATAACTCAATAATAACATGGTCCAAGACCGTCTACACTATAACAACAACAAATTATACGATTCCCCGCTATTAATTTCGTATTTCTCACCTCACACTTTAGCTATCACCTGAATGAATTTAAATATATATAGGAGAGAATAATTCTTACCTTATATGCCAAGAACTTATTTTCTTCCACCTTACTTCACTTCGACGAAATCTCCGATTTGCTATCATTTAGCTTCTGTTGGTGCCGTTTTTAAACTAACCAAAAATGAAGGATCTGGTTTATACATATATACCACCACTTGAACTGATTATGATCAAATTAGGTGTTGATTCCCTTTGTAAAAATAGTTTCATGACCAGCCCAAAATATGTTTCTATAGATGTGTATTCGCTCCACTCATTTTATCCTACTACTTGGTCCGTTTAATTTTGCGAATTTATTGGATTGTTGTGAAAAATCTGACCCTATTTCTCCCCCTCCATAATGAAGTGATAGGATTATATATATATATGGAGAGGTTGAAGTGGGTCCACACATTTAACGCTTCATAGTTATAAAGCATTCTTTTTCCAAAAACGTGTCCACTAACTAAATCTATACCTAACGATAGTCAGATATTTCTATATATATCATGATGCCACGTGGGCTTCCACTTATCCATTTTGTCTCCCACCATAATATGATAATTAATTACTTGTTCCAAATTTACTTAAATATCAACCGCTTTTAACACACCTCATATACTCATTATCATAATCATGTGGTAGAACTCTAGTCCATAGCTTCTTTATACATGCATCAAATATTATTTCGATTCACCGTCGGCACACTTGTTAATTAATCAATTATTTCGGGACCTCATCCTTTTATACATTGATCTCTTTATTTTGAAACTTGAATATGACCAAAATTCTCCGGTACAAGCTGTTCGAACCATAGCCCGAATTTAATTAACCTCTAATCTTCACGACACTTACTTATCACTTGTTAAGCATTACATAAACACTTATAATCTCAAAATAGTCTTGTCCTTCGAGCTTATGTCGGTTAACTTATGACAAATCCAACTTACAAAAGTACCGGATGTAACACTATATGTGGCTTGGCCAGTAATATTACATAAAAATTATCTCAGCTTAACTGCTTCTTCTCCACTCTTCTGCTGGCAACCCCAATGCTTCGAGTTTTATTTTTGGACTCGGTGTCAATGACTTGGCAGTCTCCATTAATTTTGCACCTTTTTCACTTTTTTTAATGATCCTTGCTTGAATTCTTTATCATGCCTTCATAACTTCCATCTTACTTCGTCACTGGAGGGTATTCCCGTGAGTGTTTTGAGTGTGAAGTATGAAGACTCAAACACTATTTTAAACCTTTTTAGTCTTTATCCACAATCCCCAGTGTTTGTCTCGAACACTGAATCCTTCTTCCGTTCATTTAAAGTAACACGCTTTACGTTGTTGCCTCATTAAAAATCTCGCCGAAAAAATCCATTTGGGATAAAAATAGATCTAAGGAAAAAAGAGTGCAGCATATTATTTACCCCGAATTTGGATAATCAATTAAATTTGTGGGTGAGGTATAGGATATGTGGTTATGCCTTGAATCCTTTTGATAGAGAAAAGAAATATATGAATGTATTATGAAGAAACAACTAATAATTGGTGGTTTGCTATAGACTTGTATGTTCACTAATATATTTGTGTTGCTTGATTGAAGAAATGTAATAGAGATGAACACAATGAATTCGGATTGGACACGATAATGAGAGAGATTGGTATGTATTTCTAGTACAAAAGAATGTTCTTGATGTTAAGGAGCCAACCTCTTAAAAGTGGGCAATGACCCTTATTTATAGTGTTGCCTAATGGGCTCCATACAATAAGAGAAAACTAAAAAATAAAGAAAACTCTGACTTGGATTAGGTTGGGTTAGGTTGGCCGTACGGTCTGACACCCATACGATTGGCAGTTGAGCGTGGCAGGACGTTATCGATGCGTGGCAATCGCGCAACGGATCTCTCGGACCAACGACCACGAATAAAAGGACTAACGGCCACGACCAAACGGACCAACGGCAATGACCAACTCGGCCATGAAGGAAACCGGACCAAATGATGCCCTACCTTGGCCTCGGTCCGGGCGTTCCTTCGGTTCGGAATGAAAGTCTTCATGCACGTTCTTGTCCCAATCTTCCCTCGGTTCCGGGTCTCACCGATTTAACGCATATCCGGTTTTTACCGTATACAGATAGTCCCCACACTTCCCGGATCGTAGATTTATCGGAGTAACGGGTAGTGGATGAATCAAGAAACCGATGACTCCATTTGCCCGTTGTTATCTTTTTATTTTTGGCGGGAACAGTTGCGTCACGTCCCATTTTCTTCGGCCACGTGTCTTATTCCGGATGGTCAACTCTGACAACCGCCGTAATGCACGTCGCTTCAGGTCATTCCCCATTAATTATGGGACACGTGGCTGCCCCTAGTTGGCCGGCGTCGGTAACCGTTCCATGCCCATGCCTATATAAGGCTCTTCACCTCTTCATTCAAATATTTTTATGATTCGTCTCTGTTCATCTTCACTCTTCGCTGCATTTCTTCATCTTCACCATATCTAATTTATCCTCCATATCAAGTTTGTTGCTGATTTACTGCTTATACCATGTGAAAGGAAGCAACTTTGCCACCATCTTTACTAGCTTCTCTTGCTTGAGTGTTGCCTCTTCTCACTCTGTCATTTCTTGAACCGTCTGTTCCCCTACTCTTTTTTAACTTCCTTTCTGAATCCACTCAACTTCCTCCTTTAATATTTTTCAAATGTCTGAAACCACTTCCTATGATATTCTCTCGGTTTCATCTCAAGGAACCGACCCTGCATCTCCAATTAAAGCAAAGAGCACCTTCGAGCCCACTGCCTCGGATATTATACTGACCAAGCGTAACTTCAACAAAGATCTTGAGGTCTAAAGACCTTCTTCGGTATCCGATAGGGGGTTTGATATGAGGCGATATCCCTCGTCCATTACTGAGGAAAAGCTCGATTTAGTCTGAGCTGATTGCGGGTGGGACACCCGTTCGGTTCAAATTTTTGCCCCCGGGCCATGTGAATCAGTCACTGACCACTGGAGAGGTTTTTTATATGTGTATACTTACCCTTTCACTCTCAAGCTCGACCCTCCGGTCGATCCGGTCATCTTGGACATGTGCCGGACCTATGACGTAACCTTGGCACAGATTGGTCCGATCGTTTGGAGGGTCGTGGCATGCCTCCGATTGTTGGCCAACAATGCTGGGAAGGAGCTCACACTGGCCCACTTGATACGCTTGTATTCCCCGAGGTTGTTCCGGGGTGGCGTAATAAAACTCGCTAAGCGTAGCCGGAATCCATTCTTCTCGAAAATGGACGAAGATAGAGACAGGGGCTGGTTGGAGCGATATGTCCGGGTGAGGACCTCGGACATCATTCCGGACAATTACACGCCTTTTCCGGAAACGTGGAACAACAAGCATAAGCCTGAACTCTAAGTAATTGCTTTTGTATCTTTTGTCAAACTTTGATCCCACTTTCTCTCCGCTTTTTTTATTTATATTAGCCAATGGATGGATTCCTCCGGTCGTCCAGAATCTGAACGAATGGGTCACTGCACTCCTTAGCCAGTATGTCCATGACGACCGGACGTGGGGCCACCTGTCACGCGGCTGATGGGTCGCCCAGAATCACGGTAATATTTTGCTTCTACCCGTGTTCACTGCATCTTCTACTATCCGTATTCATTGCGTCTTCGATTTTCAGGTTTGCCCAAGGGCTCGGTGGATCCCAGACCGGAGACGGTAGCCGAACCCACAACGTCGGCCCCCGAGTTCGATTCAGCAGGTGCATCTTGTATCCTTGCGGCTGCTACTGCCAAAAGACAAATGCCCTTGGACAAAGGGCAGAAACCAAAGAAACAGGCGAGGAGCGTCGTTAGGACCTTAAGGGACGAAGCCGAGCCCGAGATCCTCGTTCGGAGGATCAGTTAGGCCCCTTCCGTGGCCCCCATTCCGGAAGGGGTCGTCACTGTTTCACCCCTTCCTTCAGCCGGGGAAGGAGCCTCGGCTCCCGTATTATACTCAGGTGAGGAAGAAATTCATTTCCCAACTCCTCTAAGGTTGATTGAATTCATCGATATTTCAGGCGACGCTTCTTCCGAGGAGACCCCCCTACAAAGGACAAAGAAGATCTAGGGAGGCAGTTGCTGCCGAAGCCGGTCAAAGGACCGAACCGGTCGTGGAGACCGAAGTCCCCCTCGATGTTCATCCGGTGCCCGAGCCCGAGCCTGCTGCATCTTCGGAGATCCCTGCTTTTACTAAAGCTGCTGAAGTCCTTCCGAGTTCCCCAATTCAGCCCTCGAGATCGGATGAATTCGAAGACATGTTCTCGGATACTCCTCCGCAACCGGCGAAGCTGCTGGATTCGGTCATCTCCCGATTCCCCGGGCCACGAGGGTGGCTAGTCGGACCACCGAGTCCGGTGCTAGGGACAGCTTAGTCCGCACCTTCCCGGCACCAAGTGTGGAGCCGAGGAGGACAAGATCGGCTGTGATCACCGTTTCCGAGGATTGCAGCTTTCTTTCTCGCCCGGTGGGAGTGGCCAGCTATCTCAAGCCCCTGGTCTCGGACGCAGACAAGCGGAAGATGAACGGGGTCCCTTGGCAGTGCCTCATTAACAAGGGTATGCATGCGGGTAACCGGGTAAGTTTATCAGCCTTCTTTGCAGAATTCCACCGAGAGTTTTAGCCTTGTTTGCTCAAGTTTTTAACTTGCTTCATTTGCAGAGTGTGGTGCTTGTCAACGAGACTTTCATCCGTGCTCAGCAAGAGGTGAACGATCTTAAGGGCCAACTGGATGCCCAAGGTCGGGAGACAAAAATATTTCAGCACCTTCTGCGGGTGAAGGAGGATGAGTTGAGCTGAGCAGTTGCTCTCTCCAACCTCTAACCCGAGCTCGATGCAACAAAGGCTAAAAACCGTCGATTGAAGGGAGAGCTGGCCGAGATGGTCGAGTACTACCAGACTCTCGAAGTAGACAAGATCGGCCTTAGCCGGGATAATGCTCAATTTTCCTCGAGACTCGATGAGCTCGAAACCACCCTTTCTCAACTCCAGGGGGGAGCTGGATTCGGTGAAGTCTGATGCTACGAGCTTGGCCGAGAGGAATCGGCTGCTCGAATCTAAGAGTTCCCGGGATAAAAAGCGCGTGAGGGTTTTCGAGGAGAAGGCGGAGCAGAGGGCCCAGATATGCGATGATCTGAAAACTGAGCTTAAGGAGACGGCCGATGCTAATGACACCCTTAAGGCCGAGCTCGAGTCGGCCATCCGCATGCAAGATGTCCTCGGAGAGGCTCGGGATGTTGTGGCGGCAAAGTTAGCCCAGGCCGAGGCTGATTTGGAGGAAGCTCTGAAGAGCGTGGAGGCCGCCGAGGCTCATGCCACTATTGCTGCTGAGTACCAAAAATGGAAGTCTCGGAGGATCACCCTTGAGCAAGCTGAGCATGGCTTTACGGATCTTCCGGCCCTTATTCTCGAGGATAGAAGAATCGAGGAAGAGGCTAAGGGTGCCCTCGGGGATGACTCTGATGACTCCGAGCGGACAGTGTCTGAACACTCCGGCTCCAGCCATTCCGAATAGATTTAGGGCCTGTACTTAGCTTTTTACTTTTTTTTTGCCTTCGTAGGGGTCTCTGATGTAAAATCCTCTGTATAAATAGAACATGTGTTTTTCTTGACTCTTTTCTTTGAATTATTGTTTGTTATGACTTTCGCCCGAATTGTCGGTACGTTTAAATAGTCGTTATTTCTGACTATGCCTGAATATCGGCTTCTTACTTCATCCGGCACATTTTGTCCGAGAATTTTATTGAGGTTTTGCCCATGGGACTTATTTTATGCTTTGTGAATTCGGACGTTTCCGAATCACGATGGGCATTTTTAGGGCCGGAATTTTTTGGCTATTTTTATCTTTTAGGGCCGGTATTATTTGGACACCCGAATCTCAGCCTTAGCTAGATTTTGATGTAAAAGTCCCTATTCGTGGGATTAATGACTTTGGCTCGGTTCGCTATGACCTTGTTGCCTTCGTCGAATTTCGACCGTAGTGCCCGGTATAGGGTGTATGAATGAAATAGTGCCGGAATACGGCGGTTATCACCGGGGTGAATAATAGGAAGACATCTGAGATATCGTTTATCCAAACTTTCGATAATTTTTGCATTGCAAGTGTTTGTGTACATGAGAACGATTTTTTCCCTTCTGCTTTTGCCATAGCAAATACTAAATGGACACGATTCATTCTGATCATTTGGTCCTTAAATTGGAACCTAATGCAGAAACTCCGGTTCATGGTTTTGCCATAGCAAATGTTATGTGGACACGATTCGTTTTGATCGTTTGGTCCTTACATCGGAACCTAACATTGAAGGTCCGGTTTTTTTTTGTTGAGGGAGGCCTTCGGTTTCAGCTAACCGGGGTAAACTTCGGAGTGGGTGTGATAGTCCCCTAGCTCTTATCCGAGCTGCAAGATCGGGTGAGTGCTATTAAGTCCCCACTCGTTGGGTGTGATCCCGAGTTTTCGGGCGTCCGTCTTCGTTGAGTAACATGTTGTACTTGTTACCTCATTAAAAACCTTGTCGGAAAACCCGTTTTGGGACAAAACTGCACTAAGGAAAAAAGTGCAACACGAGTTTTCAGGCCTAAATTCTAACTCTATCCGACTCTCGGTTTTTCTGCAAAAGAGAAAGGTTAAATAGAAAACATGGGGAGTCCATACCTTAACAGTAGTATCTTTTCAAACGAGCCACGTTCCAATTGTTGCGCAACCGTTGGCCGTCCATGGACTCCAACTGATACGATCCTTTGCCCGTGATCCCGGTTATCTTATACGGACCTTCCCAGTTTGGACCTAGTTTCCCTTCGTTGGAATTTTTGGTGTTCAAGGTAACTTTTCGAAGCACCAAGTCCCCTACTTGGAAATATCGGAAATTGGCTCTTCGATTGTAGTACCTTTCCATTCTTTGTTTCTGGGCTGCAATACGGACTAACGCGTTTTCGCGAAGTTCATCCGTGAGGTCGAGTTTTACGGCCATGGCCTCCTCGTTTGACTCCTCGGTAGTATAGCTGAACCGGAGAGTGGGTTCACTAACTTTTACGGGAATAAGGGCTTCAGCTCCGAAGACCAACGAGAAAGAAGTTTCTCCCGTACTTGATTTTGATGTGGTTTTGTACTCCCATAATACCTCTGGTAATATTTCCCTCCAGTGATGCTTGGACGCTTCAAGTCTTTTCCTCAGATTTTGTATTATTGTCTTGTTCGTGGATTCCGCTTGTCCGTTTGCACACGGGTGATACAGGGTTGATACAATTTTCTTAATCTTCAACCCCTCGAGGAAATCGTTGACTTTGCCACCTATGAACTGGGGTCCGTTATCACAGGTTATCTCGACAGGGATGCCAAAGCGACAGATGATGTGGTCCCATATGAAGTAAATGACTTCCTTCTCTCTAATTTTTTCAAAGGCCTGCGCTTCAACCCACTTAGAGAAATAATCAGT
The DNA here is from genome assembly GCF_019175385.1 of Lycium barbarum. Taxonomy (NCBI): domain Eukaryota; kingdom Viridiplantae; phylum Streptophyta; class Magnoliopsida; order Solanales; family Solanaceae; genus Lycium; species Lycium barbarum. The sequence goes on from NC_083338.1 coordinate 56,920,136, forward strand.
CATAAACAGAATGAAACGGGCTTTACCTGGTGCCCATGGTAATAGGCGGACAATGTCCATTCCCCACTTCATGAAAGGCCAAGGTGAAATCACCGAATGCAGCAACTCCCCGGGCTGGTGAATCATCGGAGCATGTCTCTGACACCCGTCGCATTTTCGGACAAAATTTTTCGAGTCTTCGTCCATCCGATTCCAGTAATAACCGGCCCTGATGATCTTTCGGACCAGAGCTTCAGCACCGGAGTGGTTTCCGCAGGTTCCTTCGTGCACCTCTCTCAACACATACTCCGTCTCTCCGGGACCCAAACACTTAGCCAGGGGGCCGAAGAAAGATAGTAGATACAATTGGCAGTCTACCAAGCAGAAACGCGCAACTTTGGTCCTTAGTGATCGTGATTCTTTTGGGTCATTCGGGAGCTTTCCATCACGCAAGTAGTCGATGTACTTGTTTCGCCAATCCCAAATTAAACCCATTGTGTTTATTTTCACATGCCCATTTTCTATAGTCGTGTTCAACAAGTACACCGTAGTCCCGGGGTTGATTTCTTCCCCTTCGACCGAGGATCCCAAATTTGCCAATGCATCGGCTTCACTGTTCTGCTCCCTCGGTATATGCTGCATGGTCCATTCTTTAAACCAATGTAGTATCACTTGAATTGTTTCAAGATACCTCTGCATCCGTTCGTCCTTGACCTCGAAGACGTCGTTCACCTGGTTGACGACCAAGAGCAAATCACACTTTGCCTCGATTATCTCGGCCCCCATACTTCGGGCCAATTCCAAACCTGCAATCATAGCCTCATACTCGACTTCATTGTTAGTCAATTTAGCGGTTTTAATAGACTGTCGAACGGCGTCCCCATCCGGGGTTTTAAGGACGATTCCTATCCCTGAACCTTTGAGGTTCGAGGCTCCGTCCGTATGCAGCGACCAAATACCCGAGGCTTTCCTTAAGGTTAGCAGAAGCTCTTTCTCAACCTCGGGGACCATAGCCGGGGTGAAATCCGCCACAAAATCGGCCAGGATCTGGGACTTGATGGCCGTTCGAGGTTTGTACTCGATATCATACCCGCTAATTTCGACGGCCCACTTAGTTAGTCTACCCGATAATTCCGGTTTATGCATGATGTTTTTCAAGGAGTAAGTAGTTACTACACATATTGGATGGCATTGAAAGTAGGACTTGAGCTTTCTAGAAGCACTTACAAGTGCCAATGCCAATTTTTCCAAGTGGGGATAACGCGTCTCCGCATCCCCAAAGTTCTACTTACGTAATAGATAGGGAATTGCGTACCTGATTCTTCTCGGACCAGAACGCCACTTACCGCCACCTCGGAGACAGCAAGGTAGAGAAAAAACGGCTCATCCACCTTTGGTGTGTGCAACAGCGGGGGGCTGGACAAGTATCTCTTCAATTCTTGTAAAGCTCTTTGGCACTCCGGTGTCCAAACGAAGTCGTTCTTTTTCCTTAGTAAGGAGAAGAAACGATGACTCTTGTCCGAGGACCTCGATATGAAACGACTCAACGCCGCTATCCTTCCGGTGAGCCTCTGTACTCCTTTGACGTTATTCACCACCTCGATATCCTCGATGGCCTTGATCTTGTCCGGGTTGATTTCGATCCCCCGGTTTGACACCATGCAACCCAGAAACTTGCCGGACCTTACCCCGAAGGAAAATATTTCTAGGTTGAGCTTCATGTTATACTTGCGGAGCACGTCGAAGGTTTCCTACAAATGTTTTAAATGGTCCTCTGTTTCCAGGGACTTGACCACCATGTCATCAATATAAACTTCTATTGTTTTCCCTATTTGTTCTTTGAACATCTCATTAACTAGGCGTTGGTAAGTTGCACCGGCATTTTTTAGTCTAAAAGGCATGACATTATAACAGTAAGTCCCATATCGGGTGATGAAGGATGTTTTCTCTTGATCCTCCGGGTGCATCCGAATCTGGTTATACCCGGAGTAAGCATCAAGAAAACTTAACATATCATGCCCGGCCGTCGCATCGATCATTCTATCGATGTGAGGCAACGGGAATGAATCCTTCGGGCATGATTTATTTAAATCCTTGTAATCAACACACATTCGAAATTTATTACCTTTCTTGGGCACCACTATCACGTTAGCTAGCCAGTCCGGGTACTTTACCTCCCGGATAGAACCTATTTTTAAAAGCTTTGTCACCTTGTCTTTTACGAAGGCGTGTTTTGCTTCGGCCATGGGCCTTCTCTTCTGCTTCACCGGGGGAAACTTCCCGTCTAAACTGAGCTTGTGAGTTGCTACTTCCGGTGATATACCTGTCATATCTATATGGGACCATGCGAAGCAATCTGCGTTAGCTCGAAGAAATTCAATTAACTTGTTCCTGAGCTCCGGGGTTAACCTCGTGCCCAGGTATACCTTTCTGTCCGGTAGATATTCGAACAAGATGATATGCTCCAGCTCCTCTACTGTTGACTTGGTTGCGTCCGAGTCATCCGGCATGACGAATGATCTGGGCACACCGAAGTCATCCTCTTTGCACCCCGGGTCCAACCCTGTGTGATGTGATTGCTATTCGGTGTCTGTTTCCCTGGTTGAGTCCTTCTCCCTTTGAAGCGATTTTTCGGGCTGAGGTGTCGTTTCCTCGACCGCGAACATCTCCCTTATAGCGGGCTATTTGCCTCGGATGGTTATTATCCCCTCCGGTGTTGGGAATTTCAGCAACTGATACAATGTCGATGGCACGGCCCTCATGCTATGTATCCAGGGTCTGCCCAGTAATGCGTTATACTTCATGTCCCCTTCGATCACATAGAACACCGTTTGCTGGATAGTGCCATTGATGTTAACCGGAAACGATATCTCCCCCTTTGTGGTTTCGCTCGCCATGTTGAACCCGCTGAGGACCTGGGCTACTGGCATGACCTGGTCGAGTAGCCTTAACTGTTCGACCACTCTCCACCTGATGATGTTGGCTGAGCTACCTGGGTCAATCAAAATACGTTTAATCTGAGTTTTAAAGATAAGAATGGAAATTACAAATGCATCATTGTGTGGTTGAATGATGCCTTATGCATCCTCGTTGCTGAAAGAGATAGAACCCTCGGGTAAATAATCCCGGCTGCGCTTTTCACGAGCAACAGAAACCTTGGCCCGTTTCATCACCGGCCCTCGAGGGGCATCAGCGCCCCCAACTATCATGTTGATTACATGTTGGGGTTCTACTGGCTCGGCCCTTCGATGAGCCTCCCTTTCCTTGTAGTGAATTTTGGCTCGTTCACTCAGCAATTCTCGGAGATGACCATTCTTCAATAACCGGGATACCTCCTCTCTCAGCTGGCGACAATCCTCGGTTATGTGACCATGGGTTCTATGGTATTCACACACCATGCTCGGGTCCCGTTGGCCTCGATCCGACCTTAGAGGTCTTGGCCATCTTACATCCGGGACACGGCCAATGGCCGAGACGAGGCCCGAGGTACTGACGTTGAAGTTGTACTCTGATATTTTTGGTAAATCCTTGTTGCCAGCAGAGCTTCCGGCATCGCTCCTGAATGAGAGACCCCGACTGTTCGTCGGGCGCTCTACCCGTCTACTACCCCGACCGGAGAAATGGCTTGGGCTAACCCTTGATTTCTCCGACCTAAACCTTGGCTTCTCCGGATGGGAGTATGGCCGATACCTTTCCCTCGACGACTCAGCCTTCGTTTCGTAACCTTTCCTTGGTCTCTCAAAACTTTTGTTCACATTTATCGCCCCGAGGGAAGTTCGAATTGATCATCCTCCACCCGAATTTTTGACTCGTATCGGTTATGGACATCAGCCCATGTCACAGCCTCGTACTCCAACAAGCTTTCCTTTAATTTGAACGAACCCGTTGAGCTCTGAACATTGAGCCCCTTTGTGAAAGCTTGTGCAGCCCATTCTTCTGGAACCGGGGGGGAGCTCCATTCGTTCCCTTTGGAATCGGTTGACAAATTCACGCAGTAACTCATCATCTCTCTGGGTTATACGGAAAATTTCTGTCTTACGGGCCTGCACCTTTTTGGCACCGGCGTGAGCTTTTATGAAGGCATCGACGAGCATTTCGAATGAAGTGATCGAATGCTCGGGCAGATGGTCGTACCATGTCAGTGCCCCCTTTGGCAAAGTTTCCCTGAATTTCTTCAGCAACACCGATTCAATTTCATCCTCCTCCATATCATTGCCTTTTATAGCGCATGTGTATGAGGTCACATGTTCGTGTGGGTCCGTTGTGCCGTCATATTTCTGGATATCCGGCATCTTGAACCTCTTCGGGATTAGTTTTGGAGCTGCACTCGGAGGAAAAGGCCTTTGGATGTACCTTTTCGAATCTGGCCCTTTCAGTAAAGGCGGAGCCCCCGAGATTTACTCTACCCGAGAGTTGTATGTCTCCACCCTCTTCTCGGTTGAGTCTACCCGTTTTGCTAAAGTTTCAAGCATTCTCAGAACCTCGGTAGAGGACCCAGCTCCGGACCCATCGCTCTCAACCATCCGTGCTTCATCTCTTCTGGGTTCAGCAACACCCTTTGCCTTCTCCGAGGTCATTTTATCCCCTCCGTTTTGTAACCGGGCTATTGCGATTCCGTGTTCGGCAATTGCCGCTCTCTGTTCTCGTAACATTTAAAAAATTAAATGTAAGTCAATATTATCATTTGGGGCTTCCGGTAATTTCCGGCCCTGAGTCCGGGACAAAGTAATCGAATTGTGTGTATTTAAAGGGTCGGTAGCCGGTTGGGCGGCATTCTGCTGGTCCACGGTGTTTTTATGGTTGAGGCCCTCCCTCGAATTAACGGGGTTAGGATCATCGGGGTTTGGCAATCCTCGTGGACCGCTACCTTCGTTTTCGGCCATGATCTGGTTGTTGTTGACGTGGCCAGATTGCCCACTGTCAGCCATTTAGTCCGTTTTTTTAGTGACGAACAGAAGATTTTTTCAATTTTGATGGGTAAGGTAGAGATAAAGATAAAAAGACCACTATTATCCTAGCCCCACGGTGGGCGCCAAACTGTTTACCCCGAATTTGGATAATCAATTAAATTTGTGGGTGAGGTATAGGATATGTGGTTATGCCTTGAATCATTTTGATAGAGAAAAGAAATATATGAATGTATTATGAAGAAGCAACTAATAATTGGTGGTTTGCTATAGACTTGTATGTTCACTAATATATGTGTGTTGCTTGATTGAAGAAATGTAATAGAGATGAACACAATGAATTCGGATTGGACACTATAATGAGAGAGATTGGTATGTATTTCTAGTACAAAAGAATGTTCTTGATGTTAAGGAGCCAACCTCTTAAAAGTGGGCAATGGCCCTTATTTATAGTGTTTCCTCATGGGCTCCATACAATAAGAGAAAACTAAAAAAATAAAGAAAACTCTGACTTGGATTAGGTTGGGTTAGGTTGGCTGTACGGTCTGACACCCGTACGATTGGCAGTTGAGCGTGGCAGGACGTTATCGACGCGTGACAATAGAGCAACAGATCTCCCGGACCAACGGCCATGAATAAACGGACTAACGGCCACGACCAAACGGACCAACGGCAATGACCAACTCGGCCATGAAGGAAACCGGACCAAATGATGCCCTACCTTGGCCTTGGTCCGGGCGTTCCTCCGGTTCAGAACGAAAGTATTCATCCACGTTCTTGTCCCAATCTTCCCTCGGTTCCGGGTCTCACCGATTTAACGCATATCCGGTTTTTACCGTATACACATGTGTTTTCAGTTTTTGTAAATGATTCTTTGAAGTCATCTTTCTTTCCTGTAAATATCACTAGTGCATGATTAAATAATTATGAAACTAAGAAGCAAACATCCATACCTCAGTTGTAATACAAATTTAAGTTGATGATGTTCCACTTATAGTGTATCTGGGTTCCGTCCTCTTTTCTAATTGGTATGAACCCTTTATATTTGTAACAGATAAGTCCTTTCCTAGTACGAACCTAACTTTCCAGCATTTGGGTCTCTGGTGCTAAGGGCAACCTTCTAGAGAACCAAATCTCCGGCTTGAAAGTGTCTAAAATTTGTACGTCGGTTAAAGTACTTTTCCATTCTTTATTTTTGAGCTACCATCCAAATCAAAGCCAATTCCTGATGTTCCTCTATCAAATCCAACTTAACTGACATTGGTTTATTGTTATTTTCTTTATTTGAGTGACTGAATCATAAACTTGGTTCGCCTATTTCAACTGGTATCAATTCTTCAACACCATACACTAATGAACATGGAGTTTCATCGATGCTAGATTTCGTTGTTGTTCTGTGCCCACAAAACTTCGAGTAGTACCTCCCTCCATTTACCTTTAGCTGATTCTAACCTTTTTTGTTTCAAACTTTATATCACCCACATCATCTTAGTTGATTTGGCCTGACCATTAGCATTTGGATGATAGGGGGTGGATGTTATCCTTTCATTTTCAACCCCTCAAAGAATTCAGTCACCTTTTTCCCAACGAACTGAGGCCCGTTGTCACAAGTTATCTGTTACACCCCGTACTTTCGAAGAAGCATTTATTAAATTTGAACGTAAGTATATCGAGCTATGGCTAAGCAAAACAACTTTGGATTATGAGGAACGAATCATTGTTAAGTATATTGTATGAGTAAAGGATGAATTACGATCTTGTAAGTCGTAACCGGGAAGGACAACCTTGGAACCAAAGGACATGACTATTATCAAGTATGATTAATGATAAATATCATGTATGGAGAGTTTCAGAAGATTCCGGGACCAAGAAAATCAAAGAAACTAAGTTTATTGAAAATTTGGAGAAAGTTGGCAGAATTTTGGGCAGAATTTTAGTCAAATTTGGAGGGGTATATCTCCTAGTATATTAGGAGTTTTAAGGTGTTTAAAAGGTCTAAAATGAAGTTCGTCGAGTCTAGTTTCCAAAGAAACAAAACTCTCGTTGATACGACATTGGAGTAGAGAATTATGGACGTTTCAAGTTAGGCTGACAGAGCAGAAACGCGTGCTACAGTAACCGCCATGCTACAGTTGCCGCGTTGCAACAGTAACCGGGTGCTACAGTACCGGAACTGACTCTAGAAGCTTAAAAAAGAGGGTTTTACCCCTTATTTTTCATCCAAACACCTCTAGAATATTTCCCCAACCTCCACCCACAAAATTTCACCTTAAATCAAGTAAAAACAACCCAATCTTCCATCAAGAAAGTTAAAGACTACAAGAGTAGCAAACCTATGGTGTTGTCTAGCGATTGGGGGTAAACTGAAACTGATGTAGCCATGATTATTGGGTTGTATACACTGCTTAAGGTATGTATAACACCCCTTTGGTCGTGTGTTAGCTTAAATTGATGCTGATAGTGTTGTTTGAGGCTAAACACTGCAAGACTACATCGAAATAAGTTAAGTTAGGCCACTGCTTTGTAAGGGCTGTTTTGAATATTTAAATATGACTTGTAATCGTTGTAAATTGTGGACTATAACCTGAATATATTGTCCCTACGATTATTGGGAATATTCATGTGTTAGTTGGAAAAATGGAGAAGAAAATATATGAAATCTACAGATATAAAGTAAAGGATGAGGCGTAGGAGTATGGATTGTTTTGGAATACATTTAATGATATTTTGAGATAAATATGATATGGTAAATATATGCATATTGTTATGCAGGGTGCGGACTAAATTATGAGAGGAGAGTTGGGTTTGGATGATGTTTGTTATTCGTTAAACGACCTTGCCGCTCGATATGATTCTTAAAATAATCAAAAAGGGTTATATTGGATTATATTGTAGTTATTGCTATTGTGGATTGTTGTTGTTGTTGTTGGGCTGTTTGATGACCCTTATTGGTATTTGGGATATAGTATAAATAGGGGAGGTGCTGCCCGATTTTCCGAAGGTTATAATATTAGTAAGATATGATAGTTGCGACACTGTTTGTTGATGATGGTATCATTTCACTTGTTGTAGACGCAAGAGATTATGTTAAGCTTTATTGTGAATTGAGAAGGAGATTATCCAGGTATGTTAAGGCTATCATTTCCTTCTTTTTGGCATGATCTATGAAAAGCACGAAGCGTAATGATATCCATAATGAATCCACTCCTAGATGTAGGATGTCCTGAGTTCCTTGACTTCTTAAGCCCGAAGGGGCATCCATAAGTTGAACGATTTCATAACGATGTCTAATTCCCGAAGGGGACATTCATAAGTGTCACGACCCAAACCCCGTGGGCCGCGACTGGTACCCTAACTGGGTACCCATACGTACCTACCTGATCGAATTCGAACCATACAGATTTTTTTTTTTTTTGTGTTTCAAAACAGAAGTACAGAAGTAGGCCGATACAAGTACGGCACGCGCGTAACATACGTATATATATATACATATATACCTGAACATACAAATATTTACAAGTAGGCCGATAAGGCTAACATACAGACGAAACCCGTAACCCACACATCTATCTACAGGCCTCTACAGACATACAGAGTCATATGACGGGACAGGGCCCCGCCGTACCCAGAATATACAAACATACGGAGTACACAGAAGACAGAAGATATATACCAAAAGATATGCTCCAAGTCAAAGGAGCTCTTCAAAAACCAAAGTCGGAAACCTACGCGGGCGGCGTATCACCTGGTGCGTCTGTACCTGCGGGCATGTAGCGCAGCCCCCGAAGAACGGGGGTCAGTACGGAAAATGTACCGAGTATGTAAAGCAGAAACGTAACAGATATAAACATAGTCCGAACTAGAGTCACAGAAATATAACGGGCAAAATCATAAGTCAAACTAACGGACAGAGTTATGATCCAGACAGACATACAGAATCGTGTTACACACAAATGAACAGAATTATAGTTCGGACAGACAGACGGAATCATAATACGGACAGACGAGCAGAATCTGAATCCATACGGACATACAGAAGCAGAAGCCATACGGACATACAGAAATAGTCGTAACACAGACGGACAGACAGTAGTATGACGGACAGAATTATGCATGCAGAGTAGCACAGAGTCATACAAAATCATACAAAGGCGTGTGCTTTATAAATACAGATGGCACACGCATATATTCATACAGATCCCGGCCCTGTCTGGGGGCGCGGTAACAGAACCCGGCCCTCTTAGTACGGGACGCGGTGGACAGACAGAATCAAATCAGATCATATGCCATCCTGGCCGCCATCCCCATACACAGATCATACAGACATACAGATCCCGGCCCGTACGCCGAGGGACGCGGTGAACAATGCAGAGAAATATGCACGATAACAGAACCTGGCCCGGGTCGCAGTGAAAGAATGCATTGAGACAGACACGAACCGATAAATGAGAAACCACCTACCTACAGACTCAACATACAGACTCAATCAAACTGAAGGGTGCCAAACGGCGAGCCAAAATCAGAATATCCAGATAGTATGCATAGCACGCGCCTATATCCTAGTTGGGAAGGCACGACAGATTATTACCAGAATGGGATTCTCAGATGTTCAGAGATCATAATGTATAAATTACACAAAAATAGCCATAATATACATAAAATAATAGTTCAGAAGTTTTTGGAGAAAATCGGACCAAAACAGATGTATTTTAAAATCGTACCGGAAGTATCGGGCCTTGTGGGCCCACCTCGGACCAACCCGAGGCTACATACGTAAATTATTGATAGTTGACCTTATGAGGTCACCCATACTCAATCGGAAGTGTTCCGACTCCGTTTGGGGAAATTTTGTGCAAAATCTCACTTTAAGGGCAATTTGTAAGAAAATAGGTTCAATTGAATTGAAGGAATTGGAGCGGTTTTCCGTCTCGAATTCCAGGGAACGGAGTCGGACTTAAGGCTCGCGGCCGAGCCTACCACATCCAGAACATGCCTAGGAACGTAGAGAAGTGCTTCACATACCTTGATGGCGCCTTATGCTCGCTTGGCGTCAATCCAAATTTCGTCCAAAATCTGGAAATGGTCAAGTTTACCATTTGGTTAGTTCCATTCTTTCAATACTCTAACTTTACACATAATTGCCTACCGAAATTTTGGCAGCATTTCCTCTGTATATACGACATCCCCGAGACTTAGCTCGGCTCAATTTAGCAACAAAACAACCCAGAGGAGACATCCAAAAAACAACAAACATCAATAAACACTAAATCATACGCTATGGCATTATTAGCCACCTTTCGACACGACGAATCATCTTTCGTTTCAAGCTTACATTTCCAACCAAAACTTATTATTTTCATATCCATTATCCATCAAAATCATTACGACACACATCGGAGGAATCCATAACATGTTCACATAATATTCATAAGATATTCATAAAATTCACAAACATTCAACTTTCCATCAAGTCACCACTTTTCCAATCCCTTCCTAACTTTCAACAACTTAATAACCAATCTTCCATAACAACACAATTAACATGCTAACAAGATTCAATTCACCTTCCAACACCAACACACACCACACGGCCACACCTCAAAATTCTCAACTTTCCTTAATTCATTCAACTTTCATTTCTAATACAATTCCTACCACACTACAACTAGATTTCAACATAGTTTCAAGTCACCATAGACATGCAATATACATATATGTATTTCGGCCACACACCCCAAATTCCAACACACCAAATTTCCATATTTTTCATTCATTCACACATACTACAACATACATACATCATTTTTAACACAACAAAAGCATGAAATCCTTACCTTTCTTCAAGTTCTACACTTGGAAGATGAAATTGTTTTCTTGCCACAATCTTTATATCAACTTGTAGAGAATCTTGTGCTTAGCAATAATCTCTCAAGAGATGAACTTTTTAAACCAAAGGATTGGCTCCAAAAAATTTTCTTTCTTTTCTTTCTTTTTTTTCTCTCCAAACCCGAAATGCTCTATCTTGCTCTCTACTCTTTCTCTTTGATTTTTTTCTTGAATGTTCTTAAGGATATGGATGATATATATTTAGCACATGGAAATTAACTAATTCCATGGGCCTTGGGTTGGTCTTGGCCGAATGGGCCTCTTAAAATTGGGCCTCACTTCACTTATTTTTTTTGAGCCCAAAATGGTTGGTTACATATGGTAATTCATGGAACAAGTTTCCAAAATTCCAATTTTGCCCTTGGCCACCTTTCGTAATTCCACCCCATTGAATTCATAACCTACACATGCATACCAAGTAAGGCCCAATTGTGGCCTTATTCATCACAAGTCAATTTATCTTGAATTTTTTTTAATAAGCGAAAATGTCGGATGTAACATCCTCCCCCCCTTTAAAAACATTCGTCCTCGAATGTTAAATTGACCTTATGGGGCGTCATACTACTTCGGGAGGGTTCCCTTTATAGTCGTCCTTTACTGACTTTCCGACATGGCTTCTTTACCAACATCATGGGGTAATTTTTCACATCACTGATTCAAATGCCTTCGTAATATATTTTCTCGTACCCCACGTAATTGTCGAACCATAAGCTATATTCTTGTAACAGACGAACGCTTTCCAGACGTCATAGTCCATACTATTCCTTGTTACAGTCCTGAGACCCCTACCGCATCAATATAATCCCACTTCATACCAGACACTTCTTACCAACAGATTCAGGACTGGAACCGGACGCGTTGAGGCATATCGGACGGATTCGTAATCGGAAGCAGACATGCTAAACTCTGGCGGGTGGATTCATAATCAAAAGAAGAGATACGGAAGTATGTCAGACAGATCTGAGATCAGAGTCAGATGTATAAATAGGTATCGGACGGATTTCGAAATCGGAATCAGGCTTACAGAAATGTATCATACAGAGTCGCACTTAGAATCAGACATGCGGAGATGTATCAGACAGATGCGTGATCACAATTAGACGTACAGAGGCACACCAGACGGATTTATGTCCGGAGTCAGAAATACAGAGGTGTGTCAGACAGATTCGTAATCGGAGTTAATCGTACAGAGATATGTCAGACAGAAACGTATTCGGAGTCAATCATACAAATCGTCTTGGGTGTCGCTTATCGACTCTTTCAAAGATTCTGCTTACTCGCTTTACTTATCTCTCTCTTACCCTACTATCCATACTCTTTTTCCTTTAACAACTATCGTCATACCAGACTAACTTACGATGTAATTGGGCGTTTTCTATCCCCTGACAACATTCGGGTCGTCGCTGACTGTTATCCAGATTCGCTAAATTTTCCGAGTGGTACCACATCGGACTGTGTGGTGTTTGTAAAGCCACTAATTACTCCATACATTCTCTTTTCCTTTAGATTACCCCAAACTTTCATTTATATCAGTCATACCTACACTTGTGCAAAACTTTGCATTACTTCCCAGGGGGTCACCCATCCCAGAATTGCTCTGGCCTGAGCACGCTTAACTCCGAAACTTTCATGCATTTCGACGCGTTAGGGCAGATATAATTTCGTCGATCACCCCGCACGACCTTTGTCACGTAATTTTAGAGCAAATCGGGGTCTTCGCAAATTTTCGGAAAATTTTTGTAGCGGGTCCCACCCCCGGCTAAGTCGTACCACTACCATGTCGCCTTTCTGAATCTTAAACATTCACTTTCATACACATATACATATGATTACAGATAACCCACGGATTTAAGTCTTCGTCACACGAATTCCGCCTCCAAATAATCGGTGGAATCTGATAAAATGTCACCGCAAGGTGTTCTTCGGCCACCGACAGAAGGAACTAAAGTCTGACAAGTCGCGGGACCTTTTTGTACTTAATCTACATGTTTACCTCCATATCCCTGGAAAAATTTGGGCAGAGTTTCCTCTATATTTCTTACTATCTGGAACCTGTACACCAGAAATACCAGCCATGCCGCACAGGGCTAACACAGATATACTCACATACATATCATATCATGTCGTATCGCAGCCACACGGGGCTGATAACTTCAAATAAGAATTATAACGCCGTCGACACTTACCACACGTGCCCCACTCAAATGGCATCGGAGGCACTTTCCTGTTTACTTCCATCCAGGATTTCCAAAATCACTCTGACGGTGGGGACATTTAGTCACCCTTGTCTTGAAGGGTCACTAGATCTCTAATTCCTTTAAATTTCCGTCGTCTTCATAGAACAACGTCTTACAAATATCATACACACATAGGAAGTTCTAAAAACTCATACACTTATAAATAATCAATAGCGAGTCTGACCTGGGGAGCTGCCGTGAGAGGTATGTCCACTATCATCCACGTCTGCCTGCTCCCTACCTATGCGGTCTCCATTATCACTCGCATCCGAATCGGAGGGGTATGGACGATCAGACAAATCCCGGCCCACTGGTGACCCAGGCCAAGAACAGGAGAAATCCATAGCACTCTCCGAGGTGGCCGGGCTATCAAGGTTCTCCCTAATAATAAGAGCTGGTGCATACTTGAAAATCTCCTCCTGCGTCATCCCAGAAGAATGCTCCGAAGGGCCTGCCTCATGACTATCCTCCTCCTCGGAGGTAAGAAGCTCCGGAGGGGTCATCGCCAAATCCTCCGAGATATCTGTATCGTAGCCATCCTCCACGGGATCCTCTGCTCCAGGGTTCGGAGACTCTGGAGGAGTCGTAGATGGGTCCTCCGACGGATCCGTATCGTAGCTATCCTCCGGGGAATCCTCCGAAGGACCCGTCTCGATCGAGTAACTGGGGCCCTGCCTGCTCGGCCCCGGTGACAGCCTGGGGGCCTTCTTAGCACCCCCATCCTCATCGTCGGAAGCCGTCCTCTTCATTCTTCACCAACCTGCAATCACCTGCAAGGAGTGGGTCAGATACATTTCCCCCAAATACCGACACTTCTGCTCTTTGGAGCCTCGCTGTAGGTACAGCAATTCGCAAGGGAGAATCATCCTAATCATACCGCTTTATCGCACGATCTAAGAATCCAAAGAAGGGTAACATCCTAAATGCCTTGTAGCTTCCTGTTTATAGATGTGGTGCACAACACATCGATAAACAAGACTCTACTAGACACGGCCTGTAGACATACCGAGGACTAACCGCTCTGATACCACTTTTGTCACGACCCAAACCCCGTGGGCCGCGACTGGTACCCTAACTGGGTACCCATACGTACCTACCTGATCGAATTCGAACCATACAGATTTTTTTTTTTTTTGTGTTTCAAAACAGAAGTACAGAAGTAGGCCGATACAAGTACGGCACGCGCGTAACATACGTATATATATACATATATACCTGAACATACAAATATTTACAAGTAGGCCGATAAGGCTAACATACAGACGAAACCCGTAACCCACACATCTATCTACAGGCCTCTACAGACATACAGAGTCATATGACGGGACAGGGCCCCGCCGTACCCAGAATATACAAACATACGGAGTACACAGAAGACAGAAGATATATACCAAAAGATATGCTCCAAGTCAAAGGAGCTCTTCAAAAACCAGAGTCGGAAACCTACGCGGGCGGCGTATCACCTGGTGCGTCTGTACCTGCGGGCATGTAGCGCAGCCCCCGAAGAACGGGGGTCAGTACGGAAAATGTACCGAGTATGTAAAGCAGAAACGTAACAGATATAAACATAGTCCGAACTAGAGTCACAGAAATATAACGGGCAAAATCATAAGTCAAACTAACGGACAGAGTTATGATCCAGACAGACATACAGAATCGTGTTACACACAAATGAACAGAATTATAGTTCGGACAGACAGACGGAATCATAATACGGACAGACGAGCAGAATCTGAATCCATACGGACATACAGAAGCAGAAGCCATACGGACATACAGAAATAGTCGTAACACAGACGGACAGACAGTAGTATGACGGACAGAATTATGCATGCAGAGTAGCACAGAGTCATACAAAATCATACAAAGGCGTGTGCTTTATAAATACAGATGGCACACGCATATATTCATACAGATCCCGGCCCTGTCTGGGGGCGCGGTAACAGAACCCGACCCTCTTAGTACGGGACGCGGTGGACAGACAGAATCAAATCAGATCATATGCCATCCTGGCCGCCATCCCCATACACAGATCATACAGACATACAGATCCCGGCCCGTACGCCGAGGGACGCGGTGAACAATGCAGAGAAATATGCACGATAACAGAACCTGGCCCGGGTCGCAGTGAAAGAATGCATTGAGACAGACACGAACCGATAAATGAGAAACCACCTACCTACAGACTCAACATACAGACTCAATCAAACTGAAGGGTGCCAAACGGCGAGCCAAAATCAGAATATCCAGATAGTATGCATAGCACGCGCCTATATCCTAGTTGGGAAGGCACGACAGATTATTACCAGAATGGGATTCTCAGATGTTCAGAGATCATAATGTATAAATTACACAAAATAGCCATAATATACATAAAATAATAGTTCAGAAGTTTTTGGAGAAAATCGGACCAAAACAGATGTATTTTAAAATCGTACCGGAAGTATCGGGCCTTGTGGGCCCACCTCGGACCAACCCGAGGCTACATACGTAAATTATTGATAGTTGACCTTATGAGGTCACCCATACTCAATCGGAAGTGTTCCGACTCCGTTTGGGGAAATTTTGTGCAAAATCTCACTTTAAGGGCAATTTGTAAGAAAATAGGTTCAATTGAATTGAAGGAATTGGAGCGGTTTTCCGTCTCGAATTCCAGGGAACGGAGTCGGACTTAAGGCTCGCGGCCGAGCCTACCACATCCAGAACATGCCTAGGAACGTAGAGAAGTGCTTCACATACCTTGATGGCGCCTTATGCTCGCTTGGCGTCAATCCAAATTTCGTCCAAAATCTGGAAATGGTCAAGTTTACCATTTGGTTAGTTCCATTCTTTCAATACTCTAACTTTACACATAATTGCCTACCGAAATTTTGGCAGCATTTCCTCTGTATATACGACATCCCCGAGACTTAGCTCGGCTCAATTTAGCAACAAAACAACCCAGAGGAGACATCCAAAAAACAACAAACATCAATAAACACTAAATCATACGCTATGGCATTATTAGCCACCTTTCGACACGACGAATCATCTTTCGTTTCAAGCTTACATTTCCAACCAAAACTTATTATTTTCATATCCATTATCCATCAAAATCATTACGACACACATCGGAGGAATCCATAACATGTTCACATAATATTCATAAGATATTCATAAAATTCACAAACATTCAACTTTCCATCAAGTCACCACTTTTCCAATCCCTTCCTAACTTTCAACAACTTAATAACCAATCTTCCATAACAACACAATTAACATGCTAACAAGATTCAATTCACCTTCCAACACCAACACACACCACACGGCCACACCTCAAAATTCTCAACTTTCCTTAATTCATTCAACTTTCATTTCTAATACAATTCCTACCACACTACAACTAGATTTCAACATAGTTTCAAGTCACCATAGACATGCAATATACATATATGTATTTCGGCCACACACCCCAAATTCCAACACACCAAATTTCCATATTTTTCATTCATTCACACATACTACAACATACATACATCATTTTTAACACAACAAAAGCATGAAATCCTTACCTTTCTTCAAGTTCTACACTTGGAAGATGAAATTGTTTTCTTGCCACAATCTTTATATCAACTTGTAGAGAATCTTGTGCTTAGCAATAATCTCTCAAGAGATGAACTTTTTAAACCAAAGGATTGGCTCCAAAAAATTTTCTTTCTTTTCTTTCTTTTTTTTCTCTCCAAACCCGAAATGCTCTATCTTGCTCTCTACTCTTTCTCTTTGATTTTTTTCTTGAATGTTCTTAAGGATATGGATGATATATATTTAGCACATGGAAATTAACTAATTCCATGGGCCTTGGGTTGGTCTTGGCCGAATGGGCCTCTTAAAATTGGGCCTCACTTCACTTATTTTTTTTGAGCCCAAAATGGTTGGTTACATATGGTAATTCATGGAACAAGTTTCCAAAATTCCAATTTTGCCCTTGGCCACCTTTCGTAATTCCACCCCATTGAATTCATAACCTACACATGCATACCAAGTAAGGCCCAATTGTGGCCTTATTCATCACAAGTCAATTTATCTTGAATTTTTTTTAATAAGCGAAAATGTCGGATGTAACAATAAGGTTTCCTTATTCCTATGAATTTCACAATTTATTTTTGAGTCTCGAAGGAGACAAATGAAAAGGGGAAGAAGTTCTCATTTTTGAAAAAGGGGAATAAGTTCCCGGTTTGAACTAAAAGTTGCTTTGAAGGGAGTCTTTTGATGGTTTCCAAAGGTTTTCATGCATTTGCATATTTACATACATGCACGACGTCATTTCATGGGGAAGGGGAAAAGGGATAAGGCGTTATATACGTAAACCACCTGATCAGCTGGTACACGATGATTATGATGCCCGAAGGGGCCATTATGCTATTATGCCCGAAGGGGCTGCGAGCAGGGAGAAGGCATGCATTATATATATATATATATATATATATATATATATATATATATATATATATATAGGCACACACACACTCATGATGCATTAAAATTTCATATGCATGTACATTATTCGCAGTGTTGGTTACAGGTACAGATTGAGTCTATTACTCTTTTATCATTCGAATCGAGATATATTGTTTCAGTTCTGCCTTACATACTCAGTACATTATTCGTACTAACGTTCCTTTGCCGGGGGTGCTGTGTTTCATTCCATACAGGTGCAGACAAATGAGTAGAAGACATTGGCCGTAGGATGTTCCCAGGCTATCAGCTGGATTGGTGAGCTCCATCTCAGTTCGGAGTGTTGCCGAGTCAAAGTACTTATGTTATGGTATCTTGTATATGTTAGAGACTTTGCAGACAGTGTCCTGTAGGTAGTGCGTCGAGATGTCGACAATTGTGTAAAGCCGTCATGTAGGTCGACATGTTCATATGCATTGTTTTAAATATTTTATTGTGACTAAAGGTTTTCTTTGACTTAAAAATAAGGGAGAAGTCCCTGACATGATGAAGGAGTTCTATTAGAAAGTTTTCATGCTTTACTTGTCGAAGGCGTCATTTCATGATTTAAAGGTTCGCAAAGTTGTGACTTATGAATATAATGGTAGTATGACACTCAGCTGAGTAGGATCTTGGGTGTCAGTCGCGGCCCTTCGATTTAGGTCGTGACATTATCTCTTTTGGTATTCTAATACGACATATAATATGATCCCAAATAAAATCGATAACCTTCTTCTCTCTTATTTTTTTGTAAGCTCCTCCTTCAACCTATTTAGAGAATTAATCAGTCAAAACCTAAAGTAATTTTACCTGCCTATCAGCAGTCAGTAATGGTCTGATGATATCCATTCCCCATTTCATAAACGACCATAGAGATACCACTGGGTGAAGGATTTCATCCGCTTGATGCATCATCGGAGGCTGTTGACATTTATCACATTTTAGAACAAATGTCTTAGAGTCTTCTTCGAACTGTGACCTGTAACACCTGACCCTAATCAATTTTCTAACTTATAGTACTGCTCCGAAGAGGTTTCCACAAACTAATTTGTGCACTTCCCTCATCACATAATAAGTTTCTCTGAGTTCTAGGCATCTTTCTAATGGCCCATAAAAGATCTCCTATATAACTGGCCTTTGAGCAAACGATATCGAGCTGCTTTTGTTCGAAGTGCCCGATATTTTTTACCATCATATAGTGACTTGCCTTTTTCTAGGTATTTTATGTATTTGTTCCACCAATCCCAAGTTAAATCTGTGGAATTTACTTTATCGTGGCTAACTTCAAGTGCCGCATTCAACAATCGCACAACTTTCCTAGAATTTATTCCCCCAACATTTATTAAAGAACCCCAATTCGCCAAAGCATCAACTTCTATATTTTCCTCCTGAGATACATAAACCATCGTCCAAGTTTGTACCTTATCAAAGTACCTTTGCATTTGTTCATCTTTTACTTCGAAAATCCCGTTAACTTGGTTGGGAACCAGGAGCGAATCACTAATGATTTTGGATCCCAAACTACTTGCTAACCCTAGACCTGCAATCATCCATAGCCTCGTACTCGACTACATTGTTAGTCAACTGATCAGTTTTAATTGCTGGTCTAATAAGATCTCTGGATGGATTTTTAAGAACAATGCCCAATCTGGACCCTTTCACGTTAGATGCACCATCCATGAATAAGGTCCAGACTCCGGGCATGGCTCTGGAAGCTATTATGAATTCTTTTTTAACTTCAGGTTACATCCCTGGGTTGAAGTATGCCACGGATTCAGCCAATACTTATGATTTAATAGTCGTTCAAGGTTTATATTCTTTATCATGTCCACTAATCTCTGTTTCCCATTTTGCCAACCTCCTAGAAATTAAGTTCAGGTTAATGCTTTATGTTTTTTAGGTAATAAGTTGTTACACACAAATGGGGTGACATTGAAAGTATGGCCTTAATTTTTTAGCACCCGTTATTAATGCATAAAACTAACTTTTCTAAGTGTGGATATATAGTCTCTGCATGTGCCAAAGTTATACTCATATAGTAAATTCAAAATTGGGTACCTTTTCTTCGTGGACTAAGAAAACGCTTACCGCAACTTCAGACACAACCAAGAACAACAAAAATTGTTCATCCGTCTTGGGTTTAGCTAGTAACAGTAGACTCGAAAGGTATTTCTTCAAGTCTCTCACAGCTTGTTGGCATTTTGGTGTCAACTCGAAGTCACTTTTTTTTCAAAATTGAAAAGAATCCATGACTTTTTTTTTATGACAAGGAAATGAAGCAACCGAGTGCTGCTAATCTCCTGGTGAGCCTTTGTATGGCCTTTATGTCCTTTAGGACTTCCGGGATATCTTTTATAGCTTTAATCTTGTCCGCATTAACCTCGATTCCCCAGTTTGATACCAGAAAACCAAGGAACTTACCAGATCCAACTCCAAGGCACACTTTTTTGGGTTCAACTTCATGTTGTACTTTCGAGGTATGACGAAGGTGTCCTGGAAATGCTTCAAATGGTCCTTTGAATCTAGAGAATTGACCAACAAATTGTCAATATATACTTCCATTATTTTTCCTACTTGTTCTTCAAACATGCGATTAACTAATCATTGATAAGTTGCACCAGCGTTTTTTAAACCAAGTGGCACGACATTATAATAATAAGTTCCATATTTGGTTTTAAAAGAAGTTTTATCTTGATCTTCCGGTTTCATTCTAATTTGGTTGTATCCAGAATAATCATCAAGAAAACTTAGCATCACGTGCCCAGCCATAGCATCGATCATTCGATCCATGTGTGGCAAAGGGAATGAGTCCTTTGGACATGCTTTATTCAAGTCCTTAAAATCTATACACATCCTTATCTTATTTCCTTTTTCAGTACTAATGCTATATTTGCTAACCATTCAGGGTATTCAACTTCCCCAATGGAGCCTATATTTAGTAATTTAGTTACGTCTTCTTACACAAACCTGTTTTTATGCTCAGTAATTGGCCTCATTTTTTTGGTTCACGGGTGTAAATCTCAGATCTAAACTCAACTTATAAGTCGTAATCTCTGGTGGAGTATCGATCATATCTAGGTGGGACCATGAAAAGCAATCAACATTAGCCATAAGAACTTCAATTAGTCTAAGTCTGAGCTCCGGAGACAATCCGGTGCCCAGGTATACCTTCCTTTCCGGCCACTTAGCGAATAAAACCACATGTTCAAGTTCCTCTATGGTGGACTTATTGGCGTCTGAGACTTCTGGCACCACAAATGTCCTAGGAACTCGAGGTGAACCTGATTCCTCTTTTATCTCTTCTTCCAAGTGTTCCTTCTACAAATCTAATTGCTAAATAGGATCCGGTGTTTCCACTTGGCCTCGTTCTGACTCCTTTAGTTGATATTTTGTCACGACCCAGCCCCGTGGGCCGCGACTGGCACCCTACCTGGGTACCCAGACCGAATCGCACATTCATTATCAAATCCAAACTTATTTCAGAATTTTACGAAATCATATCAAACATAATTTATATCAAAATATGTCTTAAGCGGTCACACCAAATTAAAATGCCATATCAAATACAAACTGAGTGGCGGAATAGACATCGCCGGCCAAAAGTGCAAACATAAGCATAAGGGCCATTTGGGGCCATCATAACAAACAGACCGCTTTAAGACCAGAAAACGAAATCAAACCAACATATATCGGACACTCACCCCACATATATGACTACAGGCCTCTACGAAATTCAAAACAAAGACATATGGCGAGACAAGGCTCCGCCGTACCAAAATAGTCAAATATACCGAATATATACAAAGCAAAAGGAGTCTGTACCAAAAGTGGACTCCGGATCAAAGAGGAGTACTCCGGAATAGCAAAGAGTGAAACCTACTGTGGAGGATCACCGATATCTGCACCTGCGGGCATAAAACGCAGCCCCCGAAGAAAGGGGGTCAGTACGAAATATGTACTGAGTATGCAAAGCACGGAGTACAGAAATATGGATCAAAACCGAAAGCAAACCAGATACAAAATGAAGTACAAATCGGTATGTCAAAATCCGTATCGAAATCATATACGTATACATAATGCAAACGAAATCATGCAAACGCTTAGGAACGTGGTCGCCACTCCGACGCTGGCGCCACACACAGCATAACACCAGAAGGTTTCAAATCTCCGTACATCCCCGAACACAAACATAATCAGAGGTGAGCGTATCGCATCACGAGCCATATCACAGCATAACTCCAAACGGAACCCGGCCCTATGGCGAAGCCTCGGGAACCGTAACACAGCATACGGCCGAATTATCATAAGGCGCACGAATCAAAACCGGCCCGGGAACCGGTGAACGAAGTCATAATAAGGCACGAGCGGAGTCGTGAGCAAACAAATGCAAATCATACTTCAAAATAGACTTTCAAAACAGAGTAATCCCATAAGTCATTTCATAATACAAAGTAATCGAATACTTAGTCGATACAAGGTTTCATTTCACAAAACGTTTTCAAAATAGTACGTATAGCTCAAAACGTAACTTAGCGTATCGTAATATTCAAAACACATCCCGTAGGAGGAAGTTCCAAAATCGAAGGTATCATTTCAAACTTTATTCTAAAGGACAGCCCAATAAGACAAATAGGGCGTCTCGGGGTTAGCGGGCCCACCTCGAGTCGAATTGAGGTGGCGAACATATTTTACGAACATTTATAGGCCAAAGGGTCATACATAATCATTTCTAAGTTACCCGACCACATTTCGATAGGTTTCGGACGAGTGGTGGCATTCTAGCCAAAATAGAGCCCTTAGGCTTCAATTGAATTGAATGAATAGTAACTTTTCTGTGGATCGGGTTTCGAGGAGCAGAAATGCTCCGGAAGTTCCCATATTCGCCTATCACACTAAGATATGCCAAACGAAGAAGTGGGAAGCTTTACATACCTTACGGACGTCTTACGCTCTCCCAAAAGTCCAGTCCCGTTTCGTCTGAAATCTGCAAATGGTCAAAGTTACCAATTGAGATTCTTAGGCTTAAAAATGCCTTTAACTTCATTTTTGTCTACCGAAATTTCGGCAGCATTTCCCCTATAAATCTAACATCCCCGAGACTTAGCTCGGCTCAAAATACATCAATACAACAGCCCACACATCATCAAACAACACAAATCATAATCAAATCACTCTAGCTTCAAAGTTCTACTTTAGTACACAAGTTGGCAACTTTTCATTCAAACTTCCAAGGCTCCAAATCTATATCCACATCATTATATTTATTTACTCATTCAAGATTGTTCAATCACATCCCAAATACATTCCAAACCATATACGAAAGTTCCCGAAATTCATTATTTTCCATATTCCATTCAAAACACCAAAAGTCACGACGAACATTCTAACTTGCGTCGTTTCATTCCGAATTCATTAACATCAACCATAAATCACATTTAAAGTCTTTAGCACCCTAGATATACAATGATATACACAATTATACCAAAGGTATACAATTTCCGATAACGTTCCGAAATCATTTTCCAACGCCAATCCAATTCATCAATCAATCATTTACGACACAAAGGTCACAACGACACATTATACAAACTAAACAAGATCAATTCACATCACTTTCTTCTTCCTAGGGCTCACGGCCAACATGCAATATACACACACACTCACGGCTTTCTATATACATCAAGGTTACGGGATTCTCGTCTATTCTCAATCCTTAGCACATTCATCTCAATTCTATAACATTAGAGGGGCAAAATTCTTACCTTTTCTTGAATTTCCGACTTGTCGCAAACGAGGCTCTTGTGCCAAACTAATTATACCTCGTTGAAGAGGGTCTTGAGCACTTCACAACTATGTAGAAACTAATATTTTTGGATCAACAACAAAGCTTGGAAATTTTTCTTTCTCTTTTCCTTTAGCTTCGGCCGAACCCCCTTTTTTGTGGTGTTCTTGAATTTTTTGCTTTGTTTCTTGATAATTACTAAGTGTAGATGATATATATCCATTTTAAGAGTCATGTGCATAGCACATGACATTAAAAGGATGGGCTTGGGCCATGGCTAAGGCCGGCCACCCTCACAAATTTTTGGGCCTCAATTGTATTGTATTTTTCTTGGCCCAATTCATGAAAAGTCCCGTTTTGTAATTCCCGAAACTAATTTCCGAAATTCCAAATCTTCCCTCGGCCTTCCCCGGTGTCCTAACATTAATGATTCCATAACCAATATAGTCATACTTACTAAAATCAAAATATTTCCTTATAACACACAAATCGTAATTATTTCTCGATTTCCCGTTATACGAAAACACGGGACATAACATTCTCCCCCCCTTTAGAACATTCGTCCTCGAATGTTGAATCGACCTTATGGGGCGTCATACTGCGCCGGGAGGGCTCTCTTTATAGTTGTCCTTTATTGATTTTCCGACACGGCTCCTTTACTAACTTTAGGGGGGGGGGGGTAATTGTTTTCACATCACTGATTCAAATGCCTTCATAATACATTTTCTCATATCCCACGTAATCACCGAACCGTACGCTATATTCTTGTAACGGACGAACGCTTTCCAGACATCATAGTCAATATCATTTTTTTTTGTTACACTTCAGAGTTCCTTACCACATCGTCGTAATCTCACTTTACTTCATACCAGACACTTCATGCCCAACAAATTCAGAACTAGAGCCAGACGCGTATAAGCATATCGGACGGATTCATAGTCAGCATCAGAGGTATGGAAGTATATCAGACAAGTCTGAGATCGAAGTCAGACGTACAAAGGTGTATCAGACGGATTCGTAATCAGAATCAAACGCACGGAGACATATCAGACAGATTCATAGTCGGGGTCAGACGTACGGAATCATATCGGACAGAATCGAAATCAAAATCAAATGTACAGAATTGTATCATACAGAGTCGTGATCAGACAGACCGAAATGTATCAAACATACGCGTGATCAAAATCAAACGCACAGAAACATATCAGACGGATTTATATCCAGGGTCAGACATACAGAGGTGTGCCAGACAGAAACGTATCCAGAATCAGACGCACAAAGATTCATCAGACGGGAACATAATCGAGCTCAGAAATACAGAGGCGTACTAGACAGAGCCTTATCGGAATCGGGAGTGCAGAAGCACAACAGATAGAGTGTCAAATTAGAATCAAATCGCTCCTACTAAGGCTCCAATAATTCATGAGAATTTCCCCTTTGTTGGTAAACTTATTCGCCTAATTGTCACACAATTTGTCTTGCGTCTCGCGTATCGACTCTTCCAAAGATTCCACTTGTTCTCACTGCTTTTCTTTCATCTTTCCTACCCCCCCCCCCCATACTCATTTTCTCCTTCAGACATCGTCATTCTAAACTGAATTATAATGTACTTAAGGATTTTCTATCCCTTGACAACTTTCGGATCGTCGCCCCCGCTTCGCTTCATGTATTCGGTTTAGTAAAACCTTCCGTCTATCACAACATTAGTTGCCGGGTCTCGGCTCGTAACCCACATGGGCACCAAACGAAAATCATACATACACACACGCACACATTTACTAATACCTTACTGGCGAACATCTCTGACTGTTATTCAAATTCGTTCAATTTCCCAAGCAGTGTTGTACCCTTTTCTTTTTGCCCATTTAGTCCGCCTCGTTCTGCGTGACTCCCGAAAGGGCACTAATTACTCCACACACATTCTATTTACCTTTTGGTTACCCCAAATTTCCATCTATATTTATCGCACTCTCACTTATGAAAAACTTTACATTACTTCCCAAGGGGTCACCCATCCCAGAATTACTCTGGCTTGAGCACGCTTAACCCCGGAACTTTCATGCATTTTGACGCGTTAGGGCTGATATAACTTCGTCAATTGACCCGCACGACCTTTGTTACGTAATTTCAGGGCCAATCGGGGTTTTAGCAAATTTTTCGGGAAGATTTCGTAGCGGGTCCCACTCCGACCCAAATAGGTCGTTTGCTCTCCTAGCTATGTGGTTTCTCGTTTTAGCCTGCCAAACTCCCTATATTCGCCCCCACATGCATAGATAACCGCCTCGAATATTTTCATTGATTCGAATTCTTACCCTACTTTTACTGACACGTAGAAAGAGAACATCGCGTGCTATACTGAAATACAGACCTATCCATGCACACATTTATTCAGAAAAAGGTTAGTAACATACCTGGGTCTGCGTCTGGTGATGCCTCAGGGTCACGCCGACCAGTCAAAGCGTATATGCAGTTCGAGGGACCGCTAGAATCTGAACCGCCACCGCGACCTCGACCGCGTCCTGCCGGTGTTGGCATACCTCGCCCTCCAGGACGTGCAACAAATGGAGCAGATGATGAATCGGCGGCTGACCCTGTCGGCTGAGCCACACTACCAGAACCGCTAGCCAACGGACAGTCTCTCATAAAGTGGACCTGACCGCCACAAGAAAAACAGGCTCCAATCGCTCGATAGCACTCCCCAGGATGAGACTTCCCGCAATGAGAACAACGGGGCCTGGGTGGTCTGGCCTGGCTGGGACCCCTGGATACCTGTGAGCCTACCACTCTGGGGCTCTGACCGGCCCCAGACGGTCCCGCACTATCCAATCGCTTATTAGCAGACTGTGTGTCCCGGCCTGACGGAGGGAAGTATCCACTGGACTGATACTGAGGCTGCCCGCCCCGAGAATCTCCAGAATACCCCACTGATCTGGCCCTCTTGGGCCGTCTCCCATCATACTCTCTACTGGGCCGATCTGCTCGGTGCCGGTTCTCCATCCCCTGGGCGTAGGCCTGTAGACGGGCAATGTCCATATCTGTCTGCAATGACACCGCCATACAGCCGTCAATCAGGTTACGATCCAACCCCATAACATATCTATGCATCCGATCAGACATATCAGCTACCACGGCAGGTGCATACCGGGCCAGGGAATCAAACTCCAAATTATATTCACGAACGCTTCGACCCCTCTGCTGCAAATGTAAAAACCGATCAGCTCGCTCCCGTCATAACTCTGGGGGCAGAAAGTGGCGGGTGAATGCTGTCACAAACTGATCCCAAGTGGCTGGAGGGGCACCCTCTCCCCTAGACAGCTCCCAAGTCTCGTACCAATGGGTAGCCACATCTCGAAGTCTGTGCGAAGCCAGCTCGACCGACTCGGTCTCTGAAGCCCTGACTAAGTCCAGTGAGCGTCGCATCCCCCAAATAAAATCATGGGGGTCCTCATCGGGCTTAGACCCGAAAAACTCTGGAGGGCCACATAACAGAAACTCCCGAACTCTCAGGCTGTCCCGCCTGTCATCGTCATCATCGTCCCTCCGCCCGCGTCTGCGAGCCTGCCCTGCCACCAATGTAGTCAACAACTGTACAACCTCTCTCAGGGTCCTTTCCTCCGCCCCTGGCTGAGGAGCTGAAGTCTCAGGAGCGGGTACTCGGGCCTCTGGAGCTGCTGAAGGTCCTGCTCCAGGCTGTACTAGTGGGGGTGTAGCGGACCCCTCAGAACGAGGCACAACCTCAGGCAAATCATAGACACGAGCTCGGGTAGATCGTTGTGCCTGACTAGTCTCTCCCATCCTCGCTTTGCCCTTCTGGGCCGCCGTTGCCTTCTTCGGAGGCATCACTGCAAACACAATAGCGAGTCAGATCAAAATCACCCTAACAGCACAGCTCTATCGCACGATCTAAGATTCCAAAGAAAGTAACATCCTAAATGCCCTGTAGCTTCCTGTTTATAGAGGTGGTGCACAACACATCGATAAACAAGACTCTACGAGACACAGCCTGTAGACATTCCGAGGACAAACTGCTCTGATACCACCTTTGTCACGACCCAGCCCCGTGGGCCGCGACTGGCACCCTACCTGGGTACCCAGACCGAATCGCACATTCATTATCAAATCCAAACTTATTTCAGAATTTTACGAAATCATATCAAACATAATTTATATCAAAATATGTCTTAAGCGGTCGCACCAAATTAAAATGCCATATCAAATACAAACTGAGCGGCGGAATAGACATCGCCGGTCAAAAGTGCAAACATAAGCATAAGGGCCATTTGGGGCCATCATAACAAACAGACCGCTTTAAGACCAGAAAACAAAATCAAACCAACATATACAGGACCCTCACCCCACATATATGACTACAGGCCTCTACGAAATTCAAAACAAAGACATATGGCGAGACAGGGCCCCGCCGTACCCAAATAGTCAAATATACCGAATATATACAAAGCAAAAGGAGTCTGTACCAAAAGTGGACTCCGGATCAAAGAGGAGTACTCCGGAATAGCAAAGAGTGAAACCTACTGTGGAGGATCACCGATATCTGCACCTGCGGGCATAAAACGCAGCCCCCGAAGAAAGGGGGTCAGTACGAAATATGTACTGAGTATGCAAAGCACGGAGTACAGAAATATGGATCAAAACCGAAAGCAAACCAGATACAAAATGGAGTACAAATCGGTATGTCAAAATCCGTATCGAAATCATATACGTATACATAATGCAAACGAAATCATGCAAACGCTTAGGAACGTGGTCGCCACTCCGACGCTGGCGCCACACCCAGCATAACACCAGAAGGTTTCAAATCTCCGTACATCCCCGAACACAAACATAATCAGAGGTGAGCGTATCGCATCACGAGCCATATCACAGCATAACTCCAAACGGAACCCGGCCCTATGGCGAAGCCTCGGGAATCGTAACACAGCATACGGCCGAATTATCATAAGGGGCACGAATCAAAACCGGCCCGGGAACCGGTGAACGAAGTCATAATAAGGCACGAGCGGAGTCGTGAGCAAACAAATGCAAATCATACTTCAAAATAGTCTTTCAAAACAGAGTAATCCCATAAGTCATTTCATAATACAAAGTAATCGAATACTTAGTCGATACAAGGTTTCATTTCACAAAACGTTTTCAAAATAGTACGTATAGCTCAAAACGTAACTTAGCGTATCGTAATATTCAAAACACATCCCGTAGGAGGAAGTTCCAAAATCGAAGGTATCATTTCAAACTTTATTCAAAAGGACAGCCCAATAAGACAAATAGGGCGTCTCGGGGTTAGCGGGCCCACCTCGAGTCGAATTGAGGTGGCGAACATATTTTACGAACATTTATAGGCCAAAGGGTCATACATAATCATTTCTAAGTTACCCGACCACATTTCGATAGGTTTCGGACGAGTGGTGGCATTCTAGCCAAAATAGAGCCCTTAGGCTTCAATTGAATTTATGAATAGTAACTTTTCTGTGGATCGGGTTTCGAGGAGCAGAAATGCTCCGGAAGTTCCCATATTCGCCTATCACACTAAGATATGCCAAACGAAGAAGTGGGAAGCTTTACATACCTTACGGACGTCTTACGCTCTCCCAAAAGTCCAGTCCCGTTTCGTCCGAAATCTGCAAATGGTCAAAGTTACCAATTGAGATTCTTAGGCTTAAAAATGCCTTTAACTTCATTTTTGTCTACCGAAATTTCGGCAGCATTTCCCCTATAAATATAACATCCCCGAGACTTAGCTCGGCTCAAAATACATCAATACAACAGCCCACACATCATCAAACAACACAAATCATAATCCAATCACTCTAGCTTCAAAGTTCTACTTTAGTACACAAGTTGGCAACTTTTCATTCAAACTTCCAAGGCTCCAAATCTATATCCACATCATTATATTTATTTACTCATTCAAGATTGTTCAATCACATCCCAAATACATTCCAAACCATATACGAAAGTTCCCGAAATTCATTATTTTCCATATTCCATTCAAAACACCAAAAGTCACGACGAACATTCTAACTTGCGTCGTTTCATTCGGAATTCATTAACATCAACCATAAATCACATTTAAAGTCTTTAACACCCTAGATATACAATGATATACACAATTATACCAAAGGTATACACTTTCCGATAACGTTCCGAAATCATTTTCCAACGCCAATCCAATTCATCAATCAATCATTTACGACACAAAGGTCACAACAACACATTATACAAACTAAACAAGATCAATTAACATCACTTTCTTCTTCCTAGGGCTCACGACCAACATGCAATATACACACACACTCACGGCTTTCTATATACATCAAGGTTACGGGATTCTCGTCTATTCTCAATCCTTAGCACATTCATCTCAATTCTATAACATTAGAGGGGCAAAATTCTTACCTTTTCTTGAATTTCCGACTTGTCGCAAACGAGGCTCTTGTGCCAAACTAATTATACCCCGTTGAAGAGGGTCTTGAGCACTTCACAACTATGTAGAAACTAATATTTTTGGATCAACAACAAAGCTTGGAAATTTTTCTTTCTCTTTTCCTTTAGCTTCGGCCGAACCCCCTTTTTTGTGGTGTTCTTGAATTTTTTGCTTTGTTTCTTGATAATTACTAAGTGTAGATGATATATATCCATTTAAGAGTCATGTGCATAGCACATGACATTAAAAGGATGGGCTTGGGCCATGGCTAAGGCCGGCCACCCTCACAAATTTTTGGGCCTCAATTGTATTGTATTTTTCTTGGCCCAATTCATGAAAAGTCCCGTTTTGTAATTCCCGAAACTAATTTCCGAAATTCCAAATCTTCCCTCGGCCTTCCCCGGTGTCCTAACATTAATGATTCCATAACCAATATAGTCATACTTACTAAAATCAAAATATTTCCTTATAACACACAAATCGTAATTATTTCTCGATTTCCCGTTATTCGAAAACACGGGACATAACATTCTCCCCCCCTTTAGAACATTCGTCCTCGAATGTTGAATCGACCTTATGGGGCGTCATACTGCGCCGGGAGGGCTCTCTTTATAGTTGTCCTTTATTGATTTTCCGACACGGCTCCTTTACTAACTTTAGGGGGGGGGGGGGGGTAATTGTTTTCACATCACTGATTCAAATGCCTTCATAATACATTTTCTCATATCCCACGTAATCACCGAACCGTACGCTATATTCTTGTAACGGACGAACGCTTTCCAGACATCATAGTCAATATCATTTTTTTTTGTTACACTTCAGAGTTCCTTACCACATCGTCGTAATCTCACTTTACTTCATACCAGACACTTCATGCCCAACAAATTCGGAACTAGAGCCAGACGCGTATAAGCATATCAGACGGATTCATAGTCAGCATCAGAGGTACAGAAGTATATCAGACAAGTCTGAGATCGCAGTCAGACGTACAAAGGTGTATCAGACGGATTCGTAATCAGAATCAAACGCACGGAGACATATCAGACAGATTCATAGTCGGGGTCAGACGTACGGAATCATATCGGACAGATTCGAAATCAAAATCAAATGTACAGAATTGTATCATACAGAGTCGTGATCAGACAGACCGAAATGTATCAAACATACGCGTGATCAAAATCAAACGCACAGAAACATATCAGACGGATTTATATCCAGGGTCAGACATACAGAGGTGTGCCAGACAGAAACGTATCCAGAATCAGACGCACAAAGATTCATCAGACGGGAACATAATCGAGCTCAGAAATACAGAGGCGTACTAGACAGAGCCTTATCGGAATCGGGAGTGCAGAAGCACAACAGATAGAGTGTCAAATTAGAATCAAATCGCTCCTACTAAGGCTCCAATAATTCATGAGAATTTCCCCTTTGTTGGTAAACTTATTCGCCTAATTGTCACACAATTTGTCTTGCGTCTCGCGTATCGACTCTTCCAAAGATTCCACTTGTTCTCACTGCTTTTCTTTCATCTTTCCTACCCCCCCCCCCCCCCCCCCCATACTCATTTTCTCCTTCAGACAGCGTCATTCTAAACTGAATTATAATGTACTTAAGGATTTTCTATCCCTTGACAACTTTCGGATCGTCGCCCCTGCTTCGCTTCATGTATTCGGTTTAGTAAAACCTTCCGTCTATCACAACATTAGTTGCCGGGTCTCGGCTCGTAACCCACATGGGCACCAAACGAAAATCATACATACACACACGCACACATTTACTAATACCTTACTAGCGAACGTCTCTGACTGTTATTCAAATTCGTTCAATTTCCCAATCAGTGTTGTACCCTTTTCTTTTTGCCCATTTAGTCCGCCTCGTTCTGCGTGACTCCCGAAAGGGCACTAATTACTCAACACACATTCTATTTACCTTTTGGTTACCCCAAATTTCCATCTATATTTATCGCACTCTCACTTATGAAAAACTTTACATTACTTCCCAAGGGGTCACCCATCCCAGAATTACTCTGGCTTGAGCACGCTTAACCCCGGAACTTTCATGCATTTTGACGCGTTAGGGCTGATATAACTTCGTCAATTGACCCGCACGACCTTTGTTACGTAATTTCAGGGCCAGTCGGGGTTTTAGCAAATTTTTCGGGAAGATTTCGTAGCGGGTCCCACTCCGACCCAAATAGGTCGTTTGCTCTCCTAGCTATATGGTTTCTCGTTTTAGCCTGCCATACTCCCTATATTCGCCCCCCACATGCATAGATAACCGCCTCGAATATTTTCATTGATTCGAATTCTTACCCTACTTTTACTGACACGTAGAAAGAGAACATCGCGTGCTATACTGAAATACAGACCTATCCATGCACACATTTATTCAGAAAAAGGTTAGTAACATACCTGGGTCTGCGTCTGGTGATGCCTCAGGGTCACGCCGACCAGTCAAAGCGTATATGCGGTTCGAGGGACCGCTAGAATCTGAACCGCCACCGCGACCTCGACCGCGTCCTACCGGTGTTGGCATACCTCGCCCTCCAGGACGTGCAACAAATGGAGCAGATGATGAACCGGCGGCTGACCCTGTCGGCTGAGCCACACTACCAGAACCGCTAGCCAACGGACAGTCTCTCATAAAGTGGACCTGACCACCACAAGAAAAACAAGCTCCAATCGCTCGATAGCACTCCCCAGGATGAGACTTCCCGCAATGAGAACAACGGGGCCTGGGTGGTCTGGCCTGGCTGGGACCCCTGGAGACCTGTGAGCCTACCACTCTGGGGCTCTGACCGGCCCCAGACGGTCCCGCACTATCCAATCGCTTATTAGCAGACTGTGTGTCCCGGCCTGACGGAGGGAAGTATCCACTGGACTGATACTGAGGCTGCCCGCCCCGAGAATCTCCAGAATACCCCACTGATCTTGTCACGACCCAACCCCGTGGACCGCGACCAGTGCCCGAGCTGGGCACCTTTACGTACCCGATACCCCAAATTAGCATATTAACAGAATAATAATATAATAATAATATTAGTGGTCGCTACAGAATTTAGCAGAAAAGCAGACTTGGCACACATAGGCCGATAAGGCCATCACAGAACTGAATATCCCAAACATATGTACAGAACCCACACAGATGTATCCACAGACCTCTACAGAACATATCATAATCATAAGACGGGACAGGGCCCCGTCATACCCTGAACAAAGTACATATCCAGATAGCAGTGACAGACTGTACCAAAAGATGGGCTCTGTAGAAGAGAGCGCCCCAAATAGCAGAAATAGGATCCTAAACGTGTGAATCAGCGAACCTGTCGTCAGTACCTGCGCGGCATGAAAACGCAGCCCCCGAAGAAAGGGGGTCAGTACGAAATATGTACTGAATATGTAAAGCGGAATCACAGAAGTCAAATCATAATGGTTACAGAAAATGAGTACAGAATCCAGAGTGTCAAATGCATATTTCCAAAACAGACAGAATGCGTACAGAAACATATGTCATATCATATCATATCCGGTCCCTGACACGGGACTCGGCAGACAGAATGTGGCCACCCTCCCGACGCTGGTGCCACTATACAGAGGAATCAGAAAAAGGGGCGTGGCCCCGTATCATATAATGTCATATCAAAATGGCCATACAGATCAGATCAGAATAGGCGGACATGGCACATCATACTCCACAGACCCATGTACGCGTATACCTGCCCCCTCACATCGGGACGCGGCGAACAATGCAGAGAATTACGCTTGACAACATATCCTGGCCCGGGCTCAGTGTGGGAAACATTGGGACATCCACGAATGGAGTAGTGAGAGACTAATGCAATTTAAAAATATAATAAATGTTTTCAAAGACTCAATGAAGCGTATCAAAGACAAACAAATCCAATGGGGTCGGACGGAATCATAATAAATGTATTTCGGATATCATAATAAATTACAGAAGTATAACTTTCCCGAAGTCATTCCGAGTGTCAAAATAATTTATAATATTTAACAGAATATTTAAAATAATATTCGTTAAGCGATTAGTAGGGTAATTAAAACATTTCTTTTAAAAATCGCTTAAAAAGGAAGCTTTAACACATTAGGGGCAAAACCGTAAATAGCGGGCCCGCCTTGGGACAAACAAGGCGGCGGGCTCAAATTGTGCCCTATAAGCATATAGTATCACCTAAAAACGTTATACAAACATTCTATGACTTTCGGAATAATTTAGAGCAAAATTGCATAATTTCAGAAAAAGCGTATCAAAATGGTTCAATTCTACTGAAGGAAAAACTAAAATTTTGTCTTGCGGATTCCGAGGGCCAAGAGGTCCTTCGAGGCCCGGATCCGACCCTAACACACTAGGGGCATGCCAAGGGAAGAATTGGGGTTGCTTTACATACCTTTCGCGCTCCTTAAGCCTTTCCAAACTCACTTCCCGTTTCGTCGAAAAACTGCAATTGGTCAAGTTTACCAATTGTGAATTATTAATGCCATTATTTCAACTTTAAGCATATTTGGCTACCGAAATTTCGGCAGCACTTCCCCTATACATATGACACCCCGAGAATTCAACTCGGCTATAAATCATCAACAACAACCCAAACGATAACAACAATATCAACAATGAACAATAAAAACACAAATATCCTTCAACTGGTCATTTTTCTCACAAGTTGACATAATCTTCAATTCAACCCAACTTTCAACTAAGATCAATAATTTCATATTCAACAACCATCATGATCATCACCATATAGTTCTAGAAACATTTCATATCGTTTTCCTTAAGATATACACTCGATATACATGATATACAATCTTCCGCCAAAATCATAACTTATGCAAAACATCAAATCTTTGGCATACAACTTCATAACAAGTTTCCAACTTCCAAATTCATCAACCATAATCATAATTCACATCTTAACAACTTCATTTCCATAATATCACAAAATTATTCTAAAGTGACATAATCATCTACATTCCAACTTCAACCAAAATTCATTCAACTTTCATTCTCAATATAATTTCCATCATAACCACAACTAGAATGCAACATAAAATTCAACTCATATATGTATACAACATATATACACCCATGGCTACATATATATATACATACCCACTTTGCAAACTTCCTTATTTCCATAATTTCTACTCATTTCCATATACCACAACATAAACAAACCTTCATAACATAAGAAAAAGGAATTGATTCTTACCTTTTTCTACAAACTTCTTCACTTGAACAAGTTGTCAACTTGAAGAAATAAGTGCTCCTTCTTCCAAAACAATTACACCAAGTTGTAGAGGACACTTAATTTAGTAGGAATTCAACAAGAAAATAATTTTAGAGGCAAGATTTTGAGGGGTGATTTTTCTATGGCCAAACCCGAAATGCCCTCTTTTTGTTCTTGTTTTTCTCTTGTTTTTCCTCCTATTCTTTCTCTTGAAAGTTCTATGGAATTTGGATGATTAAGTGGTCTTTTATTCATTGACCACATGACTTAATTCCATGGTCTTGGATCCTTTTTATGGACCATGGCCGAATGGCTCCTCACTTGGGCCTGAAGTTTTTTTTATTTTTTTGGGCCAACTCGGTTGGTCCCGAGTTGGGCCTAGCCCACTGACCTTTCGACCTTAAAACGTTCATATCTCCTTGTACCGACGTCACCTGGGAACCCACGACCTATGGATGGAAAGCTAATTCAATTATCTACAACTTCTATTTCAAGGTATTTTCGAAATTCCAAACTTACAATACAGTTTTTGCCCCCCAAAGTCAGGTCACCTGAAAACGTTTTCTTAAAAATATTCGTTTGGAGGGTTTCCACTTTGATTTGGTCCAAAGGTACTTCATGAGTTGTGTTTAAATTTACATATGTGATTCATATGACTTTTCAGATGTTCCAAAAAAAATCTCGGTATGTGGGCCCCACCCCAGCAGATGCTCTGAGGTTCAAAAATACGGGATATAACATCCTCCCCCCTTTTAGAACATTCGTCCTCGAATGTTAAATTAATCCAAGAAATGCCTGAGAAAAATCGCCCCAAACTGCTGGAGGAGCGCCGTCCCCCCTGGATAGCCCCCATGACTCGTACCATTTTGCCGCCACATCATATAACCGGTACGAAGCTAACGCGACTGACTCTGTCTCGGAAGCATTAATCAAATCTAGAGTGCGTCGCATCTTCCTAATAAACTCCTCAGGATCCTCCTCGGGCTTTGTCCCGAAGAACTCTGGAGGGTTACAAGTCAAAAACTCACGGGCTCTCGAACTATCACGCCTGACTGCCCGGTCACCTCCCAGTCCATGCCCCTGAACCTGCCCTGCCACAAGTCTAGTCAGCAACTGGACTGCCTCCCTCATAGACTGATCCTCAGTGCCTGGCCGTGGAGCTGGAGGCTCAGGTACTGGAAGTGCGGGAGCTGGCAGTGGAGCCGTCCCCCGATCTGCAGTTACGACTGCCCAAATCTCCTCCACGAGTGGCGGTGTAGAAGAACCCTCTGTCTGGGGCAAAGTCTCCGGAGCAATATATACCTGGGCCCTGGTAGTCCTCTGGACCCGGCTAGTCTCTCCTACGGCAACTGACTTGGCCTTTTGGACCGCTATCGCCTTTTTTGGAGGCATATCTGCAAATATAGCCACTCGTTAGGAAGGGGTCATCCTGATAACACAGCTCTATCGCACGATCTAAGACAGAAAGAAGGGTAGTATCCTAAATGCCCTGTAGCCTCCTGTTTATAGGTGTGGTGCACAACACACTGATAAACAAGACTCTACTAGACACGGTCTGTGGACATTCCGAGGACGAACCGCTCTGATACCACTTTTGTCACGACCCAACCCCGTGGAACGCGACCAGTGCCCGAGCTGGGCACCTATACGTACCCGATACCCCAAATTAGCATATTAACAGAATAATAATATAATAATAATATTAGTGGTCGCTACAGAATTTAGCAGAAAAGCAGACTTGGCACACATAGGCCGATAAGGCCATCACAGAACTGAATATCCCAAACATATGTACAGAACCCACACAGATGTATCCACAGACCTCTACAGAACATATCATAATCATAAGACGGGACAGGGCCCCGTCATACCCTGAACAAAGTACATATCCAGATAGCAGTGACAGACTGTACCAAAAGATGGGCTCTGTAGAAGAGAGCGCCCCAAATAGCAGAAATAGGATCCTAAACGTGTGAATCAGCGAACCTGTCGTCAGTACCTGCGCGGCATGAAAACGCAGCCCCCGAAGAAAGGGGGTCAGTACGAAATATGTACTGAATATGTAAAGCGGAATCACAGAAGTCAAATCATAATGGTTACAGAAAATGAGTACAGAATCCAGAGTGTCAAATGCATATTTCCAAAACAGACAGAATGCGTACAGAAACATATGTCATATCATATCATATCATATCCGGTCCCTGACACGGGACTCGGCAGACAGAATGTGGCCACCCTCCCGACGCTGGTGCCACTATACAGAGGAATCAGAAAAAGGGGCGTGGCCCCGTATCATATAATGTCATATCAAAATGGCCATACAGATCAGATCAGAATAGGCGGACATGGCACATCATACTCCACAGACCCATGTACGCGTATACCTGCCCCCTCACATCGGGACGCGGCGAACAATGCAGAGAATTACGCTTGACAACATATCCTGGCCCGGGCTCAGTGTGGGAAACATTGGGACATCCACGAATGGAGTAGTGAGAGACTAATGCAATTTAAAAATATAATAAATGTTTTCAAAGACTCGATTAAGCGTATCAAAGACAAACAAATCCAATGGGGTCGGACGGAATCATAATAAATGTATTTCGGATATCATAATAAATTACAGAAGTATAACTTTCCCGAAGTCATTCCGAGTGTCAAAATAATTTATAATATTTAACATAATATTTAAAATAATATTCGTTAAGCGATTAGTAGGGTAATTAAAACATTTCTTTTAAAAATCGCTTAAAAAGGAAGCTTTAACACATTAGGGGCAAAACCGTAAATAGCGGGCCCGCCTTGGGACAAACAAGGCGGCGGGCTCAAATTGTGCCCTATAAGCATATAGTATCACCTAAAAACGTTATACAAACATTCTATGACTTTCGGAATAATTTAGAGCAAAATTGCATAATTTCAGAAAAAGCGTATCAAAATGGTTCAATTCTACTGAAGGAAAAACTGAAATTTTGTCTTGCGGATTCCGAGGGCCAAGAGGTCCTTCGAGGCCCGGATCCGACCCTAACACACTAGGGGCATGCCAAGGGAAGAATTGGGGTTGCTTTACATACCTTTCGCGCTCCTTAAGCCTTTCCAAACTCACTTCCCGTTTCGTCGAAAAACTGCAATTGGTCAAGTTTACCAATTGTGAATTATTAATGCCATTATTTCAACTTTAAGCATATTTGGCTACCGAAATTTCGGCAGCACTTCCCCTATACATATGACACCCCGAGAATTCAACTCGACTATAAATCATCAACAACAACCCAAACGATAACAACAATATCAACAATGAACATTAAAAACACAAATATCCTTCAACTTGTCATTTTTCTCACAAGTTGACATAATCTTCAATTCAACCCAACTTTCAACTAAGATCAATAATTTCATATTCAACAACCATCATGATCATCACCATATAGTTCTAGAAACATTTCATATCGTTTTCCTTAAGATATACACTCGATATACATGATATACAATCTTCCGCCAAAATCATAACTTATGCAAAACATCAAATCTTTGGCATACAACTTCATAACAAGTTTCCAACTTCCAAATTCATCAACCATAATCATAATTCACATCTTAACAACTTCATTTCCATAATATCACAAAATTATTCTAAAGTGACATAATCATCTACATTCCAACTTCAACCAAAATTCATTCAACTTTCATTCTCAATATAATTTCCATCATAACCACAACTAGAATGCAACATAAAATTCAACTCATATATGTATACAACATATATACACCCATGGCTACATATATATATACATACCCACTTTGCAAACTTCCTTATTTCCATAATTTCTACTCATTTCCATATACCACAACATAAACAAACCTTCATAACATAAGAAAAAGGAATTGATTCTTACCTTTTTCTACAAACTTCTTCACTTGAACAAGTTGTCAACTTGAAGAAATAAGTGCTCCTTCTTCCAAAACAATTACACCAAGTTGTAGAGGACACTTAATTTAGTAGGAATTCAACAAGAAAATAATTTTAGAGGCAAGATTTTGAGGGGTGATTTTTCTATGGCCAAACCCGAAATGCCCTCTTTTTGTTCTTGTTTTTCTCTTGTTTTTCCTCCTATTCTTTCTCTTGAAAGTTCTATGGAATTTGGATGATTAAGTGGTCTTTTATTCATTGACCACATGACTTAATTCCATGGTCTTGGATCCTTTTTATGGACCATGGCCGAATGGCTCCTCACTTGGGCCTGAAGTTTTTTTTATTTTTTTGGGCCAACTCGGTTGGTCCCGAGTTGGGCCTAGCCCACTGACCTTTCGACCTTAAAACGTTCATATCTCCTTGTACCGACGTCACCTGGGAACCCACGACCTATGGATGGAAAGCTAATTCAATTATCTACAACTTCTATTTCAAGGTATTTTCGAAATTCCAAACTTACAATACAGTTGTTTCCCCCCAAAGTCAGGTCACCCGAAAACGTTTTCTTAAAAATATTCGTTTGGAGGGTTTCCACTTTGATTTGGTCCAAAGGTACTTCATGAGTTGTGTTTAACTTTACATATGTGATTCATATGACTTTTCAGATGTTCCAAAAAAAATCTCGGTATGTGGGCCCCACCCCAGCAGATGCTCTGAGGTTCAAAAATACGGGATATAACATCCTCCCCCCTTTTAGAACATTCGTCCTCGAATGTTAAATTAATCTCATAGGGTTTGAAAATACTTTGGGGGAGTTCATGTTTACAGACATCACATATGACACACGATTGATATTGGAATAAATTAAAGCAGGGATTTAAGGTTACCTGTGGGTATAGAGAACAAATGAGGATATTTCTTCTTCATTTCCTCTTCGGCCTCCCATGTCATTTCCTCCCTATTATCGTTCCGCCACAGTACCTTAACAGAGGCTACATCTTTATTCCGAAGCCTCCTTACCTGACGATCCAAAATAGATACGGGCTGCTCCTCGTACGATAGTTGCTCCGTCACCTGAATATCATCAGCAGGAAATATTCTAGAAGGGTCACCGACGCATTTACGAAGCACAGAGACATGAAATACCGGATGTACCGCTTCCAAATCAGATGGCAAATCTAGCTCATAGGCGACATTTCCAGTTTTTCGAACAATCTGACTTTTCAGATGTTCCAAAAAAAAATCTCGGTATGTGGGCCCCACCCCAGCAGATGCTCCGAGGTTCAAAAATACGGGATATAACAGATCTGGCCCTCTTGGGCCGTCTCCCATCATACTCTCTACTGGGCCGATCTGCTCGGTGCCGGTTCTCCATCCCCTGGGCGTAGGCCTGTAGACGGGCAATGTCCATATCTGTCTGCAATGACACCGCCATACAGCCGTCAATCAGGTAACGATCCAACCCCATAACATATCTATGCATCCGATCAGACATATCAGCTACCACGGCAGGTGCATACCGGGCCAGGGAATCAAACTCCAAATTATATTCACGAACGCTTCGACCCCTCTGCTGCAAATGTAAAAACCGATCAGCTCGCTCCCGTCATAACTCTGGGGGCAGAAAGTGGCGGGTGAATGCTGTCACAAACTGATCCCAAGTGGCTGGAGGGGCACCCTCTCCCCTAGACAGCTCCCAAGTCTCGTACCAGTGGGTAGCCACATCTCGAAGTCTGTGCGAAGCCAGCTCGACCGACTCGGTCGCTGAAGCCCTGACCAAGTCCAGTGAGCGTCGCATCCCCCGAATAAAATCATGGGGGTCCTCATCGGGCTTAGGCCCGAAAAACTCTGGAGGGCCACATAACAGAAACTCCCGAACTCTCAGGCTGTCCCGCCTGTCATCGTCATCATCGTCCCTCCGCCCGCGTCTGCGAGCCTGCCCTGCCACCAATGTAGTCAACAACTGTACAGCCTCTCTCAGGGTCCTGTCCTCCGCCCCTGGCTGAGGAGCTGAAGTCTCAGGAGCGGGTACTCGGGCCTCTGGAGCTGTTGAAGGTCCTGCTCCAGGCTGTACTAGTGGGGGTG
Organism: Lycium barbarum; assembly: GCF_019175385.1. Lineage (NCBI taxonomy): Eukaryota > Viridiplantae > Streptophyta > Magnoliopsida > Solanales > Solanaceae > Lycium > Lycium barbarum. The sequence continues at coordinate 56,961,088 of NC_083338.1, forward strand.
TAGCGGACCCCTCAGAACGAGGCACAACCTCAGGCAAATCATAGACACGAGCTCGGGTAGATCGCTGTGCCTGACTAGTCTCTCCCATCCTCGCTTTGCCCTTCTGGGCCGCCGTTGCCTTCTTCGGAGGCATCACTGCAAACACAATAGCGAGTCAGATCAAAATCACCCTAACAGCACAGCTCTATCGCACGATCTAAGATTCCAAAGAAAGTAACATCCTAAATGCCCTGTAGCTTCATGTTTATAGAGGTGGTGCACAACACATCGATAAACAAGACTCTACGAGACACGGCCTGTAGACATTCCGAGGACAAACTGCTCTGATACCACTTTTGTCACGACCCAGCCCCGTGGGCCGCGACTGGCACCCTACCTGGGTACCCAGACCGAATCGCACATTCATTATCAAATCCAAACTTATTTCAGAATTTTACGAAATCATATCAAACATAATTTATATCAAAATATGTCTTAAGCGGTCGCACCAAATTAAAATGCCATATCAAATACAAACTGAGCGGCGGAATAGACATCGCCGGTCAAAAGTGCAAACATAAGCATAAGGGCCATTTGGGGCCATCATAACAAACAGACCGCTTTAAGACCAGAAAACGAAATCAAACCAACATATACAGGACCCTCACCCCACATATATGACTACAGGCCTCTACGAAATTCAAAACAAAGACATATGGCGAGACAGGGCCCCGCCGTACCCAAATAGTCAAATATACCGAATATATACAAAGCAAAAGGAGTCTGTACCAAAAGTGGACTCCAGATCAAAGAGGAGTACTCCGGAATAGCAAAGAGTGAAACCTACTGTGGAGGATCACCGATATCTGCACCTGCGGGCATAAAACGCAGCCCCCGAAGAAAGGGGGTCAGTACGAAATATGTACTGAGTATGCAAAGCACGGAGTACAGAAATATGGATCAAAACCGAAAGCAAACCAGATACAAAATGGAGTACAAATCGGTATGTCAAAATCCGTATCGAAATCATATACGTATACATAATGCAAACGAAATCATGCAAACGCTTAGGAACGTGGTCGCCACTCCGACGCTGGCGCCACACCCAGCATAACACCAGAAGGTTTCAAATCTCCGTACATCCCCGAACACAAACATAATCAGAGGTGAGCGTATCGCATCACGAGCCATATCACAGCATAACTCCAAACGGAACCCGACCCTATGGCGAAGGCTCGGGAACCGTAACACAGCATACGGCTGAATTATCATAAGGGGCACGAATCAAAACCGGCCCGGGAACCGGTGAACGAAGTCATAATAAGGCACGAGCGGAGTCGTGAGCAAACAAATGCAAATCATACTTCAAAATAGTCTTTCAAAACAGAGTAATCCCATAAGTCATTTCATAATACAAAGTAATCGAATACTTAGTCGATACAAGGTTTCATTTCACAAAACGTTTTCAAAATAGTACGTATAGCTCAAAACGTAACTTAGCGTATCGTAATATTCAAAACACATCCCGTAGGAGGAAGTTCCAAAATCGAAGGTATCATTTCAAACTTTATTCAAAAGGACAGCCCAATAAGACAAATAGGGCGTCTCGGGGTTAGCGGGCCCACCTCGAGTCGAATTGAGGTGGCGAACATATTTTACGAACATTTATAGGCCAAAGGGTCATACATAATCATTTCTAAGTTACCCGACCACATTTCGATAGGTTTCGGACGAGTGGTGGCATTCTAGCCAAAATAGAGCCCTTAGGCTTCAATTGAATTGAATGAATAGTAACTTTTCTGTGGATCGGGTTTCGAGGAGCAGAAATGCTCCGGAAGTTCCCATATTCGCCTATCACACTAAGATATGCCAAACGAAGAAGTGGGAAGCTTTACATACCTTACGGACGTCTTACGCTCTCCCAAAAGTCCAGTCCCGTTTCGTCCGAAATCTGCAAATGGTCAAAGTTACCAATTGAGATTCTTAGGCTTAAAAATGCCTTTAACTTCATTTTTGTCTACCGAAATTTCGGCAGCATTTCCCCTATAAATCTAACATCCCCGAGACTTAGCTCGGCTCAAAATACATCAATACAACAGCCCACACATCATCAAACAACACAAATCATAATCAAATCACTCTAGCTTCAAAGTTCTACTTTAGTACACAAGTTGGCAACTTTTCATTCAAACTTCCAAGGCTCCAAATCTATATCCACATCATTATATTTATTTACTCATTCAAGATTTTTCAATCACATCCCAAATACATTCCAAACCATATACGAAAGTTCCCGAAATTCATTATTTTCCATATTCCATTCAAAACACCAAAAGTCACGACGAACATTCTAACTTGCGTCGTTTCATTCCGAATTCATTAACATCAACCATAAATCACATTTAAAGTCTTTAGCACCCTAGATATACAATGATATACACAATTATACCAAAGGTATACACTTTCCGATAACGTTCCGAAATCATTTTCCAACGCCAATCCAATTCATCAATCAATCATTTACGACACAAAGGTCACAACGACACATTATACAAACTAAACAAGATCAATTCACATCACTTTCTTCTTCCTAGGGCTCACGGCCAACATGCAATATACACACACACTCACGGCTTTCTATATACATCAAGGTTACGGGATTCTCGTCTATTCTCAATCCTTAGCACATTCATCTCAATTCTATAACATTAGAGGGGCAAAATTCTTACCTTTTCTTAAATTTCCGACTTGTCGCAAACGAGGCTCTTGTGCCAAACTAATTATACCCCGTTGAAGAGGGTCTTGAGCACTTCACAACTATGTAGAAACTAATATTTTTGGATCAACAACAAAGCTTGGAAATTTTTCTTTCTCTTTTCCTTTAGCTTCGGCCGAACCCCCTTTTTTGTGGTGTTCTTGAATTTTTTGCTTTGTTTCTTGATAATTACTAAGTGTAGATGATATATATCCATTTAAGAGTCATGTGCATAGCACATGACATTAAAAGGATGGGCTTGGGCCATGGCTAAGGCTGGCCACCCTCACAAATTTTTGGGCCTCAATTGTATTGTATTTTTCTTGGCCCAATTCATGAAAAGTCCCGTTTTGTAATTCCCGAAACTTATTTCCGAAATTCCAAATCTTCCCTCGGCCTTCCCCGGTGTCCTAACATTAATGATTGCATAACCAATATAGTCATACTTACTAAAATCAAAATATTTCCTTATAACACACAAATCGTAATTATTTCTCGATTTCCCGTTATACGAAAACACGGGACATAACATTCTCCCCCCCTTTAGAACATTCGTCCTCGAATGTTGAATCGACCTTATGGGGCGTCATACTGCGCCGGGATGGCTCTCTTTATAGTTGTCCTTTATTGATTTTCCGACACGGCTCCTTTACTAACTTTAGGGGGGGGGGGGTAATTGTTTTCACATCACTGATTCAAATGCCTTCATAATACATTTTCTCATATCCCACGTAATCACCGAACCGTACGCTATATTCTTGTAACGGACGAACGCTTTCCAGACATCATAGTCAATATCATTTTTTTTGTTACACTTCTGAGTTCCTTACCACATCGTCGTAATCTCACTTTACTTCATACCAGACACTTCATGCCCAACAAATTCAGAACTAGAGCCAGACGCGTATAAGCATATTGGACGGATTCATAGTCAGCATCAGAGGTACGGAAGTATATCAGACAAGTCTGAGATCGAAGTCAGACGTACAAAGGTGTATCAGACGAATTCGTAATCAGAATCAAACGCACGGAGACATATCAGACAGATTCATAGTCGGGGTCAGACGTACGGAATCATATCGGACAGATTCGAAATCAAAATCAAATGTACAGAATTGTATCATACAGAGTCGTGATCAGACAGACCGAAATGTATCAAACATACGCGTGATCAAAATCAAACGCACAGAAACATATCAGACGGATTTATATCCAGGGTCAGACATACAGAGGTGTGCCAGACAGAAACGTATCCAGAATCAGACGCACAAAGATTCATCAGACGGGAACATAATCGAGCTCAGAAATACAGAGGCGTACTTGACAGAGCCTTATCGGAATCGGGAGTGCAGAAGCACAACAGATAGAGTGTCAAATTAGAATCAAATCGCTCCTACTAAGGCTCCAATAATTCATGAGAATTTCCCCTTTGTTGGTAAACTTATTCGCCTAATTGTCACACAATTTGTCTTGCGTCTCGCGTATCGACTCTTCCAAAGATTCCACTTGTTCTCACTGATTTTCTTTCATCTTTCCTACCCCCCCCCCCATACTCATTTTCTCCTTCAGACATCGTCATTCTAAACTGAATTATAATGTACTTAAGGATTTTCTATCCCTTGACAACTTTCGGATCGTCGCCCCCGCTTCGCTTCATGTATTCGGTTTAGTAAAACCTTCCGTCTATCACAACATTAGTTGCCGGGTCTCGGCTCGTAACCCACATGGGCACCAAACGAAAATCATACATACACACACGCACACATTTACTAATACCTTACTGGCGAACGTCTCTGACTGTTATTCAAATTCGTTCAATTTCCCAAGCAGTGTTGTACCCTTTTCTTTTTGCCCATTTAGTCTGCCTCGTTCTGCGTGACTCCCGAAAGGGCACTAATTACTCAACACACATTCTATTTACCTTTTGGTTACCCCAAATTTCCATCTATATTTATCGCACTCTCACTTATGAAAAACTTTACATTACTTCCCAAGGGGTCACCCATCCCAGAATTACTTTGGCTTGAGCACGCTTAACCCCGGAACTTTCATGCATTTTGACGCGTTAGGGCTGATATAACTTCGTCAATTGACCCGCACGACCTTTGTTACGTAATTTCAGGGCCAATCGGGGTTTTAGCAAAATTTTCGGGAAGATTTCGTAGCGGGTCCCACTCCGACCCAAATAGGTCGTTTGCTCTCCTAGCTATGTGGTTTCTCGTTTTAGCCTGCCAAACTCCCTATATTCGCCCCCCACATGCATAGATAACCGCCTCGAATATTTTCATTGATTCGAATTCTTACCCTACTTTTACTGACACGTAGAAAGAGAACATCGCGTGCTATACTGAAATACAGACCTATCCATGCACACATTTATTCAGAAAAAGGTTAGTAACATACCTGGGTCTGCGTCTGGTGATGCCTCAGGGTCACGCCGACCAGTCAAAGCGTATATGCGGTTCGAGGGACCGCTAGAATCTGAACCGCCACCGCGACCTCGACCGCGTCCTGCCGGTGTTGGCATACCTCGCCCTCCAGGACGTGCAACAAATGGAGCAGATGATGAACCGGCGGCTGACCCTGTCGGCTGAGCCACACTACCAGAACCGCTAGCCAACGGACAGTCTCTCATAAAGTGGACCTGACCACCACAAGAAAAACAAGCTCCAATCGCTCGATAGCACTCCCCAGGATGAGACTTCCCGCAATGAGAACAACGGGGCCTGGGTGGTCTGGCCTGGCTGGGACCCCTGGATACCTGTGAGCCTACCACTCTGGGGCTCTGACCGGCCCCAGACGGTCCCGCACTATCCAATCGCTTATTAGCAGACTGTGTGTCCCGGCCTGACGGAGGGAAGTATCCACTGGACTGATACTGAGGCTGCCCGCCCCGAGAATCTCCAGAATACCCCACTGATCTGGCCCTCTTGGGCCGTCTCCCATCATACTCTCTACTGGGCCGATCTGCTCGGTGCCGGTTCTCCATCCCCTGGGCGTAGGCCTGTAGACGGGCAATGTCCATATCTGTCTTCAATGACACCGCCATACAGCCGTCAATCAGGTAACGATCCAACCCCATAACATATCTATGCATCCGATCAGACATATCAGCTACCAGGACAGGTGCATACCGGGCCAGGGAATCAAACTCCAAATTATATTCACGAACGCTTCGACCCCTCTGCTGCAAATGTAAAAACCGATCAGCTCGCTCCCGTCATAACTCTGGGGGCAGAAAGTGGCGGGTGAATGCTGTCACAAACTGATCCCAAGTGGCTGGAGGGGCACCCTCTCCCCTAGACAGCTCCCAAGTCTCGTACCAGTGGGTAGCCACATCTCGAAGTCTGTGCGAAGCCAGCTCGACCGACTCGGTCTCTGAAGCCCTGACCAAGTCCAGTGAGCGTCGCATCCCCCGAATAAAATCATGGGGGTCCTCATCGGGCTTAGACCCGAAAAACTCTGGAGGGCCACATAACAGAAACTCCCGAACTCTCAGGCTGTCCCGCCTGTCATCGTCATCATCGTCCCTCCGCCCGCGTCTGCGAGCCTGCCCTGCCACCAATGTAGTCAACAACTGTACAGCCTCTCTCAGGGTCCTGTCCTCCGCCCCTGGCTGAGGAGCTGAAGTCTCAGGAGCGGGTACTCGGGCCTCTGGAGCTGCTGAAGGTCCTGCTCCAGGCTGTACTTGTGGGGGTGTAGCGGACCCCTCAGAACGAGGCACAACCTCAGGCAAATCATAGACACGAGCTCGGGTAGATCGCTGTGCCTGACTAGTCTCTCCCATCCTCGCTTTGCCCTTCTGGGCCGCCGTTGCCTTCTTCGGAGGCATCACTACAAACACAATAGCGAGTCAGATCAAAATCACCCTAACAGCACAGCTCTCTCGCACGATCTAAGATTCCAAAGAAAGTAACATCCTAAATGCCCTGTAGCTTCCTGTTTATAGAGGTGGTGCACAACACATCGATAAACAAGACTCTACGAGACACGGCCTGTAGACATTCCGAGGACAAACTGCTCTGATACCACTTTTGTCACGACCCAGCCCCGTGGGCCGCGACTGGCACCCTACCTGGGTACCCAGACCGAATCGCACATTCATTATCAAATCCAAACTTATTTCAGAATTTTACGAAATCATATCAAACATAATTTATATCAAAATATGTCTTAAGCGGTCGCACCAAATTAAAATGCCATATCAAATACAAACTGAGCGGCGGAATAGACATCGCCGGTCAAAAGTTCAAACATAAGCATAAGGGCCATTTGGGGCCATCATAACAAATAGACCGCTTTAAGACCAGAAAACGAAATCAAACCAACATATACAGGACCCTCACCCCACATATATGACTACAGGCCTCTACGAAATTCAAAACAAAGACATATGGCGAGACAGGGCCCCGCCGTACCCAAATAGTCAAATATACCGAATATATACAAAGCAAAAGGAGTCTGTACCAAAAGTGGACTCCGGATCAAAGAGGAGTACTCCGGAATAGCAAAGAGTGAAACCTACTGTGGAGGATCACCGATATCTGCACCTGCGGGCATAAAACGCAGCCCCCGAAGAAAGGGGGTCAGTACGAAATATGTACTGAGTATGCAAAGCACGGAGTACAGAAATATGGATCAAAACCGAAAGCAAACCAGATACAAAATGGAGTACAAATCGGTATGTCAAAATCCGTATCGAAATCATATACGTATACATAATGCAAACGAAATCATGCAAACGCTTAGGAACGTGGTCGCCACTCCGACGCTGGCGCCACACCCAGCATAACACCAGAAGGTTTCAAATCTCCGTACATCCCCGAACACAAACATAATCAGAGGTGAGCGTATCGCATCACGAGCCATATCACAGCATAACTCCAAACGGAACTCGGCCCTATGGCGAAGCCTCGGGGACCGTAACACAGCATACGGCCGAATTATCATAAGGGGCACGAATCAAAACCGGCCCGGGAACCGGTGAACGAAGTCATAATAAGGCACGAGCGGAGTCGTGAGCAAACAAATGCAAATCATACTTCAAAATAGTCTTTCAAAACAGAGTAATCCCATAAGTCATTTCATAATACAAAGTAATCGAATACTTAGTCGATACAAGGTTTCATTTCACAAAACGTTTTCAAAATAGTACGTATAGCTCAAAACGTAACTTAGCGTATCGTAATATTCAAAACACATCCCGTAGGAGGAAGTTCCAAAATCGAAGGTATCATTTCAAACTTTATTCAAAAGGACAGCCCAATAAGACAAATAGGGCGTCTCGGGGTTAGCGGGCCCACCTCGAGTCGAATTGAGGTGGCGAACATATTTTACGAACATTTATAGGCCAAAGGGTCATACATAATCATTTCTAAGTTACCCGACCACATTTCGATAGGTTTCGGACGAATGGTGGCATTCTAGCCAAAATAGAGCCCTTAGGCTTCAATTGAATTGAATGAATAGTAACTTTTCTGTGGATCGGGTTTCGAGGAGCAGAAATGCTCCGGAAGTTCCCATATTCGCCTATCACACTAAGATATGCCAAACGAAGAAGTGGGAAGCTTTACATACCTTACGGACGTCTTACGCTCTCCCAAAAGTCCAGTCCCGTTTCGTCCGAAATCTGCAAATGGTCAAAGTTACCAATTGAGATTCTTAGGCTTAAAAATGCCTTTAACTTCATTTTTGTCTACCGAAATTTCGGCAGCATTTCCCCTATAAATCTAACATCCCCGAGACTTAGCTCGGCTCAAAATACATCAATACAACAGCCCACACATCATCAAACAACACAAATCATAATCAAATCACTCTAGCTTCAAAGTTCTACTTTAGTACACAAGTTGGCAACTTTTCATTCAAACTTCCAAGGCTCCAAATCTATATCCACATCATTATATTTATTTACTCATTCAAGATTTTTCAATCACATCCCAAATACATTTCAAACCATATACGAAAGTTCCCGAAATTCATTATTTTCCATATTCCATTCAAAACACCAAAAGTCACGACGAACATTCTAACTTGCGTCGTTTCATTCCGAATTCATTAACATCAACCATAAATCACATTTAAAGTCTTTAGCACCCTAGATATACAATGATATACACAATTATACCAAAGGTATACACTTTCCGATAACGTTCCGAAATCATTTTCCAACGCCAATCCAATTCATCAATCAATCATTTACGACACAAAGGTCACAACGACACATTATACAAACTAAACAAGATCAATTCACATCACTTTCTTCTTCCTAGGGCTCACGGCCAACATGCAATATACACACACACTCACGGCTTTCTATATACATCAAGGTTACGGGATTCTCGTCTATTCTCAATCCTTAGCACATTCATCTCAATTCTATAACATTAGAGGGGCAAAATTCTTACCTTTTCTTAAATTTCCGACTTGTCGCAAACGAGGCTCTTGTGCCAAACTAATTATACCCCGTTGAAGAGGGTCTTGAGCACTTCACAACTATGTAGAAACTAATATTTTTGGATCAACAACAAAGCTTGGAAATTTTTCTTTCTCTTTTCCTTTAGCTTCGGCCGAACCCCCTTTTTTGTTGTGTTCTTGAATTGTTTGCTTTGTTTCTTGATAATTACTAAGTGTAGATGATATATATCCATTTAAGAGTCATGTGCATAGCACATGACATTAAAAGGATGGGCTTGGGCCATGGCTAAGGCCGGCCACCCTCACAAATTTTTGGGCCTCAATTGTATTGTATTTTTCTTGGCCCAATTCATGAAAAGTCCCGTTTTGTAATTCCCGAAACTAATTTCTGAAATTCCAAATCTTCCCTCGGCCTTCCCCGGTGTCCTAACATTAATGATTCCATAACCAATATAGTCATACTTACTAAAATCAAAATATTTCCTTATAACACACAAATCGTAATTATTTCTCGATTTCCCGTTATACGAAAACACGGGACATAACATATTTATCGTCTTCCTTTTTTTTCTCCTCTATCAGTTCTTCAATGCGAACATCTCCTTTTCCACTGGCTGCTCACCTAGAATCTGTTTGATTCCTTCCGGGGTCGGGAATTTCACAAATAAATGAAGCGTTAAAGGTACAACTTTCATGTCAACCATAGCCTCCCGAAGATTGTATTGTATCTCATGAAGCCATCTATCACATACAATTTCGTCACCTTGATCATTCCTCTTGCGATCTCTCCTTTTGTTGTTTCACTTGCCATGTTAAATTCGGTGAGAGCTCTTGTAGCCGGTATTATTTTGTTCAGCAACTCCATTTGCTCTATGACTTTACATCCGATGATATTGATCGAGCTACCTGGATTAATTAAAATACTTGTAATTTGAAATAAATCAACAGTTACAGTAATTACCAATGTGTCATTATGAGGGAGAGTGACGCCCTCTGTATCTTCATCACTGAATGTGATTGCCTCTTCACTTTGAAATTCTCAATACCTTTTCTCTCTGATTACAGATACTTTGGTCTTTTTTCCATTGTGAAGGCTTCTCTTGCAATTTCGTACCCCTAATTATCATGATTATCACATGATGAGGCGCAATCAACCTAATTTGCTCATATGTTTCTCTGTTTTTGCCGTAATTGTGTTTGGTTCGATCACTCAGGAATATGTCAAGTGCCATTTTTCAATAATTGGGATACTTCATCTCGAGAATGATGATAATTTGCAGTACGGTGTCCATATGTCCCATAGAAGCACATATTAAGTTCACATCCCTTTGAATTGGATCCGACCGAATAGATTTTGGCTGTCACGACCCAACCCCGTAGGCCATGACTAGTGTCCGTGCTGGACACCCAAACGTACCCAATAACCCAAACCAGCATATTTGCAGAATATATTAATATAAAAGTCAATTGGCGCTACCAGATATTGCAGGTGAACAGATATAGCACGTGGAAGCCGATAAGGCCGTCACAGATCATAGTAACCCAAAAACATATACAGAACCCACACAAGTATGTCTACAGACCTCTACAAAACATACAGAATCATAAGACGGTACAGGGCCCCGTCGTACCCCTGAATAGCGTACATATATACAATAGCAGAAGACTGTACCAAAATATAGGCTCCGGATAAAGGAGTGCTCCAAAATAGCAGAATAAAGTCCTAAGCGGGAGGATCAGCAAACCTCTCGTCTGTACCTGCGCGGCATGAAAACGCAGCCCCCGAAGGAAGGGGGTCAGTACGAAATATGTACTGAGTATGTAAAGCACGGAACGTAGTAAACAAAGTCATAATCGAAGCAGAAGATACAGAAAATGAACGGAATATCCAGATTAGCACAATGCTGATCATATAGCATAAATAGTATTTGCTGAAAACATATGTCGTACCTGGTCCCATTACGGAACAAGATCATAACCGAAACAGAACTTACAGAGGAGTGAGTGTAACATCCGAAGTATCAAATGCATATTTTCCAAAACATGAGGAGTGTGTACAGAAACATATACCATATCATATCCGACCCCTGCCAAGGGACTCGGTAAACAGAACGTGGCCACCCCCCGACGCTGGTGCCACAACACATAAGGAGCAGAATAGGGGATAACCCCGTAACATAACATATCATATCAGATGGCCATATCAGATCATATCATATCAGAATGTGTGTACATGGCACAACATACTCCACAACCCATGTACATATATACCTGCCCCCTCACATCGAGGCACGGCGAACAATGCAGTGGAATACGCTTGACAACATATCCTGGCCCGGGCTCAGTGTGGGAAACATTGAGGCATCCACGAATGGAGTAGTGAGAAACTAAATGCAATAAAAATACCATATATTTCCAGAGACTCAATGAGGCATATCGGATGACAAATCAAACCAATGAAATCGGACAGAATCATAGTAAGTGTATGTCGTATGTCATAATGAGTTACGGAAGAATAATCCTTCTGGGATCACTTTCATATTCCAAAATATTTTACCAGACTCGAGGGAATCATTAAAACAATTTTCCTTAGTAGTTAAAAGGATAGTTAAAATGTTTCATTTTATATTGTTCGAAAATAAGGCAATAGTACAATAAAAGGCAAAGCGGGAATAGTGGGAGACTAAATGAGACACAAAATGTCATACCTTTACAGAGATTCAATAAAGTATTTAGAATAAGTATCATTGGTAGTTAGAAGAGTAGTTAAGGCGTTTCCTTTAGAACCGCTTGAAATTAAGTTATAAACACAAAAAAGGTAAAATCGGAAATAGTGGTCCACCTCGGGACAACCGAAGCGAAGGGCTCGAATTACGTATATTATGCCTATGGAATCACCTATAGAGGTCCTAGGGACATTCCATAACTTTCTAGACAATTTGTAAAAGTTTACATAATTCTTTCAACCAAAATATCCTTAAAGGATTCAATTCCATTGAATGATAAAGGGATATTTTCAAATGCGGATTCCGATGAACAGAGTACTTTCCGAGGCTCAAATCCGATCCTAGTACACCTAGGACATGCCAAAAGAAGAATCGGGATAGCTTTACATACCTTGTATGCTCTTTACGCCTTTCCAAATTCGATTCCCGTTTCGCCCAAAATCTGCAATTGGTCACATTTACCAATTCTCAATTTCCAATCTTTAAGTATTCAATCTTTATTCATAATTGCCTACAGAAATTTGGGCAGCATCTCCCCTATACATATAGCATCCCCGAGAATTTAACTCGGCCAAAACAATCAACAACAACCCAACAACAACACCAACAACAACAACAATCAATATGGGACACAATATAACACAACTAGTCTTCTTTCCGACATAATGCAAGAACTTTCATTCCGACTTCCCATTTCCAAACCAATCTCAATGTTTTCATATTCATTATTAATCTAGATTATCACAATATAATTTGGAAGCATTTCACATCATTTCCACAAAATATTCACAAGATATACAAAATATACAAACTTTCCACCAAGGTCATAATTCATCCAAAACTTCTAATATTCAACCTACATATCCATAACATTTTTCCATCTTCCAATTTCATCAACCATAATCATAATTCACATCTTAACAACTTCATTTCCATAATATCACAAAATCATTCTAAAGTGACATAATCTTCTACATTCCAACTTCAACCAAAATTCATTCAACTTTCATTCCCAATATAATTTTCACCATAACCACAACTAGAATACAACATAAAATTCAACTCATATATGTATACAACATATATACACTCATGGCTACATATATATATACATACCCACTTTGCAAACTTCCTTATTTCCATAATTTCTACTCATTTCCACATACCACAACATAAACAAACCTTCATAACATAAGAAAAAGGAATTGATTCTTACCTTTTTCTACAATCTTCTTCACTTGTCTAAAGTGTGAGATTGATGAAACTAATGCTCAATCTTCCCAAACAACTACACCAAGTTGTAGAGGAAACTTAATTTAGTAGGAATTCAACAAGAGAATAATTTTTGAGTCAAGATTTTTGAGGGTGATTTGTTTTATGGCCAACCCGAAATGGTCCTTTTTTTGCTCTTGTTCTTGCTCTTCTTTGTGTTTGTTTCCTTGTCTTATTTTTCTTGAACATTCTATAAGATAAAGACCACTATATACTAATTCAATCACATGGAAAATTAATCAATTTGGTGGGCTTGGACCAGGTATGGCCGGCCACCCCCTCACTTTGGGCCTAAATTGTTCTTTTCATTTTTTTGGGCCAACTCGGTTGGTCCCGAGTTGGGCCTAGCCCACTGACCTTTCGACCTTAAAACGTCCATATCTCCTTGCACCAACGTCACCTTGGAACCCACGACCTATGGATGGAAAGCTGATTCAATTATCTACAACTTCTATTTCTTGGTATTTTTCCAAATTCCAAACTTATAATACCATTTTTGCCCCTCCAAGTCAGGTCACCCGGAAACGTTTTCTTAAAAATATTCGTTTGGAGGGCTTCCACTTTGATTTGGCTCAAGAGTCCTTCATGAGTTGTGTTTAACTTTACATATGTGATTCATATAGCTTGTCACATGTTCCAAAAAAAAATCTTGACGTGTGGGCCCCACCTCAACTTACAATTAATCCGACGTTCAAAAATACGGGATGTAACATTAGCCATCTCGTTTCTGAAATCTTACCAATTGCCGCTACCAACCCGACTATATCAATACTGAAATTATATTCAGTAACCTCAGGGTCTCTTAATTATTTGAAGTTGATGCACCTGCTCCTCTTTTGCTAGCAAACCTTTACCATTTTGACCCTGATCACTTCATTTATCAAAGCCAGGTTCTCCAACACTAGAAAGTACTGGCTGCTGTTGAGAATACAATTAAATATTAAAAAGTGTGTTCTCTCTAATAGCTTAATCTTTTAGTTGAGATGGTCACACACATCAATATGATATCAGGGCTTTGGCTCTAATTAAACCCGATCCTGAAGTTCCAGTTTGCTCAACATGGCTTCAACCTCAAACACTGGTCTCAATCTTTCTGTCACCTCCCTTCACCAACTCATAGCTATTTTCCCTATCAAACTAAAACCCACCAGCTATCTAGAGAACTCAGATTATCTAGCTTATGCAATTGCTAAAGTTGGCGGTTATCATCAAGGACGATGCACCAGATGAAACTTTTGAAGACGATAAGGGAAAAGCCAACCCTAACCCTAAGTTCACAGAATGGGAAGAACATGATGTTCTAGTTAGGAAATGACTTAAAAGAATAGTGACAGAAGAGTCAATGTTCCTTATTATTGGATGTTCGATGGCTAAGCAGATGTGGTCTTTCCTTGAGGATACATACCTACAAGCAAGCCAAGACAAGGAATTTCAGTTGAAGCACAACTTCAAACGATAAAATTGGGCTCAAAATCAATAGATAAGTATATTAAGGATTTTAAAGGGATTTGTGATAGCCTCATGGCTATACTGAAGCCCTTGGATGAACACTATAAGGTTATAAACTTTGCAAGAGGCCTTGGAAGGAAGAATAAGACTCTATGCACCGTGATACTAGGTAAATCCCCTTACCCTACATTCACACAATTTGTGAACGCTCTTAGAGGCTTCGAAATGAGAGAGGATGCCGATGAGCAAGATGGACAAACACATCTCAACATTAATATGACATTAGTATCACAAAAGAGCCAAGGGAGAGGTCGAGGCTACCATAATCGAGGGCACAGACAACAACAACGAGGACGAGGCTATGGGAGAAATTCTTTCTAGCGATAACTAGGACTAACAACAAACACCAACAACCAGTCAAAAGAGGTTTCAAGGTCTAATGCATGCCAAAATCTGTGGAAGAAATAACCACACAACCCTAACTTGCTTTTATCGATGGGACTACTCATATCAGGTGCAACAAGAAACTCCACAGGCCTTGGCTGCAATGTCCTTGAATGATCCAAATGATGAAAATATCTACATGGATTCAGGTGCCACCAACCATATGGTGCAATCTAAAGGTATTCTTGTAAATCCATCTCCCCTAAAGGACCTAAATCGATCATGGTTTGTATTGGAGATAAACTTCCCATTACTCACATTGGCAATAATAATGTTGGAAAGAACTTGAAACTAAATGATGTTTTTGTTGTACCTGATCACAAGGAGAATCTAATCTCTGTGAGTAAATTTGTGAAAGATAATGAATGTTCATTAAAATTTACTGACGAACATTTTGTTGTTAAGGACAAGAAAACAAAGACTATTCTGGCAAAATGGAGTAAACGAAATGAGTTATATACCTTGGAATGGGATCTACATATGGCATTGACTACTACAATGAAGAACTCAAACATAATTTGACATCAACGACTAGGACATCCACATTCAAGAATTTAGTTATTACATAAAAATAAGTTTATTTCTATTAGTAGTTGGAATAAAGATGTCTCAGTATGTTCTAGTTGTCAAATGGGAAAACGTTGTAAGCTACCCTTCCAAGTATAAAATAAAAGAGAATTTGTTCCATTGGCTTTTATTCATAGTGATTTATGGGGGCCTACCCCAGTAACATCTTCTCAAGGAATAAAATTCTATATTATTTTTTTGGATGATTGCACAAAGTTTACCTAGATTTATACCCTTACACGAGTTAGTGGAAAATCATTTTTCAAGAAAAACTAAAGCTTTTCAATGTAACGGGGGAGGTGAGTTTAATAGCTGAGAGTTCATCAATTACCTAGATCAGAATGGTATTTGGAGACAAATTTACTGCCCATATACACCTGACAAAACGAAGTTGCAGCAAGAAAACATAGACACCTAGTAGAAACTGATTTCACGCTACTTTTCAATGCTAATTTGCCTATGTTTCTTTGGGTTAAAGTGTTCATGTCTATCCTTTTCCTGATAAACAGAATGCCTACTTCAAATTTGAGCATGGATTCTCCATTCACGAAGTTGTATGGACAAGAGCCTAACTATACCTCTATGAAAGTCTTTGGGTGTAGATGTTTTCCTTACTTGGAAGGGTATAGCAAGGATAAATTCCAGCCCAAAATTTTTCCATGTATATTTATCGGCTATAGTCTACTTCACAAAAGATGTATAAATGCTAACACCCTTCGTCAAAAAAAGTTTATATCTCACGGCATGTTATTTTTGATGAATATAACTTATTATTTTTATCGTCAAGTTCAACTTTGACAGCAGAAAATGATTCATCTCAACTCACTACTTATCAAGAAATTTTGGACACAACTGCTATGAATAATGACTCTGCCAGATACCACGTTGAGCCCTCATCCAATTTGGACCTAAAAGCTATGCCATCACTGCTTAATAACTACACAGTAATGACTCCTTTGACTTTAACTTTGGACAATATGCCTACCCAAGCCACTCAACACACAATACCAATTCCTAATACCAATACAGTACCTAACCAACATGAAACACCTTATGAAAATGCATATCAATATGCCAAAATCCCTATAACTTTAAATACCCAAAAGACTACCTTAGCTGTACCTAACACGCCTACTTCAACCTTGTCACCAGTGAGCACGTCCTCTCCTTCGCTAGACTCATCTAACTTTGAAGGTATAGTATTATTTGTCGACCTTCCTCTTCTTCCCTTAGATCCATCAACCACGTATAATGACAAGCTTAACTCTCATCACATGCTCACTCCAACCAAGACTAGCACCATAAGAAATCCTACCATCCATTCCCTATATCTTGCGCTTTATCATGATGTAAACGAACCCCAAAACATCAAGAAGGCATTAGCAAAACCTCATTGGGTAGCTGCTGGAACATCCCGTAAATTCGAATTAGGTGTGGACGTGTTAAATGAGTATTAATGTGATATTTTAGACAAAGGAAGTGCTACCGGGATGATTACGGGTGGAAATAGTTGTTTTGGAACCAAGATGAATAGTGAGGTGCTTAAGGTTAGATAGAATCAGCTACGTTTACGGCAGGTCTGCCTTCCAGCCTGATTTCGTGAAAATCCGTTGAGAATTTGAGAAAATACAAAACATGACAGTTTATCCCTTTGAAATACGTTTCGAATAGTATATTATGGAGCTCAAATGGACATGTGAATAAAACTGTCACGACCCGACTAGGGGGCCATGACGGGTACCCGGAGCTGACTACCGAGCACCGCTCATTATGCTAGTCATCATACTCAATCTGGACACATATAACCTCCAAAGCAATAGATAAATATACATAAGTCCTCACGACTGCAAAAATGATATACAAGGATATACACTGATGTACCTATAAGACAACATCTACCCACGCATCTGTATCTACGAACGTCTACTAGAGTATTGAGACATTAGGACGGGACAGGACCCCGTCGTGCCCAAATATATAAAAAATAATATCTCAAAAATGGCACCTCCGGAATAGTGGAGTGCTCCTGTAAATCTGCTGAGTAGCTCCTAGGAATCTGGGCCACCTCCCTGTCTACCTGTGGGCATGAGCACAACATCCAAAAGAAAAGGATGTCAGTACAAAAAATGTACTGAGTATGTAAGGCATGAGTAATACTAACATAATAAAGAAATAATGAAGCATGAGACAAAGATATAAACTGAACGTCGAGCGCCTCTTAAGGCGAATATTATGCCTGCTTAACTTTTTTAAAAAAACACATGTTATGCATATCAAATGTACCATCATCGTTAACCCGCGTCCGGGTAACTATCGCATACCGCCCACTAGTGGTGTCATGTCCCACCCTCTAGGCACGGTGTAATCATAAGCAGCCCACCTTAGCGGTGTCATGTCCAGCCGTCTAGGCACGGTGTAATCATAAGCAGCCCGCCTTAGCGGTGTCATGTCCGGCCATCTAGGCACGGTATAATCTCATCATTATCATATTCACATCACATCTCTTATCTTTATTTCGTGAGAAGCTCTTAATAATCATAGACTCATAGTTTCCGGAATATGAGGAAAATCATCGAAAGTTAAAGAAAGTCACATTATAGGAGTCATGCCTTAGAAAAAGAAGGGACTAGCCTCACATACCTTTACGTCTCTTCCACTTTATCAATTAAACGCTTTCCTCCAATGTTCACGATTCTACATTCAAGAGAATTCGTACTAGAATTAGATAATCGATAATGTACTTAAACTTAAGCTAAAGCTAACGAAAATTGGGCAGCATCTCCTTTGTTTTTACAACTTTCTCCATATCATATAACAACTCCCAAACGTCAACAACACACCCACAATATCATAATCGATAAGCTTCGTCAAGTTAGTCATTATTGAATTCTCAAAATCCCCTCTCAAAGTTATTCATAACCATAGCCATAATATAAACATAATATAACACCACACCCATCCTCATATAATGCTTCACCGATATTATTAATACCATTTATAACAATATTATACTCATAACATCTCAAGAATTATGGCTCATGTCAAACTACTATTCAAGAATACCATTATTTCACAATTGAGCTCCATATTCTACTTTCTTCCATAATTTAAGTCTTTCAACCATGCAATATTCTAAATAACATGAAATGATCATAAAAATCACCTTTTATTGTGTAGTAATGGGTTTGGTAGGAATGGGTTTTGGATGGAATTGCCCCACTTGGAGAAAACCCTAACTTTAAATCCAAAGAGATTTCTTGCTTCATCAACCCTAGCTAGCATTCTTGCACTTGATTCTACTACTTTGGTGTTTGATATTTGATTTTCCTTTGGATATGTGATGGTATGGTATGGAGAGAGTTCTAGAGGTTTTGAGAGTGTGGGAGAGAAATGTGAAATGAAAGAAATGAATTTGGGGCCTCCTTATATAAAATTAAAAATCTGCCCGTCGGGTGTTATACGGACACTTATACTATCCATACAACATTATACGGTCCGTATAAGTAACCGTATTTCACCATCAGGGAAAACATCCTTCCTGTTGGGTTATACGGACCCTTATACGGACCGTATAAAGTTATACGGACCGTATAAGTGTTAACTCCCCTTTTCTGAAATTATTTCCGTCGTTTCATTTGATCTCCAATCCTTATGGAACCTTCTTAGCACTTGTTTAGCACTTCATTAACAACCTAAGGATCGTTATTGTTACATCCCGTATTTTTATACGTTGGGATATTTTAAGATAAACGCGACAAGTTAAAGACAAGATTATTTTAGGATACGAGGTGGAGACTTTTAACTCGCGATTTTTGTTCAAGGCACAAGTTGCCTATAAATTTTATTTGGTATAATAATATTATTGGAGATTAGGAATTAATTTACCATGATTATATTATTAAGTGGGATTAAAATTTAATTACTTCATTAATTAAACCTAAGAGGCCGTGTGGGCCCCACCCGAATAAAAAAAAATCAAAATCAGAAAAATAACAAAACAAGTGCAATGGTGAGTCAACAAGGAGGGTGTACGTGTAACAACCTTGGTAAACATATATATAGAATAGGGCATAGTGCAAATGACATCTTTCAAGTCATTTGTTGTAAATTAACTTTCAAGAACAAGAAAACAAATTCATGGCTGTTCGGCCAGCTTGATTTTTGAAGGAGGAAACAGATTTTGTTACTTAATAAAAGTTCTAAGGAGAAGACAAGGATATGGAGGTGGAGAAGCAAGAATAAGTATAAGAATCTAAGACACAAATTGGAGCCAAATACTCAAGGTAAGAATTGATCATTTTCTTTATGTTTGGAATAAGTTTGAATGTGTAAAGAAATTTCACATGTTGATGTTGGAGCCGTGAACTATTTTTAGATTTGAATGTGTAAAGAAGTTTCATATGTGGATGTTGGGACCGTGGACTGTTTTTGGAAAAATGGTGGATTAATTTCACTTTGAATGTTGATTGTTATTGTCATATTTTCTATAATAAGAATAAGGATATTGATGGTTAAAAAGAATTGGAGTTGAAGTCGTTATGGGTTGTTGTAGAAGTTAGTATGTCGTTAATATAGTTTCATGCGATTATATAAACAATGTTGCTAAACATGTTGAATTGTTGTTGTGGAAGTTTATATTGAGCCGTGTGGTAAGCCTATATGAAGTAATGTTTAATCTTCTTGTACATGTATTGAGGGTGGTTAAACGTATTGTAATGTATAGGGACGAATGAAGTTCATAAAGAGTATGTGTGATTATGTTGAGATCATGTAGGGGCTGATTTAGGAAAATTTTGTAAATTGATTTAATTAATGTTTAGTTGTTATGGTTATGGACGTTATGGTAAAGATGAGGTTTAATAGTTCAAGTTAGAATTGTGATTGTTGCGGCTGTTGTATAAACTAATAGAACGTTAATATAGCTCCTTATAATTGTGTAAGTGACGTTGTTAACATGTGATTGTTGATAGGATTTGTGAATTGAAAGAAAGTATGTGTTGTTGTTCTTGTCAAGTGTGAAGATTGCGGGTTGTTTGGTATATGGAGTGGGTTGTTTTGAATATTGTACAGGCTGTCCGAAGTCCCCGCGAGTCATGTTTAAATAGTCTCGGGTTGATACTTGAATGCATGACTAGCAATATTGGCTTAATGGTAGTAGTTGGTTTGAATACGAACGAAACGTCGTCTAATTGGTTAAAAGGGATTATTAACGTTAGAATACGTATTGAATTCCCTCGTTGCCTAATCGTAGCTCTTGATATCTTAATATAGGATAAGGTATTATTGCGCAGCGTGTACGAGTTATAATACGACTAAACGCTAAAGGTATGTAAAGCCTATCCCTTCTTTCTTTTGGCATGTCCTAGAAGTAAGTAAGATATGATATGAGCCTTGGGGAAATTCTACTCTCTAATTCCAAGCATGACTCATGATTTTTATTCGTTCTTGATGCTAGAACTTTTAGGATAGTCGAGCTATTGTTTCGAGTCTATTATATGATCGACTAATAAATGATGTATAGAAATTCCTACTCTTAAAGAATTGCATAATTAGAAGTGTTCTTGACTTTCATAAGCTATATCATGTTAAATTGATACATGTATATGAATCCTGAAACGTTCCTTGATATAGTTTGTAATGGCATTTAGGAAGAACTTAATATGATTATTATCCTGATGCTTGAGAGCTGATTAGTTTACTTATCTATTGAGTCTCAAAAGATGATTTGTATGTATGTGGTTGCTTATTACTCTGCTCGTGCTTACCGTTACATCCTTCACTGAGTCCCGGGCCAGGACATGTTTTCGTGCGCATATTCACTCCAATATTCACCGAGTCCCTCACTAGAGGGCCGGGACACGTTATATATATATATATATATATATATATATATATATATATATATATATATATATATGGATGTATATGATGGTATGATGACATGATGATATGGGGATGGTGGCCAGGACGGCATATGATCATTATTCACCGAGTCCCTCACTAGAGGGTCGGGACACGTTATATCTATATGTATATGATGATTTTATTTACCGAGCCCCTCACTAGAGGGCCGGGACACGTTATATATGGTTATATACAGAATGATTATTTAGCTATGATTACTAAACTCTATAATAATATGGGTATGATGTTGAATCATATGATTTATGTTCAAAGGTAAGTCTTATGGTTTTCTGGTTGTTGCACTGGGTCCTACACTCCTTGTCTCAGTATAATCCTATTTACTATATTTCATGCTTTACATGCTCAGTACATATTCCGTACTGACCCCCTTTCTTCGGGGGGATGCGTTTCATGCCCGCAGGTACAGACGCTCGTTTCGGAGATCCGCCAGCCTAGGATATCTATTCAGCTGTTTTGGAGTGCTCCTTTGTTCCGGAGCCTAGCCTTGTGGTATAGATCCTCCTTGTTTTATGTATATGTGGTTGTTCAGGGTACGGCGGGGCCCTGTCCTGTCATATGATACTGTCGTTACTCTTAGAGGTCTGTAGACATATGTGTGGGTTTGTATATTGTTGATGTTTCGTTGTGTGGACATGACTTGTGTTTGGGGCGTACCCATTTGTAGTGGCAGCCTTGTCGGCTTGCGTATAAATATATGTTTGGGATGTTGTGTGTAGTGGCAGCCTTGTCGGCTTGCGTAGATATATATATTTGATGTGGGAGCTGTGTATAATGGTAGCCTTGTCGGCTTATATATTACTGGGATGTTCCCCTATATATGACAGCCTTGCCGGCTTATATGCGATATAAACTGTTGAAAGTTGTAACTCCTCAGGAGACAGGTGGCTTTGATATGCATATATACGACAACTTTAGAATAACGTCTTGCCTTTATATATAAATAAGTTCTTGCTTGTTACACCCCGTAAGATTCCGTGCTATTTTAATTAAGACAAGAAATAATGAGTTAAGAAAGTTCAAGGAAAGTTAATCGAGTTAGTAAGAATATCGTTATATATATATATGGTTGCCTTAAGTATCCCGAGGTGACATGGTAACCTAAAGGATTTGAAATCGCGTTATGAGTATGTATATGAGGTAATGTGAGTGACCTTTTAAAGTATTTGAGATTATTAGTAATGATTTAGAAGATGGACAAAAGATAGGAATATACTTTTGCGATTGGAGTTTCGTCGAAGCTTTGTGAGTTCTCTAGTTATGTTTAAGGTTATTGTGATTCTCCGGACCCTTCGAGACACGTATATGGATTGTTATTGATGTATTTGAGTGTGTATATGTATGTATAAGAGGTTACATGAGGTTGGAATAGGATTAGAAGTTAAACAAAATGAATCGGAACAACTTCAGTAAAATCTCGGACCCGGTTTTAGCCTATATTGTAGGAGGCATATCTCCTTGTATATGAGGAGTTTTAAGGTGTTTCAAAAGCCTAAAATTAAGTTCATCGAGTCTAGTTTGCAACGCAAGAAACCTCTCGTCCAAATGATATCGGGATAAGGAGATATGGACGATGCAAGTTGGGCTAAGTGGGGATTAAGACTTAAATATCCACAAATTTATCACTAGTGGCCGTGTGGGCCCCACTACCACATGGAAAAATCTGATTTTTGCCATGCTTTAGTGGGGGAAACGTTCAAGACCATCTTGGGCAGCAAAATGGCCTACTTTGTTGACCAAAGTTGCATGCCACAACTCATGTTCCCAATTCCACAAATTGAACAAGAGAGAGAAGCTCTCATCTTCACCAAATAGAGAAAGAGAGCCACGGCCATGGTAGCTCCACCACCAAAAAACGGCCAGCCTTCTATGTTCTTTCTTGCCATTAAACCCCTAAAGTGTTCTACACCTTCACCATTATGTTTCAAGTGAAAAAGAAATCATAAACATGCCATTCATGCTCCTATAAGCTCACGGCCAGATTTGAGTTCTCCAAGTTGATCAAAATTCAGTTTCTCAAGCAATTTAACCCCTTTGAAGGTGTACAATAACGTGTAGCATTCATTGGAATAGCAAGAACAAGTTTTGAAATTCAAGAAGTGAATTTGAAGGGCTAGCCGATTGAAGGATTGACTGACAAGGTAAGAGTTGATCATCTTTCATATGTTTTGGGGTGAATTGAAAGTTAATGATTGTGCATGTTGGTATTGGACCGTTTTTCTTAAAGTTGAAGTGGGCCGTGTGCTATAAACTTAGGTGAAATGATGCTTAATCTTCTTGTACATGTATTGGGAATGGATTGAATGTGTTGTAGTATGGATAAATGGATGAAAATCATGAAGTGTTGTAGTTGTGTTGAAGCCGTGTAGGGGACTGCTTTAGGAGAAGTTATGGACTGTTTTGTGTCATGCTTTAATTGTTGTTGTTATGGACATTGTGGTGCATTGTATGCCTTATGAATATGTGAGTTGAGGTGCAAAAGAAATGAATTATGTTGAAGTAGGAAAACAGTCCCAAACCGTGGACTGTTTTAATGATAGGAGTGGATTAGTGCGTTTTGGATGTGAATTGTTGTTATGAACGTATAGTGAAAGTGAAGCTTAATGATTCAAGTTGAAATTGAAATGGTTTGTGGGCTTTTGTAAGAATAAATATGATGCTAAAACAGTTCCAATAATCGTATAAGTAATGTTGTAAACGTGTTGTTGTCGTTGTAGTTGAAGTTGGAAAATTGCGAAGCGAAAATGGTAATGTTGTGTGTGTTGTTTGGCCGTGGATAAAGGCCTGTTTTAAATGATGTACGGACTGTCCAAAGTTCCCTTAAGTCATGTTTAAACAAGTTCGGATTGATACATGAAAGAATGACTAACAATATTAGCTTGTAGTACTAGTTGGTTTGAATGCGAACGAAACGTCGTCTAAAGGTTGGAAAGGGGTTGTTAACGTTAAAATACATATTGAATTCCCTCGTAGCTCTTGATATTTTGATATAGGATAAATACTATTGGGCAGAAAGTACAAGTTATAATACGACTAAACGCTAAAGGTATGTAAAGCCTATTCCTTCTTTCTTTTGGCATGTCCTAGACGTAAGTAAGAAATGATATGAACCTTGGGGTAAATTCTACTCTCTAGTTCCAAGCATGACTTATGATTCTATTCATTCCGTAATGTTATGGTCACGAGCCTACTATATGATTGACTAATGAATGATGTATAGAAGTTCCTACTCTTAAAGAATTGCATAATTAGAGGCATACTTGACTATCAAAAGTTACACCATGTCAAATTGATACATGTACATGAAATCTGAAACGTTCCTTGCTATAACTTGTAATGAGATTAAAAAAGAACTGAATATGATTATTATGCTGACACTTTAGAGCTGGTCAGTTACTTATCTATTGAGTCTCAAAAGATGAATTGCATATATGTGGTTGCTTATTATTCTGCTCGTGCTTACCGCTATATCCTTCATTGAGTCCCGGGCCAGGACACGTTTTCGTGCGCATATTTACTATATTACTGACCGAGCCCCTCACTAGAGGGCCGGGACACACACACACACACACACACACACACACACATATATATATATATATATATATATATATATATATATATATATATATGATATGATGATATGTTGACATGATGATATGGAGATGGCGGCCAGGAGGGCATATATTCCTCATTACCGAGTCCCTCACTAGAGGGCCGGGACACGTATATGTTTATTTATGATGCTATGATTATAATTACCGAGTCCCTCACTAAAGGGCTGGGACACGTTATATATGTTATATACGGAATGATTATTCAGCCTTGGTTACAGAACTCTATATTGATATTGATATGAGAACGATAAAGATGAAATATGTTCAAAGGCAAGTTTTATGAAATTCTGTTTGTTGCATTGGGTCCTACACACCTTGTCTCAGTATGAGTCTATTACTATATTTCATGATTTACATGCTCAGTACATATTCCGTACTGACCCCCTTTTCTTCGGGGGGCTGTGTTCATGCCTGCAGGTATAGACGCTCGTTTCGGAGATCTGCCAGCCTAGGATATCTATTCAGCTGTTTTGGAGTGCTCCTTTGTTCCGGAGCCTAGCTTGTGGTATAACTCCCTTTTGTTGTATATATATGTGTTTATTCGGGGTACGGCGGGGCCCTGTCCCGTCATATGATACTGTCATTACTCTTAGAGGTCTGTGGACACATGTGTGGGTCTGTATATAGTTGTTGTTGCGTTGTATGAATATGACTTATGTTTGGGGCGTACCCATTCGTAATGGCAGCCTTGTGGGCTTGCATATATATATATATATATGTTTGGGATGTTGCGTGTAGTGGCAGCCTTGTCGGCTTGCGTAGATATATATATATATATATATGTTGTTGTTAAAGATCGTAACTCCTCAGGAGACAGGTGCCTACGACATACAGAATTGTGACAACTTTAGAATAACGTCTTGTTTTTTTTTTATATATACAAATAAGTTCATAATATGCTGGTTATAAAATATTATAGTTAACAGGTGATATGAGTGTCCAATTCGGACACTAGTCACGGCCTACGGGGTTGGGTCGTGACAAAAGTGGTATCAGAGCGGTTCAATCCTCGGAGTGTCTACAGACCGTGTCGAGTAGAGTCTTGTTTATCGATGTGTTGTGCACCACATCTATAAACAGGAAGCTACAGGACATTTAGGATGTTACCTTTCTTTCATATCTAAGATCGTGCGATAGAGCCCAGCCATAGGAAATGAAATTTCTTTTACTAACCCTTGATTTCAGCTGAAGAACGGCATCGACAGAAGAAAGTGACTGATGATATTGGAAGCTACACAGTACACAGGTAAGCAATGGTATGAAAGATGTATGTTGGGTAAAGTATTTGAAGTACGATTGAAATATAAAGTTGAAGATTGAAAGGGAAAGTAAACAGGAAAGTATAACAGGTGCAGTTTGAGTTGGACATGTGAGGTAAGTCTCGACATCATTATACTTTTACTTGAAATTGTTAGCACTGTGTGGCTATGATACGATATGATATATACGTATATATGTTGGCCCTGTGAGGCATTGTTGGTATTTCCTGTGTGCAGGTTTTGGGATAGTAAGAAGTACAGAGGAACCACTGCCCAAATTTTCCCAGAAATATAAAAAGGAGAATGAGATATAAGTTCATAATATGTCTTGAAAGTCGATACCGATAGGGTAAATTTATTATGTTGGATTAAAGCTTAAGAGATACCCTCCATGTCATTCGTAAGAGGCATCATCCTTATTTGGGAAATTTTATTTCGAGGAAGCATATATGAGCAGCGAATTCGCAATTCATTTAAACGGACCAGAATACGTTCCAACCACATTTTTCTTTAGAAAAAGCTTATGTTGAAGGGAAAAAATGTCCGGCGATTAAGTTTCACCTTATTGGAAGAATACAAAGCGTATGACAAGCAGTTGGGAATTAAATGATTCACTCACGACTCAAAAATAAATATGGAGGTAAACTATGTGAATCGAGCACTAAGAAGTTCTGTGGTGCTTGTCGGACTCTAGTTTTCTTCTGCTGGTGGTTGGAGAATGCCTCATAGTAAACTTTTATCAGTTCTCATCGACTAATTGGAGATGGAATTTGTGGAAGAAAAACTTAAACTTGTGGACTGTCTAGGATCATATATTTCATGTGTTGTTGGTGAAATACTACAGATGATCTAGGAAAAAGGTGGCAACTCGTAACAGAACATTTTATTGAGGTATCGAGTGAACCGATAAGCAGGGATAAATTACGACGAGTTACAATTAAAAAGAGTAACAGTATGATTGAGATAAAAGTATAGAAGAGGAAGAGTTATACCAAATCTTGAGGGTGTTGATAAGACAACTTGTGAGATATTAAGGATAGGATTGATCAGAAAGGGCGAAGGGTCAAGTACACCTAGCCCGCAGAGTGTAATTAAAACATAGAAGAATCGTGGATAAGATTAAGAAGTATTACGTCATAGGATGGATTACGAACAGGATGTACTGTGAACACCATAAGGATTGCTATAGAAATGAGTAAAGCCTAGCAAGGAAGAAACTAAAGGAAATGGTGTAACTAGTGTGAAATGGTAAATCGGATGTAGAACGAATAAGGAAGAACTTACAAGGTCCTACAGGGAAAGTTCAGAATAAAAGTCAAGTGGTAACAAAAGTGAAAGTGCGCACAGGAAGAGAAGGGGGTTAATAGAAGGAGGAAGATAAGAAGAAAGCGAGTGGGATTACAGTGTAGCAATGTGTTATGGCGTGTATAGCTGAGAAAACGAGTTATATGAGCGACAGAATTGTGAAAGACCGAACCAAAGGAAGATGAGCAACAAGACAGAACAAATACCAAAAATTACTGGTGTTATAAGAAAAAAAAAAAGATAAACAGAATATGATTTGAAAATGAGGAAGGGCTTATGTAGAAGTTGTGTTTTCTGAAAGATATGGGAATAGCATGAGATTCCTCGTGCACAAAATAAAAGATGGACGTAGACTGGAGAAATGAAAGGAATACTAAAGGAAGTACCCAAGACAGACGTAATTAATTGAGTATGAGTATAGAATAAAAGGGAAACATATAGTTATGGACTTAAAGATGTAGTGCGATGAAACGATGCTAAGACAAGACCACTATTAAGACAAATTCGATAGGATTTCGAGTAAGTTAGAAGTTAGCATTTGATATACAACAAGAGAGAAAGAGTATGAGGCATAAAAGAGTACTGCGTATATGTGACTTCACCTCGGGAATAGTGAAATCTTTAAAGGACAAGGATTGTGGATTTGCGAAACAACTGATGTATTGTGAATTTATTAGAGGAAACAGATGATATCCGTTGGGATAAAGATATTGTTATAAGAAAGCTTGGGACATTTATCATCAGAATATAAGTGCTACCTAATTGGGAATTTAAAACGACTATAAACACGAGCTCATAAATGATCGGAATAAATGGAATGTGACTTTGGATAAATTGTTACATTACTTACATTACTTGAGTACCAACCATCAGATAAGATTTTGTACCATATAATCGAGAGTTCTCATCGCCTCGTGATTTTGTTAAGGTCTCGTACGAAGATAATCAAGTTATAGATTATAAAGAAAAGACATGGATACGGTGTAAGTACAAACCCAAAGGGGGGAAGCGGGTGAAAGTAAAGTAAGTATAAATGGAAACAATTGACACTGCAACAAGTTTAATGTGAATTCTTAAACTTTAAGTGAGATCCCTTGCAGAAACAAGTTAGTAAGATTTGAAGGCCAGCAATAAGCGGATAGAAGTCAAGATGGTATTGGAGACAGTGCTGAGAATTATTGGTAGGGGTCTTGGATAATATGACATCAGAACGTGGATGCTTGTAAAAAGGAAGAATACAACAAGAGAATGGTAACGAGTAACTTAAATATATTATAAAAGATAGCAAGGCTATACTGGATTAGAGGTTAAGATATTGACAACAGAGTTATTGGCTAATGATATTATGACATATAAGTAGCAAAGGAGAAAGGATAGGAAATCTCTCCTATAGCAAGTTATGAGAAAACCAAATGGGGAATAGAGGAAGGGAAAGGAGTATGGCGAAATAGACAGCAAGTGAGTGATAGTACAATAAGATATGTAAAACAGGATGAACCAGGAAAAGGAAGGACTATGACTATGATTAGATACCCTTTATACAAATTGTACAAGAATAGTTATGCAACCTACAAATACTTGTATGCTGAGGATAAGACCAAGTAAGTACTTGATAAAAAGGGTAGGAATTCAGTAACAACAGTGCGGTTGCAATATTTTGGATACGTCAAAGAAAGGTGTAAGGTGGTTTAAGGCAAAACTACAGAGACGTCATTAGTACGGAGAGAAAAAGCCAAAATTGGGCCCCGATACTATTGAAAGGTAGGAAGGAAGAATGTAAGGTAAAGCATAAAGACTAGTGAGACGACGCTAAGATATTTTCTGGGCTGAGTTGAGTACCTACACATACTCGTGTAAAGCTTGCAATAAGATGCATGATAGGAGAACTAAGAGAAAATCTGAGTAAAGGGGCGATAGAAGAGTTGAGTCAAAAATAGAGAAACGACACGAGATAATATGCTTAAAGTGTTATAAGTGGGATTAAGGGAAATTGCGAAATGGTTTAAGTGAGATGGTCAGAACGAGCTAGTTACTAGAAGACAGTGAATTTAAAGAGAACGAGCAAGAAGAACTCGACTTAAGCTTCAAGTATAGATGGATATGGTAAGTTGCAGTCGATTACGGAGGTAGCTAAATCGTGTCTACTATATTTGGAAGATCAATATTAACAGATGTCAGGTGGAGAATAGCATTAGGCTAAGTAAAGAAAGGCACAGCATGATAGATGAGTTCAAGTTACAAGTGATTCGTTATAAGATCACCAGAAGCAGTATACTTATGTAGGACTAATTTGACATTCGGGGACGAATGTTCCTAAGGGGGGAAGGATGTTACACCCCGTAAAATTCCGTGCTATTTTAATTAAGACAATAAATAATGAGTTAAGAAAGTTCAAGGAAAGTTAATCGAGTTAGTAAGAATATCGTTATATATATATATGGTTGCCTTAAGTATCCCGAGGTGACATGGTAACCTAAAGGATTTGAAATCGCGTTATGAGTATGTATATGAGGTAATGTGAGTGACCTTTTAAAGTATTTGAGATTATTAGTAATGATTTAGAAGATGGACAAAAGATAGGAATATACTTTTGCGATTGGAGTTTCGTCGAAGCTTTGTGAGTTCTCTAGTTATGTTTAAGGTTATTGTGATTCTCCGGACCCTTCGAGACACGTATATGGATTGTTATTGATGTATATGAGTGTGTATATGTATGTATAAGAGGTTACATGAGGTTGGAAGAGGATTAGAAGTTAAACAAAATGAATCGGAACAACTTCAGTAAAATCTCGGACCCGGTTTTAGCCTATATTGTAGGAGGCATATCTCCTTGTATATGAGGAGTTTTAAGGTGTTTCAAAAGCCTAAAATTAAGTTCATCGAGTCTAGTTTGTAACGCAACAAACCGCTCGTCAAAATGATATCAGGATAAGGAGATATGGACGATGCAAGTTGGGCTGAGTGGGGATTAAGACTTAAATATCCACAAATTTATCACTAGTGGCCGTGTGGGCCCCACTACCACATGGAAAAATCTGATTTTTGCCATGCTTTAGTGGGGGAAACGTTCAAGACCATCTTGGGCAGCAAATTGGCCTGCTTTGTTGACCAAAGTTGCATGCCACAACTCATGTTCCCAATTGCACAAATTGAACAAGAGAGAGAAGCTCTCATCTTCACCAAATAGAGAAAGAGAGCCACGGCCATGGCAGCTCCACCACCAAAAAACGGCCAGCCTTCTATGTTCTTTCTTGCCATTAAACCCCTAAAGTGTTCTACACCTTCACCATTATGTTTCAAGTGAAAAAGAAACCATAAACATGTCATTCATGCTCCTATAAGCTCATGGCCAGATTTGAGTTCTCCAAGTTGATCAAAATTCAGTTTCTCAAGAAATTTAACCCCTTTGAAGGTGTACAATAACGTGTTGCATTCATTGGAATAGCAAGAACAAGTGTTGAAATTCAAGAAGTGAATTTGAAGGGCTAGCCGATTGAAGGATTGAGTGACAAGGTAAGAGTTGATCATCTTTCATGTGTTTTGTGGTGAATTGAATGTTTATGATTGTGCATGTTGGTATTGGACCGTTTTTCTTAAAGTTGAAGTGGGCCGTGTGCTATAAACTTAGGTGAAATGATGCTTAATCTTATTGTACATGTATTGGGAATGGATTGAATGTGTTGTAGTATGGATAAATGGATGAAAATCATGAAGTGTTGTAGTTGTGTTGAAGCCGTGTAGGGGACTGCTTTAGGAGAAGTTATGGAATGTTTTGTGTCATGCTTTAATTGTTGTTGTTATGGACATTGTGGTTCATTGTATGCCTTATGAATATGTGAGTTGAGGTGCAAAAGAAATGAATTATGTTGAAGTAGGAAAACAGTCCCAAACCGTGGACTGTTTTAATGATAGGAGTGGATTAGTGCGTTTTGGATGTGAATTGTTGTTATGAACGTATAGTGAAAGTGAAGCTTAATGATTCAACTTGAAATTTAAATGGTTTGTGGGCTGTTGTAAGAATAAATATGATGCTAAAAATGTTCCAATAATCGTATAAGTAATGTTGTAAACGTGTTGTTGTCGTTGTAGTTGAAGTTGGAAAATTGTGAAGCGAAAATGGTAATGTTGAGTGTGCTGTTTGGCCGTGGATAAGGGCCTGTTTTAAATGATGTACGGACTATCCAAAGTTCCCTTAAGTCATGTTTAAACAAGTTCGGATTGATACATGAAAGAATGACTAACAATATTAGCTTGTAGTACTAGTTGGTTTGAATGCGAACGAAACGTCGTCTAAAGGTTGGAAAGGGGTTGTTAACGTTAAAATACATATTGAATTCCCTCGTAGCTCTTGATATTTTGATATAGGATAAGTACTATTGGGCAGCAAGTACAAGTTATAATACGACTAAACGCTAAAGGTATGTAAAGCCTATTCCTTCTTTCTTTTGGCATGTCCTAGACGTAAGTTAGAAATGATATGAACCTTGGGGTAAATTCTACTCTCTAGTTCCAAGCATGACTTATGATTCTATTCATTCCGTAATGTTATGGTCACGAGCCTACTATATGATTGACTAATGAATGATGTATAGAAGTTCCTACTCTTAAAGAATTGCACAATTAGAGGCATACTTGACTATCAAACGTTACACCCTGTCAAATTGATACATGTACATGAAATCTGATTAAAAAAGAACTGAATATGATTATTTTGCTGACACTTTAGAGCTGGTCAGTTACTTATCTATTGAGTCTCAAAAGATGAATTGCATATATGTGGTTGCTTATTATTTTTCTCATGCTTACCGCTATATCCTTCACTGAGTCCCGGGCCAGGACATGTTTTCGTGCGCATATTTACTATATTACTCACCGAGCCCCTAACTAGAGGGCCGGGACACGTTATATATATATATATATGATGATATGATAATGATATGATGATATGGAGATGGCGGCCAGGAGGGCATATATTCCTCATTACCGAGTCCCTCACTAGAGGGTCGGGACACGTATATGTTCATGTTATGATGCTATGATTATAATTACCGAGTCCCTCACTAAAGGGCCGGGACACGTTATATATGTTATATACAGAATGATTATTCAGCCTTGGTTACAGAACTCTATATTGATATTGATATGAGAACGATACAGATGAAATATGTTCAAAGGAAAGTTTTATGAAATTCTGTTTGTTGCATTGGGTCCTACACACCTTGTCTCAGTATGAGTCTATTACTATATTTCATGTTTTACATGCTCAGTACATATTTCATACTGACCCCCTTTTCTTCGGGGGGCTGCGTTCATGCCTGCAGGTACAGACGCTCGTTTCAGAGATCTTCCAGCCTAGGATATCTATTCAGCTGTTTTGGAGTGCTCCTTTGTTCCGGAGCCTAGCTTGTGGTATAACTCCCTTTTGTTGTATATATATGTGTTTATTCGGGGTACGGCGGGGCCCTGTCCCGTCATATGATACTGTCATTACTCTTAGAGGTCTGTGGACACATGTGTGGGTCTGTATATAGTTGTTGTTGCGTTGTATGAATATGACTTATGTTTGGGGCGTACCCATTCGTAATGGCAGCCTTGTGGGCTTGCATATATATATATATATATATATATATATATATATATATATATATATATATATATATGTTTAGGATGTTGCGTGTAGTGGCAGCCTTGTCGGCTTGCGTAGATATATATATGTTGTTGTTAAAGATCGTAACTCCTCAGGAGACAGGTGCCTACGACATACAGAATTGTGACAGCTTTAGAATAACGTCCTGTTTTTTTTTTATATACAAATAAGTTCATAATATGCTGGTTATAAAAGATTATAGTTAACAGGTGATATGAGTGTCCAATTCGGGCACTAGTCACGGCCTACGGGGTTGGGACGTGACATTGCTATGCTAGCTATAGATGATTATAGATAACAAGTGTGTGTGAGTGTCCAACTCGGGCACTAGTCACGGCCTACGGGGTTGGGTCGTGACAAAAGTGGTATCAGAGCGGTTCATCCTCGGAGTGTCTACAGACCGTGTCTAGTAGAGTCTTGTTTATCGATGTGTTGTGCACCACATTTATAAACAGGAAGCTACAGGACATTTAGGATGTCATCTTTCCTTCTTATTCTATATCGTGCGATAGATCTGTGTTATCAAGATAATTCCTCCTTAACGGATTGTTATGTTTACAGCGATGCCTCCAAAGAAGGCGACAACCGCCCAGAAGGGCAAGTCAGTAGCCGGGGAGACCAGTCAGACCCGGAGGATCACTAGGGCTTATGCCCAATCTGCGCATGCGATTAGGCTCCAGTCAGCGAGCTCCGCTGCGCCACCACTACCAGAGGAGCCTAGAGCAGCAACAGCAGCTGCAGATCAGGGGATGGCTCCACCAATAGCTCCTGGGATTCCAGCACCCGAGCCTTCAGCTCCCCAGCTAGGGGCGGAGGATAGGGCTATAAGAGAGGCAGTCCAGTTATTGACCAGGTTAGTGTTGGGGCAGGCTCGCAGACACGGATTTGGAGGTGATTATGCAGACAGACATGATAGTTTGAGGGTCGTGATTTCTTGACATGTAATCCCCCAGAGTTCTATGGGTCAAAGCCCGCAGAGGATCCACAGGATTTCATTCGACAGATGTTGTGTACATTGCGGATAATTAGAGCTTCTGAGACTGAGTTGGTTGAATTGGCTTCATATTGGTTACGTGATGTAGCAGTTAATTGGTATGAGTCCTGGGAGTTGTCCAGGGGTGAGGATGCTCCACCAGCAGTATGGGATGAGTTCGTGGAGGCATTTCTGGGACATTTTCTGCCTCCGGAGATGAGGCGAGCCAGAGTTGACAGATTTCTACACCTGAGACAGAATGGCAAAAGTGTTCGAGATTATAATCTCGAATTTGATTCACTGGCTAGGTACGCGCCTACTATTGTAGCTGACATGGCTGATAGGGTGTATCGTTACGTGATGGGGCTGGATCATTACTTGATTGATAGCTGTATGGCAATGGCTTCTCAGCCCGATATGGAATTCGCAATAGTGCAGGCATATGCACAGGGAGTTGAGGACCGACATAGAGAGTGTCGATCTGATAGAGAGCATGGAAGGGGTCAGCATAAGAGAGTTAGATCAGCTGGGTATTCTTTGGGTGAGTTTTGAGGCGGGCATCCCTAACAGCAGCATAGTAGATATCCTTCTCAGCCGGCACGGAGTGCACCTCCACGATTCACTGATAGGAGGTTTGGTAGCACGGGATATTCAGGAGCTGGTCAAAGTTCCATGACTTCAGGTTTCCAGATGCACAGGAATTCAGGCTAGACGAGGCCGTATACCTCAGTGCCCTCGATGTGGCAGGCGTCATTCGGGGGAATGCCGTCTCGTTACTGGTGCTTGTTTCTCTTGCGGCCGTCAAGGCCATACTATGAGGGAGTGTTGATTTGGGGGTGGTGCAGGTGGCGCAGCTCAGCCTATTGGATCAGTTGTTGGTTCATCTTCTTCGGTGGCTATGCGCCCTATGGGGCAAGGTATTCCGACACCAGCAGGCCGTGGCAGAGGCCGTGGCGGAGTTTCCAGTTCTAGCGGTCCTTCGAACTGCATATATTCTTTAGCTAGCAGACAGGATCAGGAGGCCTCGCCAAATATAGTAACAGGTACACTATCGATTTTCTCCCGAGATGTATATGCATTGATAGACCCAGGCTCCACATTATCATATATTTCTCCCTTTGTTGCTAGTAAAATTGGGATAAAATCTGAATTTATAGAACCATTCGAGGTAGCTACACCAGTAGGGGATTCTGTTATAGCAAAACAAGTGTATAAAAATTGTTCGGTGGTCATATATAATCGTTGTACCAAGGCAGATTTGATAGAGCTAGATATGATTGAGTTCGATGTTATTATGGGGATGGATTGCTTAGCTTCCTGTTATGCTAACGTTGATTGCAGAGGCAAAGTAGTTCGGTTTCAGTTCCCAGGGGAGCCAATTATAGAATGGAAGGGGAATACAGCATCGCCGAGGGGTAAGTTTATTTCATACCTCAAGGCAAGGAAGATGGTTAGAAAGGGCTAGATTTATCATCTGGTTCGTGTGCATGACTTGAAAGAAGAAGTACCGACTCTCCAGTCAGTCCCAGTGGTTAATGAATTTCCAGATGTATTTCCAGATGAACTTCCAGGTCTTCCTCCTGAGCGTGAGATAGAGTTCACTATAGACGTATTGCCAGACACTCAGCCCACATCTATTCCTCCTTACAGAATGGCACCGGCAGAATTGAAAGAGTTGAAGGAGCAATTGAGATATTTATTATAGAAGGGCTTCATTAGACCCAGTACATGACCTTGGGGAGCACCGATATTATTTGTACGGAAGAAAAATGGGTCGCTGCGTATGTGTATTGGCTATAGGCAGCTGAATAAAGTAACAATAAAGAACAGGTACCGCCTCCCCAGGATCGATGATTTATTTGACTAGTTGCAGGGTGCTAAGTGTTTCTCGAAGATAGACTTGCGGTCAGGTTATCACCAGGTGCGGGTAAATGAAGTAGAACTTCCGAAGACTGCATTCAGGACCCGATACGGGCAATACGAATTTAAGGTGATGTCCTTTGGGTTGACCAATGCTCCAGCAGTATTTATGGATTTGATGAACCGGGTGTTTAACTCATTCCTCGAACTGTTCGTGATTGTATTCATTGATGATATCCTGGTCTATTCACGATCAGAATAAGAGCATGCAGATCACTTGAGGACGGTACTTAGGGTCCTCCAGTATCAGAAATTATATGCTAAGTTCTCTTGTGAATTCTGGTTGACTTCAGTAGCGTTTCTGGGGCATATTGTTGGAGCTGATGGTATTCGGGTAGACTCGCAGAAGATTGAGGCCGTAAAGACTTGGCCGAGACCTACGACACCCACTGAGGTACGTAGTTTTCTGGGGCTAGCAGGGTACTACAGGAGATTTTTGGAGAAGTTTGCTTCGATTTCAGCGCCTTTAACAAGGCTAACTCAGAAGACAACTAAGTTCCAGTGGACCGATGCTTGTGAACGAAGCTTCCAATTATTGAAGGACAAGTTGACTACAGCTCCAGTTCTAACTCTTCCTGAGGGGCCAGATGGCTATGTTATTTATTGTGATGCTTCCGGTGTTGGGTTAGGTTGTGTATTAATGCAGCATGACAGAGTTATAGCCTATGCCTCCCGGCAGCTCAGGAAGCACGAAAGAAATTATCCTACCCATGATCTGGAGTTGGCAGCGGTGATTCATGCTTTGAAGATATGGAGACATTATCTATATGGCGTACATGTTAATATTTATACAGATTATAAGAGTCTCTAGTATATCTTTAAGAAGAAGGAGCTGAATTTGCGGCAAAGGAGATGGCTAGAGTTGCTGAAAGATTATGATATTGATATTCTATATCACCCAGGAAAGGCCAATGTTGTAGCAGATGCACTCAGCTGTAAATCTATGGGTAGCTTGACGGACGTGCAGCCAGGAAGAAAGGAGATAGTCCGTGAGATTCATCAGCTAGCTAGTCTTGGAGTCTGTTTGGCTGATTCTAGAGATACTGGAATTTCAGTCCGAGGAGTTGCTAAATCCTCTATTATAGAAGAGGTAAAGAAACACCAGTACGAGGATCCTATTATTGTATACTACAGGGATGCAGCACTTCAGAAGGATGAGACCCCATTCGATATTGCACCAGATGGAGTATTACGATACAGAGGCAGGATATGTGTACCAGAAGTTGCAGGGTTGCGGCGACAGGTTATGGGAGAAGCACACTATGCTCGTTATTCTGGCCATCCGGGGTCTACAAGGATGTATCATGACCTTAGATGTTTGTATTGGTGGGATGGTATGAAAAAGGACATAGCAGAGTTCGTTGCCCAGTGTCCGAATTGCCAACAGGTGAAGATCGAGCACCAGAAGCCTGGGGGACTATTACAGGAGATGGAGATTCTGACCTGGAAATGGGAGGTAATCAATATGGACTTCGTCACGGGTCTACCTCGCACTCCACGTAAATATGAATCTGTCTGGGTCATCGTTGATAGATTGACGAAATCAGCCCACTTTCTTCCAGTCAGGACTACATATTCAGCTGAGGATTATGCCAGGTTGTATCTTAAGGAGATAGTGAGACTTCATGGGGTTCCCACAGCTATCATCTCTGATAGAGGAGCCCAATTTACAGCTAACTTCTGGAGATCCTTCCAGGAGGGATTGGGGACACAGGTGGGTCTCAGCACAACGTTTCATCCTCAGACTGACGGACAGGCCGAGCGTACTATCCAGACATTACAAGATATGTTACGGGCCTGTGTTATTGATTTCAAAGGTAGCTGGGATGATCACTTGCCGCTTATTGAGTTTGCTTATAATAACAGCTACCATTCTAGCATCCAGATGGCACCGTATGAGGCTCTATATGGCAGGAAATGCAGATCACCTATAAGCTGGTTTGATGTTGGTAAGACTAAGTTGATAGGCCCAGATATGGTTCAGCAGGATGTCGATAAGGTGAAGCTTATTCAGCAGAGATTACTGGCAGCCCAGAGTCGACAGAAATCATATGCAGATAATCGACGTCGACACTTGAAATTTCAGGTTGGTGACTGGGTATTCTTGAAGGTGTCACCCATGAAGGGTGTTATGAGATTCGACAAGAAAGGGAAGTTGAGCCCGAGATACATTGGGCCTTATCAGATTATTCGTAAGATAGGCCAAGTTGCCTACGAGTTGGACCTACCGGCTGATTTGGAAGCAGTACATCCGGTTTCCATGTGTCAATGCTTCGCAAGTATATAGGCGATCCTTCCAGGGTGTTTCCAGCAAATGATATCCAGGTAACAGAGGAGTTATCCTATGAAGAGAATCCCATAGCTATACTTGATCGAAAGATCAGGAGGTTGCGAACCAAAGACGTGGCTTCGGTTAAAGTGTTGTGGCGGAACAGCAACAGGGAGGAGATGACATGGGAAGCTGAAGAGGAGATGAGGAAGAAATATCCTCACTTGTTTCCTACGCCTACAGGTAACCTAAACCTCCTTGCTTGGTTGTGTTAATTGTCTGATCAATCTATATGTTGGCGAATAAAGAAAACCTTTCCCAAGATTTTATAGAACCCGACGGAATTAATTTAACATTCGAGGACGAATGTTATAAAGGGGGGAAGGATGTTATATCCCGTATTTCTATACGTCGGGATATTTTAAGATAAACGCGACAAGTTAAAGACAAGATTATTTTAGGATACGAGGTGGAGACTTTTAACTCCCGATTTTTGTTCAAGGCACAAGTTGCCTATAAATTTTATTTGGTATAATACTATTATTGGAGATTAGGAATTAATTTACCATGATTAGATTATTAAGTGGGATTAAAATTTAATTACTTCATTAATTAAACCTAAGAGGCCGTGTGGGCCCCACCCGAATAAAAAAAATCAAAATCAGAAAAATAACAAAACAAGTGCAATGGTGAGTCAACAAGGAGGGTGTACGTGTAACAACCTTGGTAAACATATATATAGAATAGGGCATAGTGCAAATGACATCTTTCAAGTCATTTGTTGTAAATTAACTTTCAAGAACAAGAAAACAAATTCATGGCTGTTCGGCCAACTTGATTTTTGAAGGAGGAAACTGATTTTGTTACTTAATAAAAGTTCTAAGGAGAAGACAAGGAGATGGAGGTGGAGAAGCAAGAATAAGTATAAGAATCTAAGACACAAATTGGAGCCAAATACTCAAGGTAAGAATTGATCATTTTCTTTATGTTTGGAATAAGTTTGAATGTGTAAAGAAATTTCACATGTTGATGTTGGAGCCGTGAACTATTTTTAGATTTGAATGTGTAAAGAAGTTTCATATGTTGATGTTGGGACCGTGGACTATTTTTGGAAAAATGGTGGATTAATTTCACTTTGAATGTTGATTGTTATTGTCATATTTTCTATAATAAGAATAAGGATATTGATGGTTAAAAAGAATTGGAGTTGAAGTCGTTATGGGCTGTTGTAGAAGTTAGTATGTCGTTAATATAGTTTCATGCGATTATATAAACAATGTTGCTAAACGTGTTGAATTGTTGTTGTGGAAGTTTATATTGAGCCGTGTGGTAAGCCTATATGAAGTAATGTTTAATCTTCTTGTACATGTATTGAGGGTGGTTAAACGTATTGTAATGTATAGGGACGAATGAAGTTCATAAAGAGTATGTGTGATTATGTTGAGATCATGTAGGGGCTGATTTAGGAAAATTTGGTAAATTGATTTAATTAATGTTTAGTTGT
Source organism: Lycium barbarum (assembly GCF_019175385.1). Lineage (NCBI taxonomy): Eukaryota > Viridiplantae > Streptophyta > Magnoliopsida > Solanales > Solanaceae > Lycium > Lycium barbarum. The sequence goes on from NC_083338.1 coordinate 57,001,113, forward strand.
TATGGTTATGGACGTTATGGTAAAGATGAGGTTTAATAGTTCAAGTTGGAATTGTGATTGTTGCGGCTGTTGTATAAACTAATAGAACGTTAATATATCTCCTTATAATTGTGTAAGTGACGTTGTTAACATGTGATTGTTGATAGGATTTTTGAATTGAAAGAAAGTATGTGTTGTTGTTCTTGTCAAGTGTGAAGATTGCGGGTTGTTTGGTATATGGAGTGGGTTGTTTTGAATATTGTACAGGCTGTCCGAAGTCCCCGCGAGTCATGTTTAAATAGTCTCGGGTTGATACTTGAATGCATGACTAGCAATATTGGCTTAATGGTAGTAGTTGGTTTGAATACGAACGAAACGTCGTCTAATTGGTTAAAAGGGATTATTAACGTTAGAACACGTATTGAATTCCCTCGTAGCCTAATCGTAGCTCTTGATATCTTAATATAGGATAAGGTACTATTGGGCAGCGTGTACGAGTTATAATACGACTAAACGCTAAAGGTATGTAAAGCCTATCCCTTCTTTCTTCTGGCATGTCCTAGAAGTAAGTAAGATATGATATGAGCCTTGGGGAAATTCTACTCTCTAATTCCAAGCATGACTCATGATTTTTATTCGTTCTTGATGCTAGAACTTTTAGGATAGTCGAGCTATTGTTTCGAGTCTATTATATGATCGACTAATAAATGATGTATAGAAATTCCTACTCTTAAAGAATTGCATAATTAGAAGTGTTCTTGACTTTCATAAGCTATATCATGTTAAATTGATACATGTATATGAATCCTGAAACGTTCCTTGATATAGTTTGTAATGGCATTTAGGAAGAACTTAATATGATTATTATCCTGATGCTTGAGAGCTGATTAGTTTACTTATCTATTGAGTCTCAAAAGATGATTTGTATGTATGTGGTTGCTTATTACACTTCTCGTGCTTACCGTTACATCCTTCACTGAGTCCCGGGCCAGGACATGTTTTCGTGCGCATATTCACTGCATTATTCACCGAGTCCCTCACTAGAGGGCCGGGACACGTTATATATATATATATATATATATATATATATATATATATATATATATGATGGTATGATGACATGATGATATGGGGATGGTGGCCAAGACGGCATATGATCATTATTCACCGAGTCCCTCACTAGAGGGCCGGGACACGTTATATGTACATGTATATGATGATTTTATTTACCGAGCCCCTCACTAGAGGGCCGGGACACGTTATATATGGTTATATACAGAATGATTATTTAGCTATGATTACTAAACTCTATAATGATATGGGTATGATGTTGACGAATATGATTTATGTTCAAAGGTAAGTCTTATGGTTTTCTGGTTGTTGCACTGGGTCCTACACTCCTTGTCTCAGTATAATCCTATTTACTATATTTCATGCTTTACATGCTCAGTACATATTCCGTACTGACCCCCTTTCTTCGGGGGACTGCGTTTCATGCCCGCAGGTACAAACGCTCGTTTCGGAGATCCGCTAGCCTAGGATATCTATTCAGCTGTTTTGGAGTGCTCCTTTGTTCCGGAGCCTAGCCTTGTGGTATAGATCCTTCTTGTTGTATGTATATGTGGTTGTTCAGGGTACGGCGGGGCCCTGTCCCGTCATATGATACTGTCGTTACTCTTAGAGGTCTGTAGACATATGTGTGGGTCTGTATATAGTTGTTGTTTCGTTGTGTGGACATGACTTATGTTTGGGGCGTACCCATTTGTAGTGGCAGCCTTGTCGGCTTGCGTATAAATATATGTTTGGGATGTTGTGTGTAGTGGCATCCTTGTCGGCTTGCATAGATATATATATTTGCTGTGGGAGCTGTGTATAATGGTAGCCTTGTCGGCTTATATATTACTGGGACGTTCCCCTATATATGACAGCCTTGCCGGCTTATGTGCGATATAAACTGTTGAAAGTTATAACTCCTCAGGAGACAGGTGGCTTTGATATGCATATATACGGCAGCTTTAGAATAACATCTTGCCTTTATATATAAATAAGTTCTTGCTATGCTAGCTGTAGATGATTATAGATAACAGGTGTGTATGAGTGTCCAACTCGGGCACTAGTCACGGCCTACGGGGTTGGGTCGTGACAGTTATAAGTTTTCCTTAAGGAAACCAACATTAGCTCGGTACTTTGGCTAACCCTTTTTCAAAACACGACTTATGCTTGACATTCTTCAACGAACTTTCTTCTCTTGCCTTAAATGTCTTTGGAATCTTAATTAGAACCGTTAAGTACTACTTCTTACTTGTAGAACAATCACATATGCCTCACCCTACGTCAGTCTATTTACTGTGCAATGACATGAAATTTTTCGAGGTGTAACATTCTTCCCTCCTTTAAAAACATTCGTCCTCGAATGTTAAGTTCTCGGGAAACATATAGAAATTTCGCTAGAGTTTCCCCTGTAATATGGCGCTACCATGCTATCACAAAAGCCCAAAATAACACTGCCACTCAGGGCTACGATATCACAACATACAATATGGCCACACACAACCAAAAGCATTAAAAGTAAAGCATTGCATTGCATACCTTGGAGCAATGGCATCTCATCTTGAACCTCTTCTGGGAGTGGAGATAAATACATATACTTGGACCTCATACCCTCTTTCGCTTCCCAATGCATCTCTTCTACTTTCGCGTCCTTTCCTAATATCTTCATCAAGCTTACATCAGTTCTTCCCTCACTACTTCAAACCATTTGAGAGAGCAACAAGAAATTCTCATAAAATCCTTCAGTAATCTTCCCCAAATCTTTTTGAAATGAGATTTTCGCACTCCAATGATTTAACACCCTCTCATTCTTGCAAGCTTTATGTGACCACCGATATATAAATTCTAAGCCATCTTACAGGTTTTTTCATCTTTCTTGAAGGATTAACGTGCTTGTCCTTAACATACCTTGGGAAGTTAGAAAACGAGCTTTATCCGCTTATTAATTCCAAAATGGAGGTTTACTAGAATGGCCTTTTTTCCCCAAATCTCTCGAAATGTATCAATCTCTAGACATTGGTAGAGAACCAAGCATTTTGGAAAATGTTTCAATTTCCACGCCTATTTCCCCTCTAAATTCATCCTCATTCTTTGCTAGTACCACGGAATTGTCTTACACAAGTTTACTTCTCATTTCCTCCTTTATCCACACTGGTCGCTTCCAGTTTCTCACCTAAACCTATCTTACTACATTTACTTCTCTATGCGGCCTTAATTTATTCGTGTTTGAGTACTCTAAGCTTGAAATTCTTGTATCACCCATACATTCCCTCTTCTACACGATCATACATATTTGCTCTTTTTCATTATGGGTCGCTACTGTCAGGTATTTACATGCTTCCAATTAGTTCATTTATATTTCAATCCGATCCTATTGTTAGCCCCGCATCTTTCCTTTAGCAAAGGCATTACTAAATTCTGAGTCAAGCACTCTGCCTTTAAGGCTTTCCCCTGTACAATGCTTCCTAAATTGTTATTCAACATTGGAACTTCGCATCCATGTAACTTGCTTGCAGTGGCTATTTCACTTGACTTTCCGTCTCAGTCCATCATTCACTCCCCCCCCCCCCCCCCCTTAATCAAAATATTACTCTCATCGCCTGTATCTTCTCACTATAAAATCATTCGCATGAACCCTTATTATATGGAAATACCATTTTATTCCTGTTTACCTTACACTTGGGCCGAAGCCACAATACTCATGTGATGCATCTTCTTGGAATTAATACTGTACTTTCGTCATATGGTCATCCTTTAACTCTACCTCGTAATCTACCTTATTGTTGTACACCTACCATGTTAGATTCTCCACCCATCCTACATTCTATGGCCCATATCTTGTATTATCTCATTCCTACGCCTTCGACGGCCACGTTGCCTCAGAAAAACGAAGACTACTTCCTTGATGGTATCTTTTGGTTACCATTTTGTTGCCACGACCATCAAACCCTGAGGGAATTGCCCTTGGCCTAATGCTCCCTTCCTCAATTCTATCAAGGTCCATAGATCGTCCTGCATATTAAACATTTCATTCATGTAACTCATACCCGCTCTATACTTCCTATACTGCATCGTCTACGAACTCTCCCTCTCTTGGCTCACCTTTCTTCAATAATCACTCCCTAGGACCTTTACCGTGTAACTGACCAGGGGTACAATTCCATTTGTTGCTGTCTGGAGATACATATGAAGTCAGTCCATTGATCGTTCACAATCAAACCTTGTTACTTCTTCTGTCTTACCTCTCATCCTTTCCTTAGATGATTTCATCCATAGGACAATCGTTCTAAGCATATTTCAGAGTACCATTGACTACCCTTCCTCTTCTCTTTTATTTAATGTTTTTCTTATTACTATTTTTTTGAACTGCAACTTAAGGCTTAACGCCAATTCTTTCATACTCTTCTCTGATCCGCTAACACCGTTGTAGGAACATTGTCCCCTGCCATCTCTGTTATATCCCGTATTTTCGAACCTCGGATTATCTCCTGGGGTGGGGCCCACACATCGAGATTTTTTTGGAACATCTGAAAAGTCATATGAATCACATATGTAAAGTTAAACACAACTCATGAAGTTCCCTTGGGCCAAATCAAGTGGAAGCCCTCCAAATGAATATTTTTAAGAAAACGTTTTCGGGTGACCTGACTTTGAGGGGCAAAAACGGTATTATAAGTTTGGAATTTGGAAAAATACCAAGAACTATAAGTTGGTAGATAATTGAATTAGCTTTCCATCCATAGGTCGTGGGTTCCCAGGTGACGTCGGTACAAGGAGATATGAACGTTTTAAGGTCGAAAGGTCAGTGGGCTAGGCCAAACTCGGGACCAACCGAGTTGGCCCAAAAAAATGAAAAGAAAAATTTAGGCCCAACTTTGAGAGGGGTGGCCGGCCACATAGTGGCCCAAGCCCATGGAACTAATTAATTTCCATGTGATGATTATTATAAAGGGGCAAATATGAGTCATAAACACTTAAGAAGTTTCAAGAAAAATAACATAGAGAGAGAGAGAGCAAGAACAAGAGCTTAAGAAACAAGGCCATTCGGCCAAGTCTCCAATTTTTTTGCCCCTTTGAAATCTTTCTCCAAAAATTGTTTTCTTGTGGTATTTCCACTAATTCAAGGGTCCTTTACAACTTGGTGTAGTTGTTTTGGAAGAAGGAGCACTTATTTCTTCAAGTTGACAACTTGTTCAAGTGAAGAAGTTTGTAGAAAAAGGTAAGAATCAATTCCTTTTTCTTATGTTATGAAGGTTTGTTTATGTTGTGGTATGTGGAGATGAGTAGAAATTATGGAAATATGGAAGTTTACAAAGTGGGTAGGTGTATATGTATGTAGCCGTGTGTGTATATTGTTGTATATATGATATGAGTTGAATTTTATGTTGTATTCTAGTTGTGGTTATGATGGGAATTATATTGGGAATGAAAGTTGAATGAATTTTTGTTGAAGTTGGAATGTAGAAGATTATGTCACTTTAGAATAATTTTGTGATATTATGGAAATGAAGTTGTTAAGATGTAAATTATAATTATGGTTGATGAACTTGGAAGATGGAAACATGTTATGAATATGTATGTTAAATATTAGAAGTTTTTGATGAATTATGACTTTGGTGGAAAGTTTGTATATTTTGTATATCGTGTGAATATTTTGTAGAAATGATATGAAATGCTTCCAAATTATATTGTGATGATCTTGATTAATGATGACTGTGAAACCATTGAGATTGGTTTGGAAATTTGAGGTTGAAACGAAGGTTATTGCATTATGTCGGGAAGAAGACTAGTTGTGTTATATTGTGTTATATAATGATTGTTGTTGTTGTTGGTGTTGTTGTTGGGTTGTTGTTGATTGTTTTGGCCGAGTTGAATTCTCGGGGATGCTATATGTATAGGGGAGATGCTGCTCAAATTTTTGTAGAAAAGTGTTGATTTAAGATTTAGGTCCTAAAGTCTTATGGCTAATATTTGGTAAATGTGACTATTTGTAGATTTTGGGCGAAACAGGAATTGAATTTGGAAAGGCGTAAAGAGCATATAAGGTATGTAAAGCTATTCCGATTCTTCTTTTGGCATGCCCTAGGTGTACTAGGATCGGATTTGAGCCTCGGAAAGTGTTCTGCTCATCGGAATCCGCATTTGAAAATACCCCTTTCTCGTTCAATGGAATTGAACCCTATAAGTATGCTTTATTGAAAGGATTGTGCAAACTTTCGCAAATTGTCTAGAAAATTATGGAATGCCCCCAGAACCTCCGTAGGTGACTTTATAAGCTTAAAATACGTAATTTGAGCCCACCGCTTCGTTTGTCCCGAGGTGGGCCCACTATTTCCGATTTTACCCTTTACGCGTTTATGACTTATCTTCGAGTGTTTTCTTTTAAAATATTCTAACTACTTTTTTAACTACTAAATAAAAATTGTTTTAAATATTTCATTAAGCCTTATGAATTGTTTTGGAACTTGGAAACGATCTCAGAAAAATTACGCTTCCGTAACCTATTTTGACATTCGAATTTCACTTACCTTGACTCCGTCCGATTTTATTGATTTGATCTGTCATTCAATATGCTTCATTGAGTCTCTGGAAAAAAATATATGGTATTTTTATTGCATTTAGTTTCTCACTACTCCATTCGTGGATGCCTCAATGTTTCCCACACTGAGCCCGGGCCAGGATATGTAATCAAGCGTATTCCATTGCATTGTTCGCCATGCCTCGATGGTGAGGGGGCAGGTATACATGTACATGGGTTGTGGAGTATGCTGTGCCATGTACACACATTATGATATGATATGATCTGGTATGGCCATCTGATATGATATGTTATGTTACGGGGTTATTCCCCCTTTTCTGATCCTTATGTGTTGTGGCACCAGCGTCGGGGGGTGACCACGTTCTGTCTGCCGAGTCCCTTGGCAGGGGCCGGATATGATATGGCATATGTTTCTGTACACACTCTTTATGTTTTGAAAATATGCATTTGATACTCTGGACATCACACTCACTTTTCTGTACGTTCTGTTTCGGTTATGATTTTGTTCCGTAATGGGACCAGGTATGACCTACGTTTTCTGCAAATACTATTTATGCTTTATGATCAGTATTTTGCTATTCTGGATATTCCGTTCATCTTCTGTATCTTCTGCTTCGATTATGACTTTGTTTACTACGTTCCGTGCTTTACATACTCAGTACATATTTCGTACTGACCCCCTTTCGTCGGGGGCTGCGTTTTCATGCCGCGCAGGTACAGACGACAGGTTTGCTGATCCGCCAGCTTAGGACTTTATTCTGCTATTTTGGAGCGCTCTTTTATCCGGAGCCTATATTTTGGTACAGTGTTCTGCTACTGTATATATGTGCGCTATTCAGGGGTACGACGGGGCCCTGTCCCGTCTTATGATTCTGTTATGTTTTGTAGAGGTCTGTAGACATGCATGTGGGTTCTGTATATGTTTTGGGTTGTTATGATCTGTGATGGCCTTATCGGCTTCCACGTACAAAATCTGTTCATCTGTGATATTTAATAGCACCAACTAACTTTCATCTTGATGTTTTCTGCTAATATGCTGGTTTGGGGTATTGGGTACATTTGGGTGTCCAGCACGGAACGTAGTAAACAAAGTCATAAGACGGTACAGGGTCACACCTGGTCCTTTTAAAAATTATTTGGAGAGATGTAGTATAAAGTCACCCTTCGTGCATAAAATATCTTACTTTACAAATAGTCCCACATTCCTTGTCATCATTCAATCAGCCACACCGTTCTTACAATCAGATTCAAAATTTCAATCACTCCATGACACCCATTACCATTCCTACTTAATGTTAGGATATCCACAGGGTGTGATCCTCCTCCACCCTCTGTTTATCAGGTTTCTGCTCTAGTGGACTTCCTTCCTATTTGCCTCGCTTCTACCCTTCCTTCTTCGTTTCTAGCACTTCTACCACGCACATCACATATACTGAGCATTCATCACTTGTCATCCTTTTGTTTGCCGATCAATCTTATCTTAATTTCTCTTTCCCTCATAGTTGTAATAACAATCCTTGTCATATAATCGTTCGAGAAAATTCCTTGATGCATAACTTAAACTATAACACAGAACACAACTGCGATCATAAGGCCAATCAATTTCTAGAAAAGGAGCTTTTGTGAACATAGGATCTTTGTGAACACATCTCTTCTAATCTCTTTCTCGAGGTATAGCCAAGGTTGTTAAGGCTAGCTTATAGTGACATGAAAGTTTCTCCCACTATAATCCTCAAGTGAAGCCTAGCTTAATAATCTGATTTGACGTTTCATGCATCGGCTTATACATACACATCAAATTTATCTCATAACCTAATGTTCCCCAAAACGAAGAGAGCTAGCCAAATTTTTCTAACTTATAACTTCTTCTAGAGTCCTTATCCCTTTAATTCTCCTTAGTGTATAAAAAAAATCTTTCTATTCCGAGCACATCATTCTCCTTTCCCATGTTCTTTATTCTATCCTAACTTATTCGTCATTCCCTTAGTTTAATACATACTAAGTAAATTTATCCTGTATTTTAACCACTAGCTCCGCCCTTAATCACTCGTTGATGATCTTCTTTTCCTTTCACGGCAATTCTGTCGACAGTTCCCACAATTTCCTTTAGATCCTTGGTAAAATTTTGCCAGAGTTTCCCTTGTAAACATAGCAATCCCAAACCTGCACATAGCCCAAAAAAACACATCCCATGCCTTAACATGACACATATCGAAACACATATAATATGTCATTCAACAGCACCAGACTGTTTACCATAGAAGGGTATAAATAATAAAGCTTGTCTCACAAGTTGTACCTGCACACTCTTTCCAGAATCCCATTATACCTATATACATATTTTTTTCTACACACTGTCAACTCCCTTCGGGGGGGTTTACATTCTCATAAATCATGATTCTGGCTATCACCGGGTCACTAACAAGCATAGACATCTCAAATTGTTTGATTGGCTTAGATTTTCACCTCAACACAGTCAACAACATCAGGAGTAATATATTACAGCGTAGAACCCGAATCAATCGATGCATACACATCATAAGAGGATACTGACAATATACCTGGGACAATATCAAGAGGAGACTCAAGATCCTGTTGCCCAGCTAACGCATAGATATGATGCTGGAATCCACTTGGAATGGGCATTCCTCTTCGGTCTCTATCACAGCCTACTAATATCTGCAGCCTTTGCCTCGGAGGGCGTACCGATGATGAAGAGCTAGCTGCCACTCCCGTAGGACGAAGCTTATCTTTACCACGTAGCGATGGACAGTCGCGCTTGAAATGGCCTGGCCGAGCACAGGTATAACAAACATCCAAGCCCAAGTGGCACGATCCCCAATGCAACTTGCGACACCGAATACATCGTGGTACTGGTGATCTCATCTGGGTTGAATCACCTCTATTTTGGGAACTAAGGACTCTACTCTGGACTGGCTCCATACAAGCAGATCTATCAGCCCTGGATCTAGGAAACTGTGGTAGCGCACTAGTTGTTGGATAAGCTGAGTGCCTTGAGAATTGCTGCCTCGGGGCGCCTCCGGAATCATGATCAAACCTTGAAAACCTGACCCTCTTTCTCCAACTCCTGTTAACATGGCCCCCATCCTGCCGCTGAGCTTGCGTGGCTACTAACTGGGTCAGTAAAAGAATGACCTGTCTCATCTCCTGGCCTGAGATATCTTGTGGGGGATCTGGGGGTGCAGGAGCTAAGGTTGAGGCTCCTTCTTACCCCTCTCGGGTGGGAAAAGTATGCAAGAACCGAAATAGGGCCTTACTGTGGGGTTCATTCTTCTCTATATCCATAGATGGCTTTCATACAATCCCCTCTTCAACCACTATCTTGCCCTTCTGGGCTACTGTAGTTTTTATTTTCATCAACTTTGCTGAAACATAATGCACGGTTAGGAAAAAGGAAATTCTTATATTATAGCTCTATCGCATGATCTATGAAGAAGGACGGTCATTATTCCTAAAATGTCCTGCAACCTCCTGTTTATAAGTGTGGCGCGCTTCACACCCATAAGCAAGACTCTACTGGACACGGCTCGTAGACACACCCTAAAACGGAACTGCTCTAATACCACTTTTGTCACGACCCGAGTAGGGGCCCATGATGGTTACCCGGAGCTGACTACCGAGCACCTCTCATTACGCTAGTCATCATAATCATCCTGGACACATATAACCTCCAAAGAAATACATAAATATACCTAAGCCCTCACGGGTGAAAAAATGATGTACAAGGATATACACTGATGTATCCATAAGACAATATCTACCTACGCATCTGTATCTACAAGCCTGTACTAGAGTACTGAGACATAAGGACGGGACAGGACCCCGTCGTGCCCAAATATATACAAATAATATCTCAAAAATGGCTCCTCCGGAATAGTGGAATGCTCCTGTAAATCTGCTGAGTAGCTCCCAGGAATCTGGGCCACCTCCCTGTCTACCTGTGGGCATGAACACAGTGTCCCAAAGAAAAGGACGTCAGTACGAAAAATGTACTGAGTATGTAAGGCATGAATAATACTAACATAATAAAGAAATAATGAAGCATGAGGCAAAGATATAGCCTGAAAGTCGAGTGCCTCCTAAGATGAATATTATGCTTGCTTAACTTTTTAAAGAAAACACATGTCATACATATCAAATATACTATCATCGTTAATCCGCATCCGGGTAACTATCGCACGCCGCACACTAGTGGTGTCATGTCCGGCCCTCTAGGCATGGTGTAATTATAAGCAGCCCGCCTTAGCGGTGTCATGTCCGGCCGTCTAGGCACGGTGTAATCATAAGTAGCCTGCCTTAGCGGTGTCATGTGCGGCCGTCTAGGCACAGTGTAATCATAAGAAGCCTGCCTTAGCAGTGTCATGTCCGGCCATCTAGGCACGGTGTAATCTCATCATTATCATATTCACAACGCATCTCTTATCTTTATTTCAGGAGAAGCTCTTAATAATCATAGAGTCATAGTTTCTGGAATATGAGGAAAATTATGAAAAGTTAAAGGAAGTCACATTATAGGAGTCATGCCTTAGAAAAAGAAGGGACTAGCCTCACATACCTTTACGTCTCTTCCACTTTATCAATTAAACGCTTTCCTCCAATGTTCACGATTCTACATTCAAGAGAATTCGTACTAGAATTAGATAATTGATAACGTACTTAAACTTAAGCTAAAGCTAACGAAAATTGGGTAGCATCTCCTTTGTTTTTACAACTTTCTCCATATCATATAACAACTCCCAAACATCAACAACACACCCACAATATCATAATCGATAAGCTTCGTCAAGTTTTTCATTATTCAATTCTCAAAATCCCCTCTCAAAGTTATTCATAACCATAGCCATAATATAAACATAATATAACACCACACCCATCCTCATATAATGCTTCTCCGATATTCTTACTACCATTTATAACAATATTATACTCATAACATCTCAAGAATTATGGCTCATGTCAAACTACTATTCAATAGTACCATTATTTCACAATTGAGCTCCATATTCTTCTTTCTTCCATAATTTAAGTCTTTCAACCATGCAATATTATAAATAACATGAAATGATCATAAAAATCACCTTTGATTGTGTAGGAATGGGTATTGGATGGAATTTCCCCACTTGGAGAAAACCCTAACTTTAAATCCAAAGAGATTTCTTGCTTCCATCAAACCTAGCTAGCATTCTTGCACTTGATTCTACTACTTTGGTGTTTGATATTTGATTTTCCTTTGGATATGTGTTGGTATGGTATGGAGAGAGTTCTAGAGGTTTTGCGAGTGTGGGAGAGAAATGGGAAATGAAAGAAATGAATTTGGGGTCTCCTTATATAAAATTAAAAATCTGCCCGTCGGGTGTTATACGGACACTTATACGGTCCGTACAACATTATACGGTCCGTATAAGTGACCGTATTTCACCATCAGGGAAACCATCCTTCCTGTTGGGTTATACGGACCCTTATACGGACTGTATAAATTTACACGGACCGTATAAGTGGTCGTATAACTCCACTTTTCTGAAATTATTTTCGTCGTTTTGTTTGATCTCCAATCCTTATGGAAACTTCTTAGCACTTGTTTAGCACTTCATTAACAACCTAAGGAGCGTTACTTTGGCTAACCAACATTAGCTCGGTACTTTGGCTAACCCTTTTTCAAAACACGACTTATGCTTGATATTCTTCAATGAACTTTCTTCTCTTGCCTCAAATGTTTTTGGAATCTTAATTAGAACCATTAAGTACTACTTCTTACTTGTAGAAAAATCACATATGCCTCACCCTACGTTAGTCTTTTTACTGTGCAATGACATGAAATTTTCCGAGGTGTAACAAAAACGTTATGACCATTTTACTAACTTGCGACAGGCTGCGACGCAACATGTATTTCGCCGGCTCAGTGTGCGATGCAATCTGCGTTTCATAGGTTAAGAACCAAATTTCAGATTTTTCTATCACAATCTGCATTCGGTCTGCATCGAGTAGGTTACACATGCGTTTTGCAGGTCGTGCTCGGCTATAAAAGTTCAGATCGTGAAATTTTCAAAAATCATTCATTCCACTTTTTTTTTGCTGACCTTTTGAGGAGAAAAGATCCTAGAACTTCCCCAAACCTCCTTAGGTGATTTCTTCCTCAAACCCCAAGTATGGTTCCATCATATTCACAAGGAGTAACTCTCATATACGGATTATTAATAAGATTCTACTCTACAATCCTAAGGTTTTCAAGAAAACCCTTCTCAAGGATTCAAGTTCATCTTTTTGGGACTCTTCTGAAATTTTTTTGGAGTGAGTAAGGTATGTAAGACTTTCCTATTCTAGCCGATTATAGGTTTGAATTGTTGATTATGGACTCTAAGTTCTTTAGAGATAAGTTAATGGGTTAGATAGTAAGAAACGTATGAACTATCATATGGTTTGGATTGTTGACTTAGGGTTGTTGTAATAATATAGGTGATGAATAATGATGTTAATTAGATCTATTTAAGGTTGTAGAATCACCTAGAAGCAAGAGGTTGGGTTGTTGGATGAAGAAACACCATTCATGAAGGTTGTGGAGCTTTATGCCCACAAAGTATTTGATAAAATGTGTAAATGACTGAAGAATGTGTATACTTGCTAATATTGATTCCCTTTGACTAGTATTGATATGGATTAAAGTTGAATGGGTTGACGGATGTTTTATTACGCTCAAAGGCCGAAATTAAGGTATGTGAGGCGAACTCTCTACGTTTGAGAATGTTAATTATTCTCCTACGCCACATTCTTTTACAACGTTACTAATTGCCTTAGAAATATAGTTAAGCTTAATTCCTTGAATAGTTGCAGAACTTTTATTCTCTAGTTTCGTAATTTTTTTTTTGACTTTCATTCCGAACATTGTGAGCTCAGTATGTAATCAATATAGACTTGTGTTTGATACCCATGATTCTTAGTCTAGAATACTCAGCATGTTTATAAATGGTTAAAGCTTCAAGTCTTATAATTTGTTCATGAATATATGTCTCAGTGAGTCACTGCTCAGTATGTCAGTTTTTTACTTTTCAGCATGATTCTCATTTCTTTTATATAAATTTCTTAATGTTGAACACATGTGTTTTTGGCCTAAGGCCACAATTATGTATACGTATACTTGGGCATGAGGCCACAGACTTGTGCACTTATATTGGTCCTGAATACACAGACATGTGCACTTATACTGGGCTTGAGGCCACAGACTATGATCTCAATAAGCAAGTGATTCTCCATTCAGAACAGGAAGTATTCTTATCTTAACTTCTTTTGTTCACTTCAGTTATCAGATGAGTTTCTGTTTCAGTACGTATATTTCTTTCTTTCAGTTGTTTTACATACTAGTGCAATTCAAATGTACTGACGTCCCTTTTACCTCGGGCCTACATCACGATGCAGGTACCAATTTACAGGACGACCCTCTGCTCGCTAGGATCTCCAGTACCAGCTTATTAGTAAGCCCCACTTCTTTCAGGGCCTTATCATTTATTTATAGTCTTTATAGCATTTACAAATAGTCAGGTTTATCGGGTGCCTTATTCCGAAAATTATCAGTGTTCGATATTTTATAGAGGCTTCATAGACTATAGTTGCAGACAATCAGAGTTTAACAGGCTTTAGTGTTAGCCATGTTGGCTACATATTTATACTCTCAGACTTATTTAGTATTTTTGCACTTATGTTTATTCAGTCAGACATTTAGTAGATCAACATGTGTTAAGTTATTTTCGCATTTAATATGTTTTGGTACCACATGTTGATCCAACCAGCCTGTTAGTTCATTCGGTCATATGCAGTCAGGCACCGAGTGCTGTGTTACGCCCAGACCATGGTTTGGGGCGTGACAAAGCTTGGTATCAGAGCCCCAGGTTCAAGTGTCCTAGAGAGTTTATGAAGCCTTGTCCAGTGGAGTTTCCTTTATATGTGTGTGCCGGCCACACATATAAGCAGTTAACTACCAAGACATTTAGGATTGTCTCATTTCATTCTACTCTAGATCATGCCATAAAGCTTAGAGTAATAAGTAACCTTCTCTTCCTATCGAATTACGTACGTTTTGAATGCGCAAGCGACGAGCAAGGAATTCAAGGTCCAGCTGAGGATGATTACCCATTAGGGTACAATTGTGAAGTACTTACTAGTAACGAATGAGACTTGAGGTGATATTGAAAGTGAAATAAAGTGTACGTCGCCCGAAAAGGGATGCTGTATAATTAATTTGGAAGTTGAATAAAAATGATGTACTTGTGAAAGAAAGGAGAATATGAGACCGCAGGAGGAGAATAACAGAAAAATTAACAAAGGAGCTATGTTTTCAAGAAACGTAAATCATGGAGGATCTCAGGGATATGGCGGCAGACATTTTTTTTATAGAAGGTCATCAGGACCCACTCCATCTGCAGCCATTGCACCAATCCCGAGGTCCAAATATGATCAGAAAGGTCAGTTCTGTCTGAAATAGAGTTTTAAGGCACTAGGCTCTCAATCATAGGCCAGTATGGTCCACAAAGATTTTCAGAATCTTATGGGCAACAAGTGTGATAGGAGGCACCGTGGGGTGTATCATTCAAGCATGGATGTGTGTTTTGGGTGCAGAAAGCAGGGTCACTATCTAAAGGACTACCCATCAGTGAAACAGGGTACTAGAGGTAATGTGACTCGGTGCACAAATTCAGTAGCTTCTCGAAAATCTCAAGCCTAAAGCAGGGCGTAAGTAGCTATGTCTGGTAATACAAGCCTCTGTAAGAACCGCTTGCATGCTTTAGCAGGTCACAAGACTTAGAGGCATGCTCAGATGTAGCCACCGGAAAGAGTCTATGGGCAAATCACCTATGATCCGAGAATGTCTCAATTTTTGAAAGATATATATTTTATCGTACAACCCGTGCACATGACTAAGGGGAGATTGTGTACAACGTGAGAAACCAATAGCAGAGGATATTGAATTTTGAGGTAATAATTTTGATTTGTTCGAGTTTATTCAAATCAGATGTCACGACCCAAACCGATGATTCGTGATGAGGACCTGATCTCTAGTGACCAAACACCCATATGGTTACATCTGAATAACACTATATAACATAGGCCCATAAATGAATCAATTTGAACTATATTGCCTCAAGAAAGAAGGACATCATGATCTTTGTACAATATATATATACATACATATATACATATACATATATATATATATATATATATATATATATGTGTGTGTGTGTGTGTGTGTGTGTGTGTATGTATATATATACACGAACGGGAAAGAACAATTATGTGTGTAATTGATTAAAAGTGGAATAAAATTGGAGAAATATGGATTATTGAATAAAATTGTATGAAGATTAATGGCCACATGGCACCATGCTGGCAAGACACCAAGCAACCTTCAAATAGTGACATCTAAAGCCTACATGTCACGTTGTGGAAGTAGTGGCAAAAGGGAGTGGACCCCACTGCCCACTTAGTAGGCAACAACTATATTTATCACTTGCAAAAATAATATAGGTTCCAGCAACGTTTTTTTTGTTTTGCTAGTGTAGGGATATAAACACATGCTCATTCTTGTCAACATAAATTAGAAAATTTACTTTTGAAAGATAAGGGCAGCAGCTAATTTATATAGCTGCATCATGAATTTAAGGGTGATATGGGAAGAAACGTACTAGCACATTCAGTATTTGGAAGTTTAAGCAACAACGTTATTCGTTTTTTTTTTTTGGGTTTTGCACATCGCTTCAATCTCGTTGTTCCGTCTTATCGTGTTGTTGAATTCGGGCTTTCTTCGAAGTGAAGTAAGGAGGAAGAAGATTATTTCTTGGCATATAAGGTAATAATTCTCCTCTCGTACGTATATTTAAATTCATCCAGGTCATAATTATATCGTGGGACGAGAATTACAAAAACTATATCGGAAACTGGATAAGTTGCTACTATTATCATGTGGGTTGTTTGGTGGTTGTTATGAATTGTTTTATGGGCTGGATTTTAAGGACTTGATATGATTATCCCTGTTATTGTTGTTTTTGGTATTGTTGCAAAAAAATTGGATATTATTGGAAGTTCGGGTTAGGCAAGTTATATAGAGGAAATGCTGCCCGATTTTCGTTAAGTCCCTAACTGATAGAAAACCCTAAACGAGAAGACATAAACTAAAATATAGGTTCAATAAGAAATGAGTTGTATAATTGTGGACTATAAAATATAGTTACTAACGATAACGTTACTTTTATATAAATAGGCTAAAAGAGCGACGAGGCGAAAAGGAATCACGAATAGTCGCCGACAGGTATGTCAAGCCTATCCCTTCTTTCTTTTGGCATGTCCTAGACGTAAGTAAGATATAATATGAGCCTTGGGGTAATTCTACTCTCTAGTTCCAAGCATGATTCATGATTTTTATTCGTTTCTTGACGTTAAAACTTTCAGGATAGTCGAGCTATTGCCTCGAGTCTAGTATATGACCGACTAATATATGATGTAGAGAAGTTCCTATTCTTAAATAATTCCATAATTAAAGGTTTACTTGACTTTCATAAGCTATCTCATGTTAATTTGATACATGTATACGATCCCTGAGACGTTCCTTGTTATAGTTCGTGATGACATTTAGAAAGAACTTAATATGACTATTATCCTGATACTTGAGAGCTGATTATTCTACTTATCTATTGAGTCTCAAAAGATGATTTGTATGTATATGATTTCTTATCACTCTGCTCGTCCTTACCGTTACATCCTTCACTGAGTCCCGGGCCAGGACATGTTTTCGTGCACAGATCCACTACATAATTTCACCGAGTCCCTCCCTAGAGGGCCGGGACACGTTATATATATATATGTATATGATGATATGATGACATGATGATATGGGGATGGCGGCCAGGATGGCATATGATCATTTTATTCACTGAGTCCCTCACTAGAGGACCGGGACACATTATATGTACATGTATATGATGATTTTATTTACCGAGCCCCTCACTAGAGGGTCGGGACACGTTATATATGCTTATGTACAGGATGATTATCTAGTTATGTCATTAAGTCCTATGACGGTATGGGTATGATGTTGACACGTATGATTTATGTTCAAAGGTAAGTCTTATGGTTTTCTGGTTATTGTACTGGGTTCTACACTCCTTGTCTCAGTATGATCCTATTTACTATATTTCATGCTTTACATGCTCAGTACATATTTCGTACTGACCCCCTTTCCTCGGGGGGCTGCGTTCATGCCCGCAGGTACAGATAGTTGGTTAGTGACCCATCAGCGTAGGACTTCTACTCAGCTGTATTGGAGTGCTCCGTTGTTCAGGAGCCTAGACGTTTGGTACAAATCTTTGATATATGTATATGTTTATCCAGGGGTACGGCGGGGCCCTGTCCCGTCATATGTCTTCGTCATTACTCTTAGAGGTCTGTAGACATATGTGTGGGTTGTATATAGATGTTGATCAGCTGTGTTAGCATGATTTATGTTTTGGGACGTTCCCATTCGTAGTGGCAGCCTTGTCGGCTTGCGTATATGTATATTTTGGGATGTTGTGTGTAGTGGCATCCTTGTCGGCTTGCGTATATATAGTTAGGGCCCACACGTTATGACATCCTTGTCGGCTTGTGTTCAACGTTATCTATTGATGTTGTCACTCCTCAGGAGGCAGGTTGCGTTGATATATAAATATGTGACAGTTTTGAGAGGACATTCTGTTTCTTTAAATTCCAAATTATGTTTAGTTATGAATTGATTATAGCTAACAGATATGTATACGAGTGCCCAACTGGGGCACTAGTCACAGCCTACGGGGTTGGGTCGTGACAAAAGTGGTATCAGAGCAGTTCATCCTCGGAGTGTCTACAGACCGTGTCTAGTAGAGTCTTGTTTATCGGTGTGTTGTGCACCACATCTATAAACAGGAAGCTACAGGACATTTAGGATGTTACCTTTCTTTCATCTCTAAGATCGTGCGATAGAGCCCAGCCATAGGAAATGAAATTCCTTATACTAACCTTTGATTTCAGCTGAAGAACGACCTCGACAGAAGAAAACGACTGATAATATTGGCAGTTACAAAGTACACAGGTAAGTAACGGTGCGAAAGAGGCATGTGGGATAAGGTAAGAATATTGAAATATGATTGAAATGTAAAGTTGGAGGATGAAAGCAGAGGTGGATAGGAAAGTATGGAAGAACAGATCATCAAAGGATCAGGTACGTCTCGAGGTGCGATATGTGAGGTAAGTTCCGATACCTTTATACATTTTACTCGAAGTTGGGAGCCCTGTGTGGTTATGATACGATATGGTATATGTGTATATATGTTGTCCCTGTGAGGCATTGTTGGTATTTCCTGCATGCAGGTTCTGGGATAGTAAGAAGTACATAGGAAACTCTGCCCAAATTTTCCCAGGAATAGGAAAAAGAGGAGAATGGGATATAAATTCATAATATGTCTTGAAAGTTAATACCGACAGGGTAAGTTTATCATGTTGGATTAAAGCTTTAAGAGATACCCTCCATGTCATCCGTAAGGGGCACCATTCTTACTTGGGAAATTTTATTTCGACAAAGCATATATGAGCAGCAAAGTTTGGAATTCATTTGAACGGACCAGAATATGTTCCAACCACATGTTGCATTAAAAAAAGCTCATATTGTAGGGTAAAAGCGTCCAGCAATTACGTTTCACTTTATTGGGAGAGTACAAAGCATACAACAAGTAGTTATGAACTAAATGGTTCGCTCGCGACCCAAGGACAAATATGGAGGTAAACTATGTGAATCAAGCACTAAGAAGTCCTGTGGTGCTTGTTGGATTCTAGTTTTCTTCTGCTGGTGGATGAAGAATGCTCCATAGTAACTTTTATTAGTTCTCAATCAACTAATTGGAGATGGAATCTGTGGAAGGAAAACATAAACTTGTGGGCTGTCTAGGGTCATGTATTTCATATGTGGTTGGTGAAATGCAAGGATGATTCGGAAGGGCTTGTGATACTGAGGAATGATTTAGAAAAAGGTGGCAACCCTTAACAAAATATTTTATTGGGATATTGAGTGAACCGATAAGTACGGATAAATTACGACGAATTTACAGTTAAGAAGGAGTGGTAATATGATTGAGAAAAGAGTACGGAGGAGGAAGAATTAAGACAGGTGATGACGATATTGATAATACAGCTTGTGAGATATTAAGGATAAGATTGATCAGAAAGGGTGAAGGGTTAAGTACGCCTAGTCCATAGGGTGTAATTAAGACATAACAAGAATCGTTAATAAAGTTAAGAAGTGATACGTTATAGGATGGGTTACGAATAAGATGTGATGTGAATACCATAAGGATTACTATAGAAATGAGTAAAGCCTAGCAAGGAAGTAACTAAAGAATACGATGTGATTGGTGTGAAATGGAGAGGCAAATGTAGAACGAATATGAAAGACTTACAAAGTCCTATAGGGGAAGTTCAGGATAGAGATAAAATGGTAACGAAAGTGAAAATGAGCACAGGAAGAGAAGGAGTTAATAGAAGAAGGAAGATAAGAAGAAAACGAATGGGATTGCAGTGTAGATGTGTTATGACATGTATAGCTTGGAAAACGAGTAGTACAAGTGACAAAATTGTGAAAGACTAACCTAAAGGAAGATGAGCAACAAGACAGAATAAATGCCAGAAATGACTGGTATAATAAGAACAGATAGAGATGAACAGAATGTGTTTTGAAAATAAGAAAGGGGCTATGTAAAAATAGTGTTTTCTGAAGGATACAGGAGTAGCATGAGATTCCTCGTGCACAGAATAAAAGATAGACATAGACTGGAGAAATGAAAGGAATACTAAAGGAAGCACTCAAGACGGACGTAAATAATTGAGTACGAGTATGAAATAAAACAGGAAAACATATAGCTATGGACTTAAAGATGTAGTACGATGTAAAGATGATAAGACAAGACCACTATTAAGAAAAATTTGATATGATTTTGAGTAAGTTATTAATTGGCGTCGGGTATACAACAAGGATGAAAAAGCAGGAGGCGTAAAAGAGTACCACGTGTATGTGACTTCACTTCGAAAATAGTGGAATCCTTAAAGGACAAGGATTGTAGATTTGCAAAACAACTGATGTATTGTAAATTTGTTAGAAGGAACAGATAATATCCATTGGTGTCACGACCCGACTAGGGGCCGTGACGAGTACCCGATACTTGTACCGAGCACCCCTTGTCTATCGTTTTTCTTTTACCTCTTAGCAGGCCGTATGAACTGTGCCATATGTTTATTATATTTGTTTTTGAACATTAACATTAGCAGCGTCATTATGAACATAGACTAGTAAACTTCGCTATCACTTTACATAGCAGCATTAAGATGCCAAAATACCACATATCTAACTGTACATAACCGACTGTGCATATCTGTCTACGAGCCTCTAGACATAGTACATTTATACATAGAAAGGGACGAGTACTGTCGTGCCCGAGAATACATACACAAAATAGTACCGCTGAAGTGAGGCTCCGGAACAACTGGAGCGCTGTAGAGTACCGCTGGTAGAGCTCCTAAGGATCAAGTCCACCTGTTTGCTGACCTGCGCGGCATGAAACGCAACGTCCACAAGAAGGGACGTCAGTACGAATAGTGTACCGAGTATGTAAGGCATGGAAGATAACACAAGCAATAACATAGTGTATGATTAATAATGTCATGGAGTCATAGGACATAGAAAATAGAACTTATATCATGTCATGTATTATCATATCGTATCATATCTTATCTTGTCTTGTCGTAGCATATCGCGTCACAGTATATCGTGTCATAGTATGTCAGGCTATAGTATATCATATCATAGCATAGCATGTTATAGCGTGTCGTGTCATAGCATAGCATGTCATAGCATGTCTTACCATAGCATAGCATGTCATAGCGTATCATATCATAGCGTAGCTTGTCATATCATGTCTTGTCGTGGCAGATCATAGTATAGCTCACCATAGCATATCTTATCATAGCATGTCTGGTCATGACATGGTAGGTCATATCATAGCACCAAACAATGTCGGCTCACCCACATAGCGCTGATATACACCGGCTCACCCATATATCCCGCGTCCGGGCACCCCGCGTCCGGGATGATAAGCCAGCTGATCAGGTGGCAGTGAAACATATTTCCCTTCCCATTCCCCCATGTATCCTTTCCCCCCAGCCCAGGTTCATATACATAGCTTGCATATATGTATTTTGTATGCATATACACATCTTATATACGTACACATATTTTTGTATTCATATACATAGCTTGTATACATATACATGTCTTATATACATTTACTTATCTTATATACATATACATATTTTATATACTTATACATATCTTATATACATATACATGTTTTATATATATATATATATCATATAAGCACACAAGGGAGCCCAAGGAAAAAGTATTAAAGTAAACGTAGAATGAAATCGTGGGCGTCATAGATGACAGTTCATAGGCTTGGGAGTCTTTAGAAAGTAAAGTCATAGCTAGGGGATATAAATAAGATTCAAGAATTAGTTTATCACTTTCATATTCACATAGAATACTTAGCTTAGGAATCTTAGTCATAGAGTCGTTCCGGTAGTACTTATCATAGGCATATCCTCTTGTCTAACATCATTGTCATCATTATCATCATGGAAGTCTCCTCGTTAGAGTACTTATAGTACTTATCATTTGGTAACGAAATCGGGATCAACGGATTCCCTTGGATTCAACTTCTAGTAAGTCCAACAAGGCTGTAAGGAAAATCTGAGAGTAACGGGCCCACCTCGGCCGGATGAGGTAGCGTATACTATTTGCATATGTTACATGTCATGGCGTTACTTGTGAGGGTTCTAGGGTAATCGGGTCCCATTTATGCAAGTTCTAGGAGTTTAGGAGGTCTTTCCATCATTTTGCACACTTTCTAGTTCAATTCTATTGAACAAAAAGGAGAAAACTTTAGGTGCGGATTCCGGGGAACAGAGTTGTCCCCGAGGCTCGTACCCAACTTATTACAGCTAAGACATGCCATAGAAGGAAGGGTGAAGCCTTACATACCTCTTTCCGCTACTTTTGCTATTCCAAATTCACGTTGCAATTTCGTCAAAATCTGCAAATTGGTCCTATTTACCAAAACTCTTATTAGGATACTTAGAGTTGAAATCTTAAAGTAATACTTGGCTACCGAAATTTCGGCAGCACTTCCTCTGTAATTATACCATCCTCGACATTCAACTTAGTCAAATTCTCATCAAACACAATCCGGGAATTCAAACCCGGCCAAACCATCAATATAAATTCAACAATCACACTAGCAATTCACATATTCAATTCAAGATACGTCCCAACACTCTAATTAGCATTCTACTTCCTTCAAGACCTTCCAAATTCCAATAGAACAACAACAACCTTATAATACATATTCCAACAACGTCATTCTAGTATCATTACCTTTCATACACATAAGAACATAATATTCAATTTGCATAATCTTCCAAGACAAGCTTTCAATTAGTGATACCTCACTAAGCTCCTTAGGCTTTCGTTTGTAATATGAACTCTACAACACAACGACCAACATACTAAACAAACTTACTCACTATCCATTCACCATACCACACACACATATACGGCCACATACACACTACACTCTACACGGCCAACTTCACCAACATCACTCAACTTCCAACTTTAACATAGCATTCACAACAATAACAACCAAACACTAAATAAAACAATTGAAACATGATTCCTACACATACATGTACATGCTACACCTCACGGCCACATACAACATTAACATTCTCCATGAATTTCATCCACTTTCACATACTATATCATATACAAACATCAAAAACATATAAAGAAGGGATTAAACCTCACCTCTTTCCTTGTTTCTTCACTTGACTAAATCCTCCAACTTGCAAGATTATGTGTTCTTCTTGCTTCAACAACCACTCCACTTTGTCAAGCACCCTCTACTTGGAAATTCCTCTATGGCCGAAGGCCTCCAAGGTTTTGCTCTCAATTTGTTTTTTCTTCTTTCTTGAAAGTTCTTGAATGAGCTTAAGGGATAAGCCTCTTCTTAATATATTAGCACATGATTTTTGGCTTAATGGGTTTGGGCCCTTTTAATTCCCCATGGCTGGTTGGGCCTCAAAGTTTCCCAAAAAAAAACTTTCAAGCCCACTTTGTATTTTTGGCTAGTTCTTGTAATTTATGAAACACTTTTCCAACTTCCAAATTTGCCCTTCGTCTTTCTCCCATATTCCCACGAGTCATATTGCGAATTTCCCTTTATGCCCTTGACCTTCCTCATTAATTCTCACATGTCAAACAAAATAAAATATGGCCTTGCTTGTTGTCTTCCCGCGATTGTCTTGAATTATACGATTATTCAAAATGCGGGATATAACAATTGGGATAAAGATGGTGTTATAAGGAAGCTTGGAACACTTATCATTGGAATATAAGTGCTACTGAATGGAGAATTTTAAACGACAATAAGCATTACCTAATTACTGATTGGGATGAATGGAATGTGGCTTCGGACAAATTGCTACATAAATTACATGACTCGAGTACCAACCATCAGATAAGGTTTTATCGATAGTTCTTATCGCCTCGTGAATATGTTGGGGTTTCATACATGGATAATCTAAATTATAAATGACATAAAGGAAGACATGGATATGGTGCAGTATACCAAGTGTATTGGAAAAGGATCATATGAATTTAGAAAATTTGAAATGGGGACATAGCATAGAACATAAATAAATAATAATGTGGGTACGCCCTAAAGGGGGGAAGCGGATGAGAGGAATGCAAATGTAAGATGAACTCAACCGACACTGCAACACATTTAATGTGAAAACTTAAACTTTAAGTGAGATCCCGTGTTGAAACAAGTTGGTAAGACCTGAAAGCCAACAATAAACGGATAGAAGCCAAAACGGTATTTGAAACAATGCTGAAAATTATTGGTAAAGATCTTGGATAATATGACATTAGAAGGTGGATGCTTATAAAAAGAAAGAATACGACAGAAGAATGATAACGAGTAACTTAAGAGATATTGTGAAAGACAGCAACGCTATGCCGGATTAGAGGCTAGGATGTTGGCAAAGTTGTTCGCTAATGATACTGCAACCTACAGGTAGCAAAGGAGAAGGAATAGAAAAATCTCCGATAGTAGGAATCAAATGGTGAATAGAGGAAAAGGAAAGAGTATGGCGAAATAGACAGCAAGTGAGTGATAGTACAATAAAGTATACCGAGCAGAATAAGCTAGGAGAAGGAAAGACTATGACTAAGTTGGACGCACTTTGTACAAATTGTACGGGAATAGTTATGCAACCTTCGAATACTTGTATACTAAGAATGAGACCAAGTAAGTACCTGATAAGAAAATTAAGAATTCAGTAACAACAATGTGGGTGCGATATTTTGGGATACATCGAGGAAAGGTAAAGATAGTTTGAGGCAAAACTACGGAGATATAATTAGTACTGAGGGCAAAAACCATAGTTGAGCCTTGATATCAATTGAAAGATATAAGAGGAGAATATAGGGTCTACATAAAGACTAGCGAGGCAACGCTAAGGTATTTTCCGGGCTGACTTGAGCACCTACGCGTACTTGTGTAAAGATTGCAATAGGATATGTGATACGAGAGCTAAGAGCAAATTGGAGTAAAGGGGCAATAAAAGAGTTGGGTAAAAAATAGAGTAATGACACGAGATAATACATCTAAAGTATTGCCAGTTAGGGTAAGGGAAATTACAAAATGATCTAATCGGGACAATCAGAACAAGCGGGTTACTAGATGACCGTAAAATTATAATATGAGGGGACCCTAGCGCTATTTGATAGCCAACCCTAAAGATCGAGATCAATAAGTAAAGGCAAGTGATAGTTAAAGGCCTTCCGCAGAGTCTGTAAGGTGTATACTAATACCGGAGGTATGGAATACTCTAAGATTTTCCAAATCTAATAAACCAATGAGGGATGTCTGCGCGATACAAGATCTTGTTTAAAGATTAAGAGGTAAGATCAAGAGAATGATATCTTAAGAGAGTAACTATAGAAAAAGAAAGAGTCGAGTTAGGACTACATGCACCATGAGTACAAGTCCGAATCAATCGACGATAATATAGCTGAACAGTATACAGATAAGAGAGACAGTAACACTTCAGCAGAACAGCTCGCAATACAACCGACAACGGACTGCGAAGTAAGAGGAGAGTAAAGGCAGTGATGTGGAATTATTACCTCGGGAAGCAACAGAAAGAGGAAATATTACAGGAATGACTGTGTAGAGGCCTGGAATGCGTTATAACGAATTATAGCGAATCGACCAACGAAAGAGGCATGTGAAGGGCATAATTCAGTAAAAGAACACTTGAGGAAGTATTGGGAGTGCAGGACTAGTATAACATTCGAGGACGAATGTTCTAAAGGGGGGAAGGATGTTACATCCCGTATTTTTATGCTTTGGAAAGTGTGCGAGTTAAATGACACTAGTAATGGAAACGAGGTTATTCCCTAAGCTTATAAGTGGTTAGAGTGATTACAGATATCATAAGGATTAGAAGTTAAACAAATCGGATAAAATAAGTGTCGTTGAGGTTTAAAATTTATTTGAGTGGCATACGGTCCAAGCTATGATATTCCGTATTTTTGGAATAGTAAAGTGAACCGTCCAATATGAGGAAATTTATCCAGTCCAGAGGATTTGGTTATATTCAAGCATGAAAATCAAGAACTTGGTATATGTGAGGAATGAAGTCCAAAAATAATTTGGGCCTTAACAAGTGTGACGACGGTAATTTGGAAATTATATTTTATGTGTGAAAAATGAAGGTGTATGGACTAGTGCTATGTCACATGGTCATGACAATGAGTATATGAAGTGTATTAAAAATAATTTCTACTTAAGTGAGTTGAGGACAAGAAAATAATTATGTGTGCAATTGGTTAAAAGTGGAATAAAATTGGAGAAATATGGATTATTGAATAAAGTTGTATGAAGATTTATGGCCACATGGCACCATGGTGGCAAGACACCAAGCAACCTTCAAATAGTGACATCTAAAGCCTACATGTCACGTTGTGGAAGTAGTGGCCAAAGGGAGTGGACCCCACTGCCCACTTAGTAGGCAACAACTATATTTATCACTTGGAAAAATAATATAGGTTCCAGCAACATTTTTTTTGTTTTGCTAGTGTAGGGATATAAACGCATGCTCATTCTTGTCAACATAAATTAGAAAGTTTACTTTTTAAAGATAAGGGCAGCAGCTAATTTATATAGTTGCATCGTGAATTTAAGGGTGATATGGGCAGAAACGTACTAGCACATTCAGTATTTGGAAGTTTAAGCAACAACGTTATTCATTTTTTTTTTTTTGGGTTTTGCACATCGCTTCAATCTCGTTGTTCCGTCTTATCGTGTTGTTGAATTCGGGCTTTCTTCGAAGTGAAGTAAGGAGGAAGAAGATTATTTCTTGGCATATAAGGTAATAATTCTCCTCTCGTATGTATATTTAAATTCATCCAGGTCATAATTATATCGTGGGACGAGAATTACAAAAACTATATCGGAAACTGGATAAGTTGTTACTATTATCATGTGGGTTGTTTGGTGGTTGTTATGAATTGTTTGATGGGATAGATTGTAAGGACTTGATATGATTATCCCTGTTATCGTTGTTGTTGGTATTGTTGCAAAAAAATCGGAGATTATTGGAAGTTCGGGTTAGGCAAGTTATATAGAGGAAATGCTGCCTGATTTTCGTTAAGTCCCTAACTGATAGAAAACCCTAAACGAGAAGACATAAACTAAAATATAGGTTCAATAAGAAATGAGTTGTAGAATTGTGGACTAGAAAATATAGTTACTAACGATAACGTTACTTTTATATAAATAGGCTAAAAGAGCGACAAGGCGAAAAGGAATCACGAATAGTCGCCGACAGGTATGTAAAGCCTATCCCTTCTTTCTTTTGGCATGTCCTAGACGTAAGTAAGATATAATATGAGCCTTGGGGTAATTCTACTCTCTAGTTCCAAGCATGATTCATGATTTTTATTCGTTTCTTGACGTTAGAACATTCAGGATAGTCGAGCTATTGCCTCGAGTCTAGTATATGATCGACTAATATATGATGTAGAGAAGTTCCTATTCTTAAAGAATTCCATAATTAGAGGTGTACTTGACTTTCATAAGCTATATCATGTTAATTTGATACATGTATATGATCCCTGAGACCTTCCTTGTTATAGTTCGTGATGACATTTAGAAAGAGCTTAATATGACTATTATCCTGATACTTGAGAGCTGATTAGTCTACTTATCTATTGAGTCTCAAAAGATGATTTGTATGTATATGGTTGCTTATCACTCCGCTCGTGCTTACCGTTACATCCTTCACTGAGTCCCGGGCCAAGACATGTTTTCGTGCACAAATCCACTACATAATTTCATCGAGTCCCTCACTAGAGGGCCGGGACACGTTATATATATATATATATATATATATATGTTTATGATGATATGTTGACATGATGACATGATGATATGGGGATGGTGGCCAGGATGGCATATGATCATTTTATTCACCGAGTCCCTCACTAGAGGGCCGGGACACGTTATATGTACATGTATATGATGATTTTATTTACCGAGCCCCCCACTAGAAGGCCGGGACACGTTATATATGCTTATGTACAGGATGATTATCTAGTTATGTCGTTAAGTCCTATGACGGTATGGGTATGATGTTGACACGTATGATTTTTGTTCAAAGGTAAGTCTTATGGTTTTCTGGTTATTGTACTGGGTTCTACACTCCTTGTCTCAGTATGATCCTATTTACTATATTTCATGCTTGACATGCTCAGTACATATTTCGTACTGACCCTCTTTCCTCGGGGGGCTGCGTTCATGCCCGCAGGTACAGATAGCCGGTTGGTGACCCATCATCATAGGACTTCTACTCAGCTGTGTTGGAGTGCTCCGTTGTTCCAGAGCCTAGACGTTTGGTACAAATCTTTGATATATGTATATGTTTATCCAGGGGTACGGCGGGGCCCTGTCCCGTTATATGTCTTCGTCATTACTCTTAGAGGTCTGTAGACATATGTGTGGGTTGTATATAGACGTTGATCAGCTGTGTTAGCATGATTTATGTTTTGGGACGTTCCCATTCGTACTGGCAGCCTTGTCGGCTTGCGTATATGTATATTTTGGGATGTTGTGTGTAGTGGCAGCCTTGTCGGCTTGCGTATATATAGTTGGGGCGTTCCCACACGTTATGACAGCCTTGTCGGCTTGTGTTCGACATTATCTATTGATGTTGTCACTCCTCAGGAGGCAGGTTGCGTTGATATATAAATATGTGACAGTTTTGAGATGACATTCTGTTTCTTTAAATTCCAAATTGTGTTTAGTTGTGAATTGATTATAGCTAACAGATATGTATTCGAGTGCCCAACTCGGGCACTAGTCACGGCCTACGAGGTTGGGTCGTGACACAAATGAAATAAAGGATAGCCTTAACATACCTTAATGTCTCCTTAATCACTTAAAATTCTCCTTCCAAGTTCGCAACGTCTACATTCAAAGGGATTCACAATGAAGCTAAGTCTTCAAAATATGCTTCAGTTCAAACTAGGGCGACTAAGAGCTAATGAAATTTGGGCAGCACTTCCCCTGTTTCATCAACTTCCACCATATGACAAAAACAACTTCCAACAACAATAACAACATCCATAATATAATAATCAAGAAATTATATTCAATTTTATCCCAAATTTAGCCAAAATCCCCTTTTTGATTCACCTCATAGTCATCTTCTTCATTACACCATTCATGGCTTCTCAACTTTAATTCTTTTTCTTTCTAAGGAGTGCTAAACCTTTACATCAAATCAACCATAAGAATAAGATGGAAAACATACCTTATGATAAAATAAATTCACCTCACTCAACTCCCTCCAAGTTCAAGTTCACCACAACTTTGAAGGGAAGCAAGAACAATCACCCTCCTTGGATTACCTTTGAGTTTTGATGTTGATTCTCTCCTTGGATGATATGGAAAGGGGTGGAGGGTTATGGAACCTTCAAGAACTCTTATTAATCCTCTAGAAAGGTAGGGAAATAAGTGTGGAGGGTTGGAAATGAAAATTAGGTGTTTTACGATTTAAAAAGTTGGCAACTTCGCACCCCGCACCGGCTTACGGTGGAGATGCAGCGTCGCATAGTGGAGATACGGCTGTATCTCCCCTCCTCTCCATAGGAGAGGAGTATGGTCAGTGAGGGATTCCATTTTGGGGAGTTTTCTGCCCATATGCTGTCCAACATACTGAGTATGCGGCCGCATATGGCCCTATATCGTCCAGTTTCGCGAAAATGTGTTCTTTTCGATTCGTTTAACCTCCAATCATTATGGAACCTTCCTGGCACTTGTATAGAACTTCATTAACCATCTATGGGGCCTTATATCTCTCCCTAAAAGTGATCCTACGAAATCTGTAACTCACATGATATGAAATCTTCACAAAACATGACTCAAACTCCAATTCCTTCAACGAACTCGCTTTCACCGATTCATATAACTCTGAAACCTTGAGGTATGTACTTAGCATTATCAAATACCCTTCTTAACCCTATAAGGGATTCATGACCACTTTAGGTTTACATTATCAAATTCATAATGCAAGCGACATGAAAATCCAAGGTGTGACATTCCTTCCCCCTTAAGAACATTCGTCCTCGAATGTTGAACTCTTAAGGATTTTACAGAAATTTCGCCACAGTTTTCCCTGTAAATATACCAATCTATCCTGTACACAACAACCCAAAATAATGCCACATAGGGACACATACTAAAATGTACAACACCATGGTCTCACACGACCGAACATAATAACTATAAATAAAATCAATACCCGGGGATGACGATACTTCACACTGAGCCTCCTAGGACAATAGAAATAAGTACGGGTACTTAGCCTTCATCTCCTATTCTTCCTCCCAAGTCATCTCTTCAACATTATTGTTTCTCTAAAGCACTTTAACAGAAGCCACATGCTTAGTCTGCAATCGACGAACTTGTCTATCCAATATAGCTACAGGGATCTCCTCATAAGATAACTGCTCGGTTACCTGAATATCGTCTACCGGTACAACTCTCAAAGGATCTCCTATACACTTATGGAGCATCGATACATAAAATACCGAATTTACAGACTCCAACTCAGAAGGTAGCTCCAGCTCATATGCCACCTTACCGACTGCACGAATAATTCTACATGGCCCAATGTATCGCGGGCTCAACTTACCCTTCTTACCAAATCTCATCACTCCCTTCATAGGAAAAACTTTTAGGAAAACCCAATCGTCTACTTCAAACTCTAACTTGCGCCGCCAATTATCTGCATTGGATTTCTGTCGACTCTGTGCTACTCGTAATCTTTCATGAATTACTTTCACTTTGTCAACTGCTTGCTGTATCAAATCTGGACTAACTAACTGATTTTCTCCAACATCAAACCATCCTATAGGGGATCTACATCTCCGTCCATATAAAGCCTCATAAGGAGCCATCTGAATAATGGAGTGGTAACTGTTATTATATGCAAACTCAATAAGAGGCAAATGATCATCCCAGCTACCTCGGAAGTCAACCACACAAGCTCTCAGATTGTCTTCAAGTGTTTGTATAGTATGCTCTGCTTGTCCATTTGTCTGCTGGTGAAATGCAGTACTAAGACTCACCTGAGTCCCCAATCCATTTTGAAAGGATTTCCAGACGTTAGCTGTGAACTGCATTCCTCTATCTGAAATAATGTCTGTAAGAACACCGTGAAGTCGCACAATCTCTCTAAGGTAGAGCTTTGCATAATCTTCAGCTGAATAAGTGGTTCTGATAGGTAGGAAATGAGCGAAATTTGTAAATCTATCAATTACGACCCATATTGAATCATACTTCCGCTGAGTACGGGGCAAACCTGTCACGACCCAAACCCCGTGGGCCGCGACTGGTACCCTAACTGGGTACCCATACGTACCTACCTGATCGAATTCGAATCATACAGATTTTTTTTTTAAAACAGAAGTTACAGAAGTAGGCCGATACAACTACGGCACGCGCGCAAACATATATATATCTGGACATACAGAAACATACAGATAAGCCGATAAGGCTAACATACAGACGAAACCCGTAACCCACACATCTATCTACAGGCCTCTACAGACATACAGAATCATATGACGGGACAGGGCCCCGCCGTACCCAGAATATCCATACATACAGAGTATACAGAAGACAGAAGATATATATACCAAAAGTATACGCTCCGGATCAAATGAGCTCTTCAAGCAGCAGAATTAGAACCCTACGCTGGCGGCGTATCACCTGGTGCGTCGGTACCTGCGGGCATGTAGCGCAGCCCCCGAAGAACGGGGGTCAGTACGAAAAATGTACCGAGTATGTAAAGCAGAACATAACAGATATAAACATAGTCCGAACCGGAGTCACAGAAATATAACGAACAGAACCATAAATCAGACTGACGGACAGTGTCATGATCCAGACAGACATACAGAACCGTGTGCCATACAAATAAACAGAATTATGGTTCGGACAGACAAACGGAATCATAACACGGACAGACGAGCAGAATCAGAATCCATACGGACATACAGAATCAGAATCCATACGGACATACAGACGTAGTCGTCTTTCAGACGGACAGACAGAAGTATGTCGGACAGAATTATGCATGCAGAGTAGTACAGAGTCATACAGAATCATACAGAGGCATGTGCTTATATAAATATAGATAGCACACGCATACATTCATATAGATCCCGACCCTGTCTGGGGGCGCGGTAACAGAAACCGGCCCTCTTAGTACGGGACGCGGTGGACAGACAGAATCAGATCAGATCATATGCCATCCTGGCCGCCATCCCCATACACAGATCATAATATCATACAGACATACAGATCCCGGCCCGCACGCCGAGGGACGCGGTGAACAATGCAGAGGAATATGCACGATAACAGAACCTGGCCCGGGACGCAGTGAAGGAATGCATTGAGACAGACACGAACCGATAAATGAGAAACTACTTACATACAGACTCAACATACAGACTCAATCAAACTGAAGGGTGCCAAACGGCGAGTCAAAATTAGAGTATCCAGATAGTATGCATAGTACGCGCCTATATCCTATTTGGGAAGGCACGACAGATTATTAGCAGAATCAGATTCTCAGATGTTCAGAAATCATTTTGTAAGAATTGCATAAAAATAGTTGTATCATAATCAAAATAATAGTTCAATTGTTTTCTGAGAAAATCGGACAAAAGGGAAGTATTTAAAGTATTACAGAAGATATCGGCCCTTGTGGGCCCGCCTCGGACCAACTCGAGGCAACATATGTAAATTATCGCTAATAGACCTTATGAGGTCATCCATAATCGTTTGGAAGTGTTCCGACTCCGTTTAGGGAGGTTTTGTACAAAAACTCACTTTAAAGGCAATTTGCAAGAAAATAGCTTCAAATGAATTGAAGGAATTGGAGCGGTTTTCCGTCTCGAATTCCGGGGAACGGAGTCGTACTTAAGGCTCGCGGCCGAGCCTATCACATCCAGAACATGCCTAAGAACAAAGGGAAAGGCTTCACATACCTCGATAGCGCCTCACGCTCGCTTGGCGTCGATCCCAAGTTCGTCCAAAATCTAGAAATGGTCAAGTTTACCATTTGTTAGTTTCAACTTTTCCATAGTGCAAACTTAACACATACTTGCCTACCGAAATTTCGGCAGCATTTCCTCTGTATATATGACATCCCCAAAAGTTAAACACAGCCAAACAATCAACACAACCCAACAACAATATTCATAATAACGACAAGTAGCTCAAAATACATAATAAGGCACAATTTGCCAACTTTCCGTCATAACTTAATATTTTCCGTTCCGACCTTACACTTCCAAACCAAACTTATTATTTTGATGTTCATTACCCATCAAATTCATTACAACACGATTTGGAGGCGTATCATACCATTCTCACAAGATATACATAAGATATGCAAACTTACAAACTTTCCATCAAAGCCACAATTTATCCAATTCTCCTAACCTTCAACATACAAGTTCATTATACAATTCCATCTTCCAAATTCATCAACAATAATCATAATTTGCCTCTTGATACATTCATTTCCATTTTTACATAAATCATAACAAAGTTGCATACTTTCCTACAACAACTTAATAACCATTTTTTTCCATAGCAACAAGAATCATTATCCTTTCATTCACTTCACAATAACACAATTGGCATACTAACGGAATTTGATTAACATTCCATTGTTAGCATGACACCACACGGCCATACACTAATTTTTCCAACTTTCACTAATTCATTCAACTTTCACTTCTAATACAATTTCTTCCATAACTACAACAAGATTTCAACAAAAATTCAACTCATCACAAGTATACAACACACACACACACACGGTCAAAACCTCCCACACGGCCAACACATATTCACACACATAACACACAAGTTTCATACTTCTTACTCAATTCCACACTCTACAACATGCATACACCTTCCATAACATAACAAAGGCATGAAATTCTTACCTTTTCTTCAAATTCTTCACTTGGAGGATAAAATTGTTTTCTTGCCACAATACTTATATTAACTTGTAGAGAACCTTGAGCTTAGTACTAATATCACAAAACTTGGATTTTTAAATCAAAGATTTGGCTCCCAAATTTTTTCTTTCTTTTCTCTCTTCTTTTCTCCTCAAACCCGAAACCCTCTTATCGTTTTTTTCTTGCTTGCTCTTTATTTTTTTCTTGAATGTTCCAAAGATGAACATTGGTCCAAGTATATACCCTTCATGTTAATTAGTCATGTGACTAATCACATGACCAATATACATGGTCTTGGGCCAACCATGGCCGGTTGGGCCTCCCAATTGGGCCTTAGTTCTCTTATTTTTTTTTTGAGTCCAAATTGGTGGCTACGTATTGTAATTCATGGGGCAAGTTTCCGAAATTCCAATTTTGCCCTTGGCCTCCTTCCGTAATTCCACACCAACGTATTCATAAATTACACATTCATACCAAGAAATGTCCAATAGCGGCCTTATTCATCACAAGTCCATTTATCTTGAATCTTTCGAATAAACAAAAATGTCGGATGTAACAAAACCTATAATAAAATTCATATTAATTACCTCTCATTTCCATGTCGGAATCTCCATAGACTGCAATAAACCTCCGGGCTTCTGGTGCTCTATCTTGACTTGCTGGCAATTTAGACACTGAGCGACAAACTCTGCTATATCTTTCTTCATGCCATCCCACCAATACACTTCCTTGAGATTATGATACATCTTTGTTGTGCCCGGATGAATAGAATAGCGAGAATAATGAGCTTCCCCCATAACCTGCTGACGAAGTCCTGTAACATTAGGAACGCATAATCTACCTCGATACCTGAGTACCCTATCACCTGTAATCACAAAGGGTGTCTTTTCTTTATGAGGTGTCGTATCTCGGTAATGAACTAAAATAGATCCTCGTACTGACGCTCCTTTATCTTTGCTACCAAATATGACATTGTTGTACCTTGAACTATAACTCCTGAGTCTAACAACCGGACTCCCAAGCTGGCTAGCTGACAAACATCACGGGCTAGCTC
Source organism: Lycium barbarum (assembly GCF_019175385.1). Lineage (NCBI taxonomy): Eukaryota > Viridiplantae > Streptophyta > Magnoliopsida > Solanales > Solanaceae > Lycium > Lycium barbarum. The sequence continues at coordinate 57,036,474 of NC_083338.1, forward strand.
CCTCTTTTCTGGATGCAAATATGACAAGCTACCCATAGACTTACGACTAAGAGCATCGGCTACTACATTAGCTTTCCTAGGATGGTACAAAATATCAACATCATAATCCTTTAGCAACTCTAGCCATCGCCTCTGATGTAAGTTCAAATCCATCTGCTTAAAGATGTATTGATGACTCTTATGGTCGGTGTAGATATCAACATGGATGCCATATAAATAATGCGTCCACATTTTCAAATCATGGACCATCGCCCTAACTCAAGATCATGGGTTGGATAGTTCTTTTTATGCTTCTTCAGCTGTCTAGAAGCATAAGCAACAACCTTACCGTGCTGCATTAATACACAACCCAACCCAATACCTGAAGCATCACAATAAATCACATAGCCATCTACTCCCTCGGGAAGAGTCAAAATGGGTGCTCAGATCAACTTGTCTTTTAATATCTAAAAACTTCGCTCACACGCATCCGTCCACTGAAACTTAGCTGATTTCTGAGTCAGCTTAGTCAACGGGGCTGAAAAAAGAAGAAAATCCTTCTACAAACCTTCTATTGTAACCAGCCAAACCTAAAAAACTACGTATCTCCGTTGGTGTCATGGGCCTTGGCCAATTCTTCACTGCTTCAACCATTTGAGCATCTACTCTAATGCCTTCATCTGAAATAATGTGACCCAGAAAAGCCACAGAGTTAAATCAGAACTCACACCTAGAGAACTTGGCATACAGCTCTCTATCTCGAAGAACTCCAAGCACTGCTCGTAGATGTTCTACATGATCAGCCCCTAACGGTGAATAAACCAAAATATCATCTATAAACACAATCACGAACAGATCTAGGAAGGGCCTGAATACGCGATTCATCAAGTCCATGAACACAGATGGAGCATTAGTTAACCCGAACAACATAACACGAAACTCATAGTTCCCATATCTAGTCCTAAATGCTATTTTCGGAATGTCTTCCTCCTTCACCCTAACCTGATAATACCCCGATCTCAAGTCTATCTTCGAGAAGTATTTAGCATCTTGTAGTTGAACAAACAAGTCAACAATCCGCGAAAGTGGATATTTTTTCCTCACAGTCACTTTATTCAATTGCCGGTAATCAATACACATGCAAGGAGCCATCCTTCTTTCTTACAAACAATACCGGCGCTCCCCACAGTGATGTACTTGGTATAATAAAACCATTCTCAAGTAAATCCTTCAATTGCTCCTTCGGTTCCTTCAAATCTACAGGTTCCATCCTATAAGAATGAATGGATATCGGCTGAGTATCTGGCAATAGATCAATGGTAAAATCAATCTCCCGCTTTGGAGGAATGCCTGGAAGCTCATCTGGAAACACCTTTGGGAACTCATTAACCACAAGAACAGACTGAAGGGTTGGTGACTCTGCTTGTACATCCTGAACCTGAACCAGGTGATAAATGCACCCTTTTCTAATCATCTTTTTTGCCTTAAGGTAGGAAATAAACCTACCCCTCGACGAAGCAGCATTGCCCTTCCACTTTAGGATCGACTCGCCTGAGAACTGAAATCGAACTATCTTCGCTCTGCAATCAACATTAGCATAACAGGAGGCCAACTAATCCATGCCCATAATAACATCAAAATCGATCATGTCTAACTCAATCAAGTCTTCTAGGGTATGGTGATTACAGACTATCACTACACAACCTCGATATATTCGCTTGGATATGACTGGATCACCAACTGGCGTAGACATCTCAAAAGGTTGAATCAACTCGGGCTGTATCCCAAACTTTCCAGCAATAAATGGAGTAACATATGATAAGGTAGATCCCTGATCAATCAGTGCATACACATCATAGGAGGAAACTGATAATATACTTGTGACAACATCAGGAGATGACTCACGATCCTGTCTACCGGCTAGTGCATAGACGCGGTGCTGAGGTCCACTTGAGCTAGATGCTCCACTCCTCCCTCTACCACGTCCTACCGGTACCTGAGAACCTTTCCCTAAAGGGCGTGCTACAGAAGAAGAACTATCTACAGACCCTGTGGCCTAAACTATACCCCCACTCTCTCTCATCGGACACTGCAACATCCTATGACTTGGCTGGCCACGAGCATAACAAGCATCTGATCCTAGCCGACACTGACCTACCTGTAACTTGCCATACTGGGCACACCGCAGTAAAATGGGTCTCATCTAGCCTGACTCTGGTCTATGCTGATAACCCAAAGCTCTAGAACTCTGACTTGCTCCAGAATAAGAAGATCGATCAAATCTCGGACTTGAAAACTGCGGAGTTGCACTCTCTGCCGCATGGAATGGATACCGGGAATACTGCTATCTCTGTCCTCCTCTGAACTCACCCTCGTTATCTAAAGATCTAGCCCTCTTACCATGGCCCCGATCACGCTCACACTCTGTCCTCCGCTGACACTTACGGTCTTTTAAATTCTGTGCATATGTTTGTATATGGGAGATGTCCATGCCCAGCCGCAATGTGGCTATCGTACACTCATTAATCAAATGTGGCCCTAAACCAGCCACAAAACGATGAACTCTGTCCTCTATCTCAGCCACCATTGTTGGGGCATATCTAGCCAAGGAATCAAAATACACACAGTAATCCTGAACATTCATGCTGCCCTGCTCAATACGCAAGAACCTATATGGTCGGGCCAGTTGGACTTCTGTTGGTAAATAATGGCAAATGGAAGCATCTGAAAACTCTCGCCAAATGGCTGGAGGGGCATTCTCTCCCCTAGACAGCTCCCATGCCTGATACCACTACACTGCAATATCACAGAGCCTTTAGGAATCTAACTCCACTGACTCGACCTCATGCGCGTGCATAACCCTCAAGGTCCTCTGCATACCATAAATGAAATCTTGGGGATCCATATTTTGCTTCAAGACAGAAAACTCTGGAGGATCCAACATGAGGAAAGTCTTAAACCTCGCACTGCCAGCTCAGTTTGCCTAGTCAACACCAACACCCTGCCGCTGAGCCTGGGTGCCTACCAATCAAGTCAATAACTATACAACATCCCGCACATCCTGGCCCAGTGAATCTGGCTGAGGAACTGGGGCATGTGCTGGAGGCGGGGTATGCAAAGTCAGAGATGCGCTCTCACTCTGAGACTCACCCCGAGCCTTGGTAGCCCGCTAAGTACGGCTAGTGGCCTCACCAGATACTCTCTAACCCTTCTGGACGGTTGTAGCTTTCTTGCGAGGCATCGCTGAAATCAGAACAAATTATTAGAGGCGAACCCTTAACACATGGCTCTATCGCACGATCTAAGAGATAAAGAATGAAAATTTCCTAAATGTCCTGTAGCCTCCTATTTATTAGTGTGGTGCACAAAACACCCATAAACAAGACTCTACTAGACACGGTCTGTAGACAACCCTAGGACGGAACATCTCTGATACAACTTTTGTCACGACCCAAATCGATGAGTCGTGACGAGTGCCTGATCTCTAGTGACCAACCACCCTTATGCTCACATCTGAATAACACTACATAACATAGGCCCATAAATGACTCAATTTGAACTATACTGCCTCAAGAAAGGAGGACATCATGATCTCTGTGCAATCTGTATATATATATACACGAACTAGAAAGAACAATACAGGCTGACTAAGCCGCTACATATACTGTACACAAAAGAATAGAAGCTGATAAGGCTACATCATCTGTCAAATACATACAACTATCTACAGACCTCTACTGGAATAAAGCTGTAGAAAGGATGGGATAGGGCCCCGTCATACCCATACACATATACATCTCAGAAGAATAGCATACCAAAATATACTGCGGCTCTGGATCAAGTGGAGCGCACTGACCACAGCTGGATAGAGGTCCTACAAAGCTGGGCCGCCTGTCTTTCGATCTGAGCCTGCGGGCAAGAACGCAGCCCCCTGAGCAATAGAGGAGTCACTGTGGATAATGTACTGAGTATGTAAGGCATAAGAGTAACATAAACATAAGAATCGTGAACGGAATCCGAAACCCAAAAGCCAAACTGACTGTCTGAATACATCTGTGTGACTGAGAATCTGAAAGTATCTGCATAAATCTGTATAACTAACAATGCCGCTGTGGGCGTATAATATGCATGCTCTCAATGATATTAATGCTCATGTGTATATCGATAATAGTGCTGAGCAACGCTTAGCCCGATCCATTATCTCATATCCCATCAGCCTCTCCGCGGCCATCATCATCATCATCATATACATTGTTGCGGAACGCGCAGCCCGATCTATATATCATCATCATGGTGCACTGGCTGATCAGGTGGTAATGTGGATATATCGCCTATCCCTTTTCCCATACCCCATATACATTTAATATACGTGTATGTAACGTCTTCTGATCACGGGTCAATATGTATATGAATATGAATGCAATACTTAAATGAAGTGAATACATCGAACTCTCGGAGTGACATAAGGTCGTACTATCTCCGGTAAGCATCCTCTGAGCTAACATCATCAATATAAGATATCTTAAGACCCATGAACAGAAGGAACAATCATAGACGGGGTATAGGAACATCAAAGACTAAAGTTCTCCTAGTGCTTGTAAGAGTAGAGTAATATGGGGGATCGTTTACTCGCTTGTTCGTTCATATCATAAGAGCATGCCAAATGAAAGAAATGATAGCCTTAACATACCTTAACATCTCCTTAATCACGTAACGTTCTCCTTCCAAGTTTGCAATGTCTATATTCAAGAGGATTCACAATAAAGTTAAGTCTTGAAAATATGCTGAAGTTCAAACTAGAGCGACTGAGAGCTAACGCAATTTGGGCAGCACCTCCCCTATTTCATGGACTTCCACCATATGAAAAAACAATTCCAAATAACAATAACAACATCCATAATATCATAATCAAGAAATTATATTCAAATTAATCCCAAATTTAGCCAAAATTCCCTTTTTGATTTACCTGATAGTCATCTTCTTCATTACATCATTCATGGCTTCTCCACTTTAATTTTTTTCCTTTCAAAGGAGTGCTAAACCTTTAAATCAAATCAACCATAAGAATAAGATGGAAAACAAACCATATAATCAAAGAACTCCACCTCACTCAACTCCCTCCAAGTTCAAGTTCACCACAACTTTGAAGGGAAGCAAGAACAATTACCCTTCTTGGATTACCTTTGAGTTTTGATGTTGATTCTCTCCTTGGATGATATGGAAAGGGGTGGAGGGTCAGGGAACCTTCAATAACTGTTAGGAATCCTCTATAAAGGTAGGTAAATAAGTGTGGAGGGTTGGAATTAAAATGAGGTCTTTTACGATTTAAAAAGTTGGCAACTTCGCACCCCGCGCCGTCTTGCGGTGGAGATGTGGCGTCGCACGGTGGAGATGCGGCCGTATCCCCCCTCCTCTCCTTAGGGATGAGGCTGGGAAGTGAGGGCTTCCTTTTTGGGGATTTTTCTGCCCATATTCTGTCTACCATACTGAGTATGCGGCCGCATATGGCCCTATTTCGTTCGGTTTGGCGAAAATACGTTCTTTTCGATTCGTTTGACCTCCAATTCTTATGGAACCTTCTTCGAACTTGTCTAGAACTTCATTAACCATATAAGGGGCCTTATATTTATCCCTCAATGTTATGCTAGGCAATGTGTAACTCACATGATATGAAATCTTCACAAAACATGACTCAAACTCCAATTCCTTCAACGAACTTGCTTTCACTGATTCATATAGCTCCGAAACCTTAAGGTTTGTACTCAGCATTTTCAAACACCCTTATTAACTCGACAAGGGATTAATTACCCCTTTAGGTTTACATTAGCACATTCATAATGAAAGCGACACAAAAATCCAAGGTGTAACATCAGAACTAGAAATACTACGTTAGTAAGTTACTACATGAAGTAGATATTACTATGAGATCAGAAGATGTGATAGTTTCCCCTTAGGTTATGGGGCTCCCCTAGATATGTATAGTTGGACAAGATTTTAAAGTCTATAGAAAGTTTGGGGTTAGGTATTTCGATCTTTCATTTAAAAGAGACGTAATTGCCCTATGTTTGATCTATGTCTATAGTTCACAAAAGATAGTATGCGATCACAGAATAGGGTCGGATGATGAGGGAAGTTACGAAATAATTTTATACTTCATGTTAATTATTCAGAGCTGAATAAGAGAACATGATTCTAGCAAGTGGTTAGTAGAACAATAGCAAGTAACTTTTTAGTAGATACAGTGAACTAACAACTTCACAGAAGTAAGTTTTAATTTCTTTAGTCAAGTAACACTAGTAGGGGTAATAGTTTGAATATCATGGATGTGTATTAGAACCCAAATAGTTGAAGTTAAACTTGAAGTATGGTGATAGTGGAAGGAGTAATCAACTAAGAAGAATAGTCTTTAAGAGTTATTAAAAAAATAAAAAATAAAAATGGGTATCCCCAAGACTGACAGGGTGAGCAAAGTTAAGTCATTAAGATAGAGTATGCTAGTTATGAATACATGTTACACTTCAGAAAATTCCCCGTTGATGCACAGTGAATAGACTAGCGAAGGGCACGAAGTATACAATATTGCAATAAGTGAGAAATGACATTTGATGACCCTAATTAAGATTTCAAAGACATTCGGAGTAAGAGAAGAAAGTTTGCCAGAGAGGGCAAGGCATACGATGTGTACCGGAAAGGATTTACGAGTAACGAGTTAATGATGATTTGATAGTGTCTTGGAGAAGAATTATAATGTCCCTTAGATCGTTAATGAGGTGTTAAACAAGTATCAAGACGGTTCCATAAGGATTGGAGATCAAACGAAGTGACGAGAACAATATCAGAAAAAAGATGGGTTCCACGGCCTATTATACGGTCCGTATAATGGTCCGCAGAATCGTCACAGTGAAGTTCCCTCACTGATGGGATTATACGGTTACGTATACGGACCGTATAAAATTATACGACCCGTATAATGTACCATATAATGGTCATAGAATCGAGAGGTTGAAGGAGTGATTTCACGATCACTTATACGGACCGTATAAGTTTATACGGACAGTATAAGTGTCCGTATAATTTCCCGACGGATCAAATTTCTAAGTTATTAAAAAGGGACCAAGTTCATTATTTCATTTCATTTTCACACAACACTTCAAGAACTCTCTCTAGAACCCTCTCCACTCTTCATCCATAAGAACTCAAGAGAAATTTATGATCAACTTGATCAAACTAGGAAAACCAAGTGTAAGAAACTCATTAAAGATCATCCAAGTCAAGAAATTCCATTGGAGGTGAACTAGGGTTTTGGCTCAAGTGAAGTATTTTCACCCAAGGCTTATTCCTACAACATCTAAGGTAAGTTTTATGGTATTTCCATGTTGTTTAAGGTATTGAGAAGTTGAAAAACTTGGATTGTAGAAGGATATAGAAAATGGGTCATGAATGTGGGAATAGTGTCATTTTTGAATAGTTGCTTGGATTGAGTAATGATTCTTGATATGTTATGAATATAATCATGTTATAAATTTTTATTGAGAACATGAGATAAACATTGTATATGAGCGAAGGTAATGGTGTGCTATGACCATGGATATGGATGATAGGAAGTGAATTGAGAAGTAAGGATAATATAGGTAAATAAAGACTATTGTTATGATATTGTGAATGTATTATTAATGTTTAGGAGTTGATGTATGATATGGAGGAAGTCTTATAAATAAAGGAAGCGTTGTCCAATTTTCTCTAAGCTTTAGTCTTGTATGCTAAGCTATCGATTTTCTAATGATAGTATAACTCTAATAAAGGTAGAAACGTGAGCATTGAAGGAGAACGTGCAAGTGATAGAATAGTTGAACGGAAAGGTATGTAAGGCTAACCCTTCTTTCATAAGGCATGGTTCTTTGGCCAAATATCTAATCTTTTATAAGCCTACGATGTCCTCCAAATGATTCTATCTTTAAGAGCTACTAAGCTTATGATTCTCGATATGTTACGATTGTACTAAATTCCTCATATGACGAGCAATCCTCTAAGGATAGATGTAATGAACGACGATAGTAATAATGCCAATGATGCTTATGAGACTTTATGTATATGTGTCTATGTATGACTATTATGAAACCCCGAGCTTATATGGCCGGGTAGAATATATATGTATTGCGCGCGCACCACTGTATTTGGGTACGGATAACCCTGAGCTTTGGTAAGGCCAAGTATGTGTAACCCTGAGCCTTGGTAGGGCAGGTATGTATAGTCACTGAGCCTAGCCATGGTCGGGTACGCGAAACACCGAACCTTCGTGGTCGGTATGCCATGTAAATGATATGTATATGAATATGTGTATGAATATGAATATGAATATGAATATGTGTATGAATATGTGTATGAATATGATTATGGATACGAAATGCAAATGAGTACGGATATGAATACGGATACGGATATGAATGTATGTACACAATCACGCATTAGAAATGGAAAGCCCCTATGAAAAGCAAGTAAGTGTTTATGACGATGATTCTACTATCTCCCATACTATGCTATTTCTTACGTATTATTTTATGCTATCATAATGATGTTGATCATGCTTTACATACTCAGTACATTCTTCGTACAGATGTCCTTTTGTTTATGGACGCTGCGTTATGCCCGCAGGTGGCTAGGGAGACATACTTGATCCGTAGCCTTATTACTCAGAGACTATATAGTGGAGCTCCATTTCATTCGGAGTTACAGGTTTTGGTATTTATTATTTTGTGTACATATTTATGGGCATAGCGAGGTCCTGTCCCGCCTATATGATATGACACACTCTCCTTAGAGGCTCGTAGACATGTGTATATGGTCAGATGTGTTTGGCCTTGTCGGCCTATGTTTCGGAAGTCATTTTGTTAGCCTCGTCGGCTTATGTACATCTATATGGGCATTGTTATTGATGATGATATATATGTATTGTTGCCCAATGGAATTAGTATGAATAATGGATGGAAAGTACGATTTAGCCGTATGGCTCACCTTGATGTAAATGTGAAAGTATGATAAGAGGTGCGCGGGTGGGTTAGCACTGGGTGCCCGTCGCGGCCCTCCGGTTGGGTCCTGAAAAAAGTGGTATCAGAGCAGTTCTGTCCTAGGGTGTGTCTACGAGCCATGTCCAGTAGAGTCTTTGTTATGAGTGTGTTGCGCGCCATACTTATAAACAAGAGGCTGCAGGCATTTTAGGAATGATTGACCTTGTTTTTTCATAAGATCGTGCGATAGAGCTATGATATAAGGACTTTTTTTCCTTAATCGTGTGTTATGTATTTCATAAATGCCTGTAAAGAGAAAAGCTACAGCAGCCCAAAAAGGAAAGACATTGGTAAAAAAGCGGGCTGAAAGAGCACCGCCAACAGTTGTAGAGGAAAGTGAGTCCCAGAATGCGGCTCAATCTCAGTCCCCCCATTCAGTGCCTATTTCTGAGGAGCGTGAGGGAGCCTCAGCCCCAGCTCCAGCACCTCCGGCTCCTCCACCGGATGCTTCAGACTAAGATGTAAAAAAGGCCATTCATTTGCTTACTCAATTGGTTGCGCCCAGACTCATCGGCAAAGTACAGGGCAAGGTGATAGGGTTGTTAGTGTAAGGGCCCGTGATTTTATTAGCTTGAACCCTGCGAAATTCTTTGGATCAAAGCCGGATCAGGACCCAGAATTTTATTGATGGAATGTTGAGGACACTTCGGTTGATACATGCTTGGGACACCGAATCGGTGGAGTTAGCATCCTATAGATTGAGGGATGTCGCGATCCATTGGTACACGGTTTGGATGGCTTCACGGGGAGCCAATGCGCCTCCCCCGTTATGGCAAGAATTTGTAGATGCTTTCCTCCGACATTATTTGCATCCAGAAGTTCGTCGAGCTAGAGCCGATAAGTTCTTAAATTTGAGGCAAGGAAGCATGAGTGCTTTAGAGTATAGTTTCCGCTTCAATTCTTTGGCCAGGTATGCTTCGGCCATGGTAGCGAATATGGGTGACCGAGTGCACCGATTTGTGAAAGGCCTAGGGCCATAATTGATGGATAGGTGCTTGACTGCGTCCCTTCAGGACAATATGAATATTTCACGCATTCAAGCCCATGCTTAAAATTTAGTAGAAAGCCTACAACAACAAAGGAGTGAGCGTGAGCATGATAGGGGCCATAGCAAGAGGGCTAGATCTTCGAGTCTGATGAGTGAGTTTAGAGGCGCGCACAGATAGAAGTTTTCTAGGCATTCAGGCCATTCTATGACCAGTATACCTCCACAGTTTTCAGGCCAGAGATTTGATAGATCTACCCATACCGAGCCGAGTCAGAGCTTTTCGGGATCTTAGTTCAGGGGTGATTCGGGTCAGGCGAGGCAACCCATGCCACGATGTTCGCAGTATGGGAAGTTACATTGGGGTCAGTGCCGATTGGGTTCAGAGGTTTGTTATTCATGTGGTCGGCCAGGCCATATTATGTGTGATTGCCCCTCAGTTGGTGGTAGAGGTAGGACCCAGCCTTCAGGGTCGGTAGCCGGATCTTCATCATCTGTACGCCCTATGGGGCCAGGTTCACATGCGCCAGTCGACCATGCTAGAGGTAGAGGGAGAGTCCCCAGTTCTAGCGGTCCTCAGCACCGTTATGCTTTAGCTGGACACCAAGATCTTGAGACTTCTCCTAATGTTGTCACAGGTAGATTATCAGTATTTTCTTGTGATGTATATGCTTTGATAGATCCGGGATCCACATTGTCATATGTTACTCTGTATATTGCGGGTCGATTTAGAGTCAAACCAGAGTCGATCAAGCCTTTTGAGGTGTCTACACCCGTTGGTGAATCGGTAATAGCTATCCGAGTACATAGAAACTACATAGTTGTGATTTGTGACCGTCGTACTGTGATTGACTTGCATGAGTTAAAAATGGTGGATTTTGATATTATTATGGGCATAGATTGGTTGGCTTCCTGCTATGGCAATGTTGATTGTAGAATGAAAATGGTTCGTTTCTAATTTCTGGGAGAACCAGTTTTAGAATGGAAAGGGAATGATGCATCACCAAAAGGTAGATTTATTTCCTATCTAAAGGCAAGGAAAATGATCACAAAAGGTTGCATTTATCATCTAGTTCGGGTTCAATATGTAGAAGCCGAACCGCCGACTCTTCTGTCACTTCCCGTAGTGAATGAGTTTCCGGATGTATTCCCGGAAGAGCTTCCATGCCTCCCTCCCAAGTGGGAGATTGATTTTGCTATTGATGTGTTGCCAGACACCAAGCCAATATTTATTCCTCCTTATAGAATGGCTCTCGCAGAATTGAAAGAGTTAAAGGAGCAATTAAAAGACTTGCTTGAGAAAGGATTTATTAGGCCTAGTTCATCCCCGTGGGGAGCACCCGTATTGTTTATCCGAAAGAAAGATGGCTCCTTGCGAATGTGCATTGACTATCGGCAATTGAATAAGGTGATGATTAAGAACAAATATCCTCTTCTGAGGATTGATGACTTATTTGACCAATTACAAGGCGCCAAATGGTTTTGAAAGATAGATTTCAGGTCCGGGTATCATCAAGTAAGAGTTAGGGAGAAAGATATCCCTAAGACAGCCTTCAGAACAAGATATGACCATTTTGAGTTCCGGGTAATGTCATTTGGGCTAACTAATGCACCGGCAGTATTTATGGATTTGATGAACGGTATGTTCAGAACTTTCCTAGATCTATTTGTGATTGTATTCATCAACGAAATCTTGGTGTATTCTAGATCTGAGGCAGAACATGCGGATCATTTGCGTACTGTCCTTAGAGCTCTTCAAACTCGAGAGTTGTTTGCAAAATTTTCTAAGTGTGATTTTTGGTTGAACTCAGTGACATTTTTGGGGCACATTGTTGCAGCCGATGGTATTCGGGTAGATAGCCAAAAGATTGAGGCCGTGAAGATTTGTCCAAGGCCCAAAACTCCTACGGAGGTTCGTAGCTTTCTGGGCTTAGCAGGTGATTATAGGATATTTGTTGAAGGTTTTTCTTCTATTTATGCACCACTCACAAAGCTGACCCAGAAATCAGCAAAGTTTCAATAGACAGATGCTTGTGAACGTAGTTTCCAAGAGCTAAAAGATAGATTGATTTCTGCCCCAGTCCTGACACTTCCAGAAAGATTGGAAGGTTATGTTGTTTATTATGATGCTTCAGGCATTGGGCTAGGCTGTGTATTGATGCAACATGGTAAGGTGATTGCGTACGCTTCAAGGCAATTACGAAAACATGAGAAAAATTATCCAACCCATGACCTTGAATTGGCTGCAGTGATTCATGCATTAAAGATGTGGAGACATTACTTGTATGGTATTCATGTGGATATTTACACAGATCATAAGAGCCTTCAGTATATCTTCAAGCAAAAAGAGTTGAATTTGCAGCAACGATGATGGTTGGAATTGCTAAAATATTATGATGTCGATATCCTATATCATCCCGGAAAGGCAAATGTTGTGGCTGATGCTCTTAGCCGTAGATCCATGGGAAGTTTGTGTGATGTACGACCAGAGAAAAGAGAAATGGCTCGTGAGCTCCACCAGTTAGCTAGCCTAGGAGTTCAAGTAGTGGACTCAGGTAGCAGGGGAACTACCATTCAGAATTCAGCGGTCTCGTCGCTAGTAGTGGAAGTGAAAGAGGGACAATACGAATATTCCATGCTAATGCATTACAGAGATACACTCCCTCAGAAGGATAAGTCATCGTTTGAGATCTCAGGAGATGGAGTTCTTCGATGCCGAGGCAGCTTATGTGTTCCTGATGTGGCAGGTTTACGCCACCAAATATTTAGAGAAGCTCATTGCTCCCGTTATTCTTTCCAGCCCGGAGCAACGAAAATGTACCATGATCTTAATTCTCTATATTGGTGGAATGGGATGAAGAAATATATAGCGGAATTTGTAGCTAGATGTCCCAACTGTCAACAAGTGAAAATCGAGCACCAAAAGTCGGGCGAATTGTTGCAAGCTATAGAAATTGCAACTTCGAAGTGGGAAGTAATTAACATGGACTTCATTACAGGCTTACCCCGTTCTCGACGTAAGTATGATTCTATATGGATGATTGTGGATAGACTCACGAAGTCAGCTCATTTCTTACCAGTCAGAACTACATATGTGGTAGAAGATTATGCAAAGCTTTATGTTAAAGAGATAGTGCGACTCCATGGTGTTCTAGTATCTATTATCTCTGATAGAGGAACTCAGTTTATAGCTAATTTTTGGAAGTCCTTCCAAGAGGGTTTGGGGACTCAAGTGAGCCTTAGCACGGCATTTCACCCGCAGACTGATGGACAAGCTGAACATACCATTCAGACTCTTGAGGATATGTTACGGGCATGTATGATAGATTTTGGAGGTAATTGGGATGATCACTTACCACTCGTTGAATTTGCTTATAACAATAGTTATCATTCTAGCATCCAAATGGCACCGTGTGAGGCTTTATATGGGTGAAAGTGTAGATCCCCAATTGGGTGGTTCGAGGTAGGAGAGACTAAATTGATAGGGTCAGACTTGGTCCAGCAAGCCATAGAGAAAGTTAAGCTCATACAAGATCGGTTATTAGCAGCCCAAAGTCGTCAAAAGTCCTATGCGGATAATCGTCGAAGGGACTTAGAGTTCCAAGTGAAAGATTGGGTATTCAAAAAATTGTCACCAATGAAGAGTGTAATGAGATTTGGCAAAAAGGGGAAGCTTAGTCCCCGGTACATTGTGCCTTATGAGATTGTGCGCAAGGTAGGCAAAGTGGCTTACGAATTAGATCTACCTCCTGATTTGGAGTCAGTTCACCCAGTTTTCAATGTCTCGATGCTTCGTAAATGCGTTGGAGATCCTACTAGGATCGTGCCAGTGAATGATGTTCAAGTGACAGAAAAGTTGACTTATGAAGAGGTACCCATTGCCATATTAGATAGGCAAGTACGGAGGCTTAGAAACAAAGAAGTGGCCTCAGTTAAAGTTTTGTGGAGAAACAATAACCGAGAAGAAATGACATGGGAAGCGGAAGAAATTATGAAATCCAAGTACCCGCACTTATTTCATCACCTAGAAGAGATCCAAGATGAGACATCAAGATCATAAGGTATGTATGTTTTCCTTTTTATGTATTTGGGTCGTGTGTGGCCAAACTCTATTGCTATTATGTTGTGGCCCTGTGAGGCATTGTTATTATGGTCTGTGGTGACAGGATGGTAGTGCCACATTACAGGGCAAACTCTGACAAAAAATTTATATAACCCCCGAGGACTTAACATTCGAGGACGAATGTTCTAATGGGGCAAGAATGTTACACCTCAGAAAATTCCCCGTTGATGCACAATGAATAGACTAACGAAGGGCACGAAGTATACAGTATTGCAATAAGTGAGAAATGACATTTGATGACCCTAAATAATATTTCAAAGACATTCGGAGTAAGAGGAGAAAGTTTGCCAAGAGCGGGCAAGGCATACGATGTGTATCGGAAAGGATTTATGAGTAACGAGTTAATGATGATTTGATGGTGTCTTGGAGAAGAATTATAATGTCCCTTAGATCGTTAATGAGGTGTTAAACAAGTATCAAGAAGGTTCCATAAGGATTGGAGATCAAACAAAGTGACGAGAACAAGATCATAGGAAAGATGGGTTCCACAGCCAATTATACGGTCCCTATAATGTTATACGATCTGTATAATGGTCCACAGAATCGTCACAGTGAAGTTCTCTCGCTGATGGGATTATACGGTCACATATACGGACCGTATAAAATTATACAGCCCGTATAATGTACCATATAATGGTCATAGAATCGAGAGGTTGAAGGGGCGATTTCACGATCACTTATACGGACCGTATAAGTTTATACAGGCAGTATAAGTGTCCGTATAATTTCCCGACGGATCAGATTTCTAAGTTATTAAAATGGGACCAAGTTCATTATTTCATTTCATTTTCACCCAACACTTCAAGAACTCTCTCTAGAATCCTCTCCACTATTCATCCAAGAACTCAAGAGAAATTTATGATAAATTCATCAAACTAGGAAAACCAAGTGTAAGAAACTCATTAAAGATCATCCAAGTCAAGAAATTTCATTGGAGGTGAACTAGGGTTTTGGCTCAAGTGAAGTATTTTCACCAAAGGCTTATTCCTACAACATCTAAGGTAAGTTTTATGGTATTTCTACGTTGTTTAAGGTATTGAGAAGTTGAAAAACTTGGATTGTAGAAGGATATAGAAAATGGGTCATGAATGTGGGAATAGTGTCATTTTTGAATAGCAGCTTGGATTGAGTAATGATTCTTGATATGTTATGAATATAATCATGTTATAAATGATATTGAGAACATGGGATAAACATTGTATATGAGCGAAGGTAATGGTATGCTATGACCATGGATATGGATGATTGGAAGTGAATTGAGATATAAGGATAATGTAGGTAACTAAAGACTATTGTTATGATATTGTGAATGTATTATTGATGTTTGGGAGTTGATGTATGATATAGAGGAAGTCGCATAAATAAGGAGACGCTGTCCAATTTTCTTTAAGCTTTAGTCTTGTATGCAAAGCTATCGATTTTCTAATGATAGTATAACTCTATTGAAGGTAGAAACATGAGCATTGAAGGAGAACGTGCAAGTGCTAGAATAGTTGAACAGAAAGGTATGTAAGGCTAACCCTTCTTCCATAAGGCATGGTTCTTTGGCCAAATATCTAATCTTCTATAAGCCTACGATGTCCTCCAAATGATTCTATCTTTAAGAGCTACTAGGCTCGTGATTCTCGATATGTTACGATTGTACTAAATTCCTCATATGACGAGTAATCCTCTAAGGATAGATGTAATTAACGACGATAGTAATGACTCTAAAGATGCTTATGAGCCTTTATGTATATGTGCCTATGTATCATTATTATGAAACCCTGAGCTTACATGGTCGGGTAGAATATATATGTATTGCTCGCGCACCACTGCAGTTTGGTACGGATAACCCTGAGCCTTGGTAGGGCCAGGTATGTGTAACCCTGAGCCTTGGTAGGGCCATGTATGTATAATCACCGAGCCTAACCATGGTTGGGTACGCGAAACACCGAACCTTGGTGGTCGGGTATGCCATGTAAATGGTATGTATATGAATATGTGTATGAATATGAATATGAATATGAATATGTATATAAATATGATTATGGATACGAAATGTAAATGAGTACGGATATGAAATGTAAATGAGTACGGATATGAATATGGATACGGATATGGATGTATGTACACAATCACGCATTAGAAATGGAAAGTCCCTATGAAAAGCAAGTAAGTGTTTATGACGATGATTCTACTATCTCCCATACTATGCTATTTCTTACGTTTTCTTTTATGCTATCATAATGATGTCGATCATGCTTTACATACTCAGTACATTCTTCATACTGATGTCCTTTTGTTTGTGGACGCTGCGTCATGCCCGTTGGTGGCTAGGGAGACAGACTTAATCCATAGCCTTATTACTCAGGGACTACATAGCGGAGCTCCATTTCATTTGGAGTTACAAGTTTTGGTATTTATTCTTTTGTGTACATATTTATGGGCATAGCGGGGTCCTGTCCCGCCTATATGATATGACATACTCTCTTTAGAGGCTCGTAGACATGTGTATATGGTTAGATGTGTTTGGCCTTGTCGGCCTATGTTTTGGAAGTCATTTTGTTAGCCTCGTCGGCTTATGTACGTCTATATGAGCATTGTTATTGATAATGATATATATGTATTGTTGCACAATGGAATTAGTATGAATAATGGATGGAAAGTATGATTTAGCCGTGTGGCTCACCTAGATGTAAATGTGAAAGTATTATAAGAGGTGCGCGGGTGGGTTAGCACCGAGTGCCCGTCGCGGCCTTCCGGTTGGGTCATGACAATACATTAGCAACCCGTTCATGTAAGTAATTCATCTTTCCCAGTAAGGGATATTTGCTCAGAAGTGAGTCAAAATTTTGAGTCGTCAATGTTATAAGGTACGAACACTGTAGAAGATCAGGAAAGTTAGATGGGTCCCAGAAAGAGAGACAGATCTGCAAGTATAATACTTTGAACTTTGGTCTAAGGGAGAGATGCGTAATTTGTCAGTAAGTTCAGCTGGACATTTGAAATCCGAAGGGTTAGCATGAGAAATGAAGTGTTACACCCCGTAGTTTCGTACGTTGAAATTTATGAGTATTGATGGTTGTTTCAAGTACGGTTACTGGATTTACCTTCAAGGATATATGAGATCATATGCGCCAACCTTATGGTTACGAGGGTTTAAGTTCATATTGATACATCCCGTATTTTCATACATTAGAAAGTGTGCGAGTTAAATGAAATTAGTAACGGAAACGAGGTTATCCCCAAGATTATAGATGCTTAAAGTGATGGTACACATGTGTTGTAAATATTAGAAGTTAAACAAATCGAAGAAAATAAGTTTCGTCGAGGTTCAACATTTATTTGAATGAAATGCGGTCCAAGCTATAATACCCCGTATTTTTGGGACTAGAAAATTTAATCGTCCAATATGAGTGAATTTACCTGA
Source organism: Lycium barbarum (assembly GCF_019175385.1). Taxonomy (NCBI): domain Eukaryota; kingdom Viridiplantae; phylum Streptophyta; class Magnoliopsida; order Solanales; family Solanaceae; genus Lycium; species Lycium barbarum. The sequence continues at coordinate 57,054,038 of NC_083338.1, forward strand.
GCCCGGAGAATTCGATCATATCCAAGGATGAAAATCAAGAGCTCGGTGTATACGAGGAATGAAGTCCCAAAATTATTTAAGACGAAAAAGTGTGACGGCGATGATCGAAAATAATATTTTATGTGTGGCAATGAGGCTATGGACTAGTGCTATATTACATGAGCATGATAATGAGTATATGGAGTGTGTTAAAAATGATTACTATATAAGGGAATTGAGATCAAGAAATTAATTATGTGTGTGATTGATTAAATGTTAAATTGTAGCGGAGATAGTGAATTAAATAAGGTTAGTGGGCAAGTGTAGAGTGTCACACCTTTCTTCCACGCGGCAGTAGGTAGCATAAGGAAGGAATTAAGATTTATGAAGGAATTAAGAGTCAAAAACACTTGGATTGCATGGGTGACACATGGGAGAGAGACAAGGTGTCAAGATTCCACCTTGACAATTATCACTTTACAAAAGAATTAGTACGTTTCCAAGAATCAACAAAAACGTATTGTATGATACCATTTCGTGTAAACCAAGTGGGAAAGTTTAAAACGTCCAAAAATTTCACTTCATGATAAATAGATGCAGCAACGTGACATTCCCTTTTAGCAAGCGAAATTATTCAATTTTGTTACGGGTTCCGCTCATCGCATCGATCTGGTTGTTTCGTTTTGTTGTGTTATTAAATTTGGGGTTCCTTCCAAGTGAAGAAAGGTGGAAGAAGATTAGTTCTTGGCATATAAGGTAAGAAATCCTCTCTCCTAGATATATTTAAATTCGTCTAGGTCATAGTTAAATTGTGAGACGGGAATTACGAAATTAATTGCGGGAAATCGGATAAAATTGTTATTGTTATCATGGACTGTTCGGTGGTTGTTATGAATTGTATGGGGTGTTGGAATGGCGTGGGATTGTCTATAGTTGTTGTTGTTGTGTTTATTGTTATACTATGTATATACGAAAATGAAGAAGTGTATACAAGTATCGGTGTAGGAATGTATATTGGGAAATTTTGGAGGTGATTTAAAAATTGATTTGATTCTATTTTGATATGTATTTATTGATATTATTGTTGGTGTGGTGATTGATATTTTGGCTAAGTTGGAATCACGATGATTATTATGTTTTTAGGGAAAAGGCTGCCCGAATATCGTTAGATTTCTAAGTAATTAAGGATTGGTTTGAAAGAGTATTCTAATTTGATTATTGGCATATTTGGTATTGTTTGTAGATTGGCGAAGCCCGAGACCTAATTTATGGTTAACTTGGGAAGCGACAAGGTATGTAAAGCTAACCCTTCCTTCTTTTTGACATGATCTTTATGAAACAAACGGACGACGTGTATATGACTCCAAAGAAGCTCCTATTCTTAGAGACACTAGTATGACTAATATTCTTGATTTCCAGAACTTATTTTATTATGTCTTGATACGTGTCTATGAGTTCAGACATCCTATTTTGATATAATCCATACTGACATTCGAAGGGTACCTAAATAACTATTGTCTTGATTATCAAATGATGATTCATTTTGATTATTCTATTGAGTCTCAGATATGACTTAGTTTGCATGTGGTTTCTCACTACTCTGCTCGTGCATGCCTCAATATGTCTTTCACCGAGTCCCGGGCCGGGGTACGTTCTCGTGCACAGTTTCACTGCATTGTTCACCGAGTCCCTCACTAGAGGGCCGGGATACGGTATATATATATATATATATATATATATATATATATGATATGATGATGTGATTATGGCGCTGATGATGGTATATGATGACATTATTCACCGAGTCCCATAATGGGCCGGGTATGATATATGATATTGATATGCATGATTTACATTTCATAAGGCAAGTATATTGGTATTATGATTGTCATACTTGTCTCCTGTAATCTCTATTTCAGTCATGATCCTCTTTATTGTGTTTCATGATTCATATACTCAGTACATATCTCATACTGACCCCCTTTCTTCGGGGGGCTGCATTTTATGCCCGCAGGTACATATACTCAATTTGGTGATCCTCCAACTTAGGATTTCCACTCAGCTATCTTGGAGAGCTCCATTGTTCCGGAGCTTATACTTTTGGTACAGATCATTTTGATGTATATATATATGTTTATCCAGGGGTACGGCGGGGTCCTGTCCCGTCATATTTCACTATTGATACTCTTAGAGGTCTGTTGACATATGTGTGGGTTGTGTATAAGTTTTGTTCAGTTGTGTCTATGTGATTTTCCATGGATATTCCCGTTTGTAGTGGCAGCCTTGTCGGCTTGCGTATGATATTGACATGTAGTGGCAGCCTTGTCGGCTTGCGTATCATATTGTGTATTGCTTAGCTGTGACTCCTCAGGAAACAGGTTTATGATATGCGACGTTATGAATCTTTAGCTGCTTTTATAAGTTCCATACAGTTCTTAATTTCAGTCTGACTAGGTCTAACATGAACGTGTACGAGTGTCCAGCTCGGGCACTAGTCATGGCCCACGGGGTTGGGTCGTGACACATATAATAAGCTATTGGAGACTCCGGGACCAAGCAAATCGAAGACAACAAATTTGTCGAAAATTTGGAAAATGTTGGCAGAATTTTGGACAGAATTTTGGGTCAACTTTGGAGGGGTATATCTCCAGGTATATTAGAAGTTTTATGGTGTTTCAAAAGCCTAAAATGAATTTCCTCGAGTCTATTTTCCAACGCAATAAACCATTCGTCGATACGACGTCGGAGTAGAGAATTATGGACGTTACAAGTTAGGGGGGCAGAGCAGTGTCGCGCGCTGCTACAGTGCTACAGTGCCACCAACTTCAACCCACTATATAAGGGCTAAAACCCCTCATTTTTAGTCCAAAAATACTCCAAATATATCCCAAATTTTCTGGAAAATTCTCCCAACTTTCGCCCACTAAATTTTAACGCAAATTAAGTGAAATCTCCGGATTTAGGTCCAGATAACGTATAGTTGTGATTATAATATCATATTACGGCGAATCTTGGCTTGGAATCAAGGTGATAACTGAAGATATTATGGTTCTAGCGGGTGAAAGGTATGAATCTTCACTTATTTATATTGATTGAAACTTATTTATGGAGGAAAGGTTATTAAATAATCATATAATAAATTTGTGGGTGGAGGAATTTGATAGAACATTGTGTGGGATGTTTTATGGAATATATTGGCATTGATAATTGTTATGTCCCGCATTTTCGTATAATTGGAAATCGAGAAATAATTAAGACTTATATGTTATAAGGAAGTATCTTGATTCTAGTTGATATGACTATGTTGGTTATGAAATCATTAATGTTAAGACATCGGGGAAGGCCAATGGTAAATTTGGAATTTCGGAAATTAGTTTCGAGAATTACAAAATGGGACTTTTAATGAATTGGGCCAAGAAGAAATTGATAAAAATTTAGGCCCAAAGCCTTGAAGTGGCCGGCCATGAGGCAAGGTCTAAGCCCATTTTTTTTGGTCATGTGCTATGCACATGACCTATAAGTGGATATATATCAAGATTTGTGTTATGTCCCGTGTTTTCGCATATTTGGAAATCGAGAAAAAAATGAATAAGACTTGTGTGTTACAAGGAAATATTTTGATTCTAGATAATATGACTATGTTGGTTATGAAACTATTGGTGCTAAGTCATTGGGGAAGGCCGAGGGTAAATTTGGAATTTCGGAAATTAGTTTCGGGAATTACAAAACGAGACTTCAATGGATTGGGCCAAGAAAAATTTAACAAAAATTGAGGCCCAAGGTTAAGGGGTGGCCGGCCAAAGGCCTTGGCCCATGCCCCACTTAAATGGTCATGTGAAATACATGTGACCATATTAGTCAAGCTTGTATATATTTGAGTATATCCATAGAAAACTCTAGAGAAAAAAAATCAAAACACTCAACTTTGAGCTAATAGCTCTCTCGGCCAAACCCATTTGGAAAGAAAGGAAAAAAAAATTTCTAGCTTTTGTTGTGACTCAAAAACCTTGTTCTTCCCATATTTGTAGTAAGTTCAAGACGCTCTCCGACGTGATACAATTAGTTTGGCGAAAGAGCGACGTTTGCGGCAAATCGGAATTTCAAGAATAAGGTATGATTTCTATGTTTTTATGTTATGAAATGGGTATATATGTGGTAGTGATTAAAGTTGCATGAAGATTATGGAATTGTGTTGTGTTGAGCATGGCCGTGTGTGTGTGTGAAGGGTGTGTTTGGCCGTGAGCCATATTGGTGTGGGAGGAGTAGTGAATTTGATCTTGTTTAGTTTGTTCAATGTGTCGTTGCGGCCTTTATGTCGTAAATGAACGTTTAAGGAATTGAATTGGCGTTGGAAAAGGATTTCGGATCATTACGGGAAAGTGTATATCTTTTGTATATTTGCGTATATCATTGTATATCTTTGATACTAAAGACTTTAAATATGACTTATGGTTGTTGTTAATGAATTCGGAATGAAATAATGCAAGTTAGTATGTTCGTCGGAATTGTTGACGTTTTGAAAGGAATATGGAAAGTGACGAACTTCTTGAATCTATGTATAATGTTGGAACATAATTGGGATGTGATTGAATAATCTTGAATGATTGAATGAATACAATAATGTGGACATAAGTTTGGAATTGTGAAGTTTGAATGAAAGTTGCCAACTTTTATAGTAAAGAGGAATATTGAAGTTAGAATGATTTAGTTGTGGTTTATGTTGTTTGTGACGTTTGGGTTGTTGTTGTTGATGTTTATTGAGCCGAGCTAAGTCTCGGGGGTGTTAGATTTATAGGGGAAATGCTGCCGAAATTTCAGTAGACAAAAATCAAGTTAATGGAAATCTTAAGCCTAAGAATCTCTAATTGGTAACTTTGACCATTTGCAGATTCTGGACGAAACGGGATTTGATTTTAAGGAAAGCATAAGACGTCCATAAGGTATGTAAAGCTTCCCACTCCTTCGTTTGGCATGTCTTAGTATGTTAGGTGAATATTGGAACCTCCAGAGCATTTCTGTTCCTCGAAACCCGATCTACAAAACGACTACTATTCATTCAATTCAATTGAAGCCTAAAGGCTCTGTTTTGTCTAGAATGCACTCAAATGTCCGAAACCTATCGAAATGTGATCGGGTCACTTTGAAATCATTATGTATGATCTTTAGCCTCTAAATGTTCGTAAATTATGTTCGCCACCTCAATTTGACTCGAGGTGGGCCCGCTAACCCCGAGACGCCCTATTTGTCCTATTGGGCTCCCTTTTTGGATGAACTTCGATATGAGATCTTCGACCTTGAAGCTTCCCTCTATGAAATATGTTTTGACTATTATGATATGTAAGTTTCTGTTCGAGCCATACGTACCACTTTGGAAACAATTTGTGAGATAAACTTTCGTATGAACTAATCATTCGACTATTTTGGTTTATGAAATGACTTATGAGATTATTAAGTTTTGAAAGGCTATTTTGAAATATAAATTGCATTTGTTTGCTCACGACTCCGCTCGTGCCTTATTTTGACTTCGTTCACCGGTTATGATTCGTGCGCCCTATGATAATTCGGTCGTATGCTGTGTTACGGTTCCCGAGGCCTCGCCATAGGGTCGGGTTCCGTTTGGAGTTATGCTGTGATATGGCTAGTGATGCGATACGCTCACTTATGTTTGTGTTCGGGGATGTACGGAGATTCGAAACCTTCTGGTGTTATGCTGTGTGTGGCGCCAGCGTCGGAGTGGCGACCACGTTCTTGAGCGTTTGCATGATTTCGTTTGCATTATGTATATGTATTTGATTTGATACGGATTTTGACATACTGATTGGTACTTCCTTTTGATATTCGGTTTGCTTTCAGTTTTGGCTCATATTTCTGTACTCCGTGCTTTACATACTCAGTACATATTTCGTACTGACCCCCTTTCTTCGGGGGCTGCGTTTCATGCCCGCAGGTACAGACATTGGTGATCCTCCACTGTAGGCTTCACTCTCTGCTATTTCGGAGTACTCCTTCTTGACTCGGAGTCCACTTTTGGTACAGACTTCTTTTGCTATGTATATATTCTGTACATTTGACTATTTGGGTACGGCGGGGCCCTATCTCGCCATATGTCTTTGTTTTGAATTCGTAGAGGCCTGTAGTCATATATGTGGGGTGAGGGTCCTATGTATGTTTGTTTGATTTTGTTTTCTGGTCTTACAGCGGTCAGTTTGTTATGATGGCCCTAAAGGGCCCTTATGCTTATATTTACACTTATGACCGGCGATGTCTATTCCGCCGCTCCATTTGGATTCGATATGACATTTTGATTTGTGCGACCGCGTAAGACATATTTTGATATAACCAATGTTGATATGACTTTTATGAAATTCTGAAATACGTTCGGATTTGGTAAATGAATATGTGATTTGGTCTGGGTACCCAGGTAGGGTGCCAGTCGCGGCCCACGGGGCTGGGTCGTGACAATTTGCCTCTGGAATTTTCAAGAAAATCAAACAAAACAAAACTAAAATTGAAGAATACCTCTCTTGAGGCTCTCGGCCGAACTCCATTTCCAACAACAAGAAAACAATTCTAGCATTGTTTTAATCCTAAAAGTCGTGTCCCTTTTGTAGTTATAGCAAGCACAAGACGCTCTCCGACGTGATACAATTTGTTTGGCACAAGAATCACGTTTGCGGCAAGTCGGATTTTCAAGAAAAGGTAAGAATTTTGCCCCTCTAATGTTATGAAATTGATATGAATGTGTTAAGGATTGAGAATAGACGAGAATCCCATAACTTTGATGTGTGTGTAGAAAGCCGTGTGTGTGTGTGTTTGGTATGCTAGCCGTGAGCTATATAGTGTGTAAGGCAAGGTGGAATTGATTTGTTAGTTCGTTAGTTGCGTCGTTGTGACCTTTATGACGTAAATGATTGATTGATGAATCGAATAGGTGATGGAAAATGATTTCGGAACGTTATGGGAAAGTATATACCTTTGGTATATTCGTGTATATCATTGTATATCTATGATGCTAAAGACTTTAAATGTGACTTATGGTTGATGTTAGTAAATTCGGAATGAAACAATGCAAGTTAGGATGTTCGTCGTAACTTTTGATGTTTTGAAAGGAGTATGGACAATGACGAATCACCTGAACCTATGAATATTGCTTGGAACGTTATTGGAATAAGTTTGAATAACTTTAATGACTTTTGTGTGCCTTATGATATTTGTGATCTTATGGGCTGTTGTGTTGACATATATTGAGCCGAGTTAAGTCTCGGGGGTGTTAGATTTATAGGGGAAATGCTGCCGAAATTCCGGTAGGCAAAAATCAAGTTAATGAAAATTTTAAGCCTAAGAATCTCTAATTGGTAACTTTGACCATTTGCAGATTCTGGACGAAACGGGATTTGATTTTAAGGAGAGCATAAGACGCCTATAAGGTATGTAAAGCTCCCCACTTCTTCGTTTCGCATGTCTTAGTATGTTAGGTGAATATCGGAACCCCTGGAGCAAGTCTGCTCCTCGCAACCCGATCCACAGAATAGTTACTATTCATTCAATTCAATTGAAGCCTAAAGGCTCTATTTTGGTTAGAATGCAACCAAATGTCCGAAACCTATCGAAATGTGATCGGGTCACTTGGAAATGATTATGTATGACCTTTTGGCCTTTAAATGTTCGTAAATTATGTTCGCCGCCTCGATTCGACCCGAGGTGGGCCCGCCAACCCTGAGACGCCCTGTTTGTCCTATTGGGCTCTCCTTTTTAATAAAGTGTGATATGGAAATTATGATTTTGAAACGTTCCTCTATGAGATATTCTTCGATTATTATGATATGTTAAATTACGTTTTGAGCCATATGCACCACTTTGGAAACGTTTTGTGAAATAAACACTCGTACCAACTAACGATTTGACTATCTTTGGTTTATGAAAGGCCTTATGAACTCATTATGTTTTGAAAGGCTATTCTGAAATATAATTTGCATTTGTTCGCTCACGACTCCGCTCGTGCCTTATTATGACTTCGTTCATCGGTTCCCGGGCCGGTTATGATTCGTGCGCCCTATGATAATTCGGCCGTATGCTGTGTTACGGTTCCCGAGGCCTCGCCATAGGACCGGGTTCCGTTTGGAGTCATGCTGTGATATGGATAGTGATGCGATACGCTCACTTATGTTGTGTTTGGGGATGTACGGAGATTCGAAACCTTCTGGTGTTATGCTGTGTGTGGCGCCAGCGTCGGAGTGGCAACCACGTTCTTGAGCTTTGCATGATTTCGTTTGCATTATGTATATGTATATGATTTTGATACGGATTTTGACATACTGATTTGTACTCCCTTTGATATCCGGTTTGCTTTCAGTTTTGGCCCATATTTCTGTACTCCGTGCTTTACATACTCAGTACATATTTCGTACTGACCCCCTTTCTTCGGGGGCTGCGTTTCATGCCCGCAGGTACAGATATTGGTGATCCTCCACTGTAGGCTTCACTCTCTGCTATTTCGGAGTACTCCTTCTTGACTCGGAGTCCACTTTTGGTACAGACTTCTTTTGCTATGTATATATTCTGTACATTTGACTATTTGGGTACGGCGGGGCCCTGTCTCGCCATATGTCTTTGTTTCGTATTCGTAGAGGCCTGTAGTCATATATGTGGGGCGAGGGTCCTATGTATGTTTGTTTGATTTTGTTTTCTGGTCTTACAGCAGTCAGTTTGTTATGATGGCCCTAAATGGCCCTTATGCTTATATTTGCACTTATGACCGGCGATGTCTATTCCGCCGCTCCGTTTGGATTCGATATGACATTTTGATTTGTGCGACCGCTTAAGACATATTTTGATATAAACTATGTTGATATGACTTTTATGAAATTCTGAAATACGTTCGGATTTGGTAAATGAATATGTGATTTGGTCTGGGTACCCAGGTAGGGTGCCAGTCGCGGCCCACGGGGCTGGGTCGTGACAAAAGTGGTATCAGAGCAGTCTGTCCTCGGAATGTCTACAGGCCGTGTCTCGTAGAGTCTTGTTTATCGATGTGTTGTGCACCACATCTATAAACAGGGAACTACAGGGCATTTAGGATGTTACTTTCTTTGGAATCTTAGATCGTGCGATAGAGCTGTGCTATTAGGGTGATTCTGATCTGACCCGTTCTTGTGTTTGCAGTGATGGCTCTGAAGAAGGCAACAGCGGCCCTGAAGGGCAAAGCGAGGATGGGAGAGACTAGTCAGGCACAGCGAGCTACTCGGGCTCGTGTTTATGATTTGCCTGAGGTTGTGCCTCATTCTGAGGGGTCTGCTACACCCCCACTAGTACAGCCTGGAGCAAGACCTTCAGCAGCTCCACAGGTCCGTGTACCCGCTCCCGAGACTCCAGCTCCTCAGCCAGGGGCGGAGGATAGGACCCTGAGGGAGGCTGTACAGTTGTTGACTACACTGGTGGCAGGACAGGCTCACAGACGCGGGCGGAGGGACGATGATGATGATGACAGGCGGGACAGCCTGAGAGTTCGGGAGTTTTTATTATGTGGCCCTCCAGAGTTTTTCGGGTCTAAGCCCGACAAGGACCCCCACGAATTCATTCGGGGGATGCGGCGCTAACTGGACTTGGTCAGGGCTTCAAAGATCGAGTCGGTCGAGTTGGCTTTGCACAGACTTCGAGATGTTGCCACTCACTGGTACGAGACTTGGGAGTTATCTAAGGGTGAGGGTGCTCCCCCAGCTACGTGGGACCAGTTTGTGACTGCTTTCACCCGCCACTTTCTACCCCCAGAGTTGCGGCGGGCACGGGCCGACTGATTCTTACATTTGCAGCAGAGGGGTCGGAGTGTTCGCGAGTATAATCTTGAGTTTGATTCTCTGGCCCGATATGCACCGGCCGTAGTAGCAGATATGTCCGATCGGATGCACAGATATGTTATGGGATTGGATCGGTATTTGATCGATGGTTGTATGGCAGTGTCATTGCAGACAGATAGGGACACTGCCCGACTTCAGGCCTATGCGATGGGTATGGAGGACCGTCATAGGTCTGATCATTCTGGTAGAGATAGGGACAGGAGGCCGCCCAAGAGGGCTAGGTCCACAGGTTATTCTGGAGATTCTCGAGGCGGACAGCCTCAGCAGCAGCAGTCAGGTAGACAGCTACCTCCGTCCGGCCGGAGTACTCAGTCAGGCAGCCGGAGATTTGATAGTGCGGGACCGTCTGGGGCCGGTCAGAGCTCCAGAGCGGCAGGTTCACAGGTATCCAGAGGCCCCAGCCAGGCCAGACCACCCAGGCCCCGTTGTTCTCATTGCGGGAAGTCTCATCCTGGGGAGTGCTATCGAGCCACTGGAGCTTGTTTTTTCGTGTGGTGGTCAGGGTCATATTATGAGAGATTGTCCGTTGGCTAGCGGTTCTGATAGTGTGGCTCAGCCGACAGGGTCAGCCGCCGGTTCATCATCTGCTCCATCTGTTGCACGCCCTGGAGGGTGAGGTATGCCAGCACCGGCAGGACGCGGTCGAGGCCGCGGTGGCGTTTCAGGTTCTAGCGGTCCCTCGAACCGCATATATGCTTTGGTCAGCCGCCAGGATCAGGAGGCTTCGCCAAACGTCGTCACAGGTACATTACTGGTTTTCTCCAGATCTGTATATGCATTGATTGACCCTGGTTCTACTTTATCATATATTTCCCCGCTCGTTGCTAGTAAGATTGGGATAGTGTCTGAGCCTATAGAGCCATTTGAGGTAGCTACGCTAGTTGGAGATTTTGTTATAGCGAGACAGATCTATAGGGATTGTTCTGTGACTATTTATGATCGTTGCACTAAGGCTGATCTGATAGAGTTAGACATGCTTGAGTTTGATGTCATTATGGGTATGGACTGGTTGTCTTCCTGTTATGCTAATGTTGACTGCCAGGAAAAGGTAGTCCGTTTTCAGTTTCCAGGGGAACCAGTCATAGAGTGGTTCGGATCTACTGCATCGCCGAGGGGTAAGTTTATTTCATACCTCAAGGCTAAGAAGATGATCCAGAAGGGTTATATCTATCATTTGGTTCGTGTGCACGATACTGCAGCGGAGATACCTACCCTCCAGTCCGTTCCGGTCATTAGTGAATTCCCAGATGTATTTCCTGATGAGCTTCCTGGCTTTCCGCCTGAGCGGGAGATCGATTTTACTATAGAGTTGATGCCGGATACGCAGCCTATATCTATTCCTCCATACAGGATGGCACCCGCTGAGTTGAAAGAGTTGAAGGAGCAGCTGAAAGATTTGTTGGATAAGGGCTTTATCAGACCCAGCACATCACTCGGGGGAGCGCCAGTATTGTTTGTTAGAAAGAAAGATGGGTCACTGCGGATGTGTATCGACTACCGGTAGCTAAATAAGGTGACTATAAAGAATAAATATCCCCTCCCCCGGATTGTTGATTTGTTTGATTAGCTGCAGGGTGCTAAATATTTTTCAAAGATAGATCTGCGCTCAGGTTATTATCAGGTGCGAGTGCGGGAGTCAGATATCCCGAAGACTGCTTTCAGGACCCGGTACGGGCATTACGAGTTCAGAGTTATGTCTTTCGGGCTGACTAATGCTCCAGCGGTATTTATGGATTTGATGGATCGGGTATTTCGGCCTTTTCTGGACATGTTTGTTATTGTGTTTATTGATGACATTCTGATTTACTCGCGATCAGCCGAGGAGCATTCAGATCATTTAAGGACGGTGCTAGGCATTCTCCGTCAGCAGAAGTTATATGCTAAATTCTCCAAATGTGAATTCTGGTTGACTTCTGTGGCATTCTTGGGCCATATTGTCGGTGCAGACGGTATTCGGGTCGATACGCAGAAGATTGAGGCTGTACAGAATTGGCCCAGCCTACTACACCGACAGAGGTGCGCAGCTTTCTGGGATTGGCCGGATATTATCGCAGGTTCGTGGAGGATTTTTCTTCTGTTGCAGCACCACTGACGAGGCTTACTCAGAAAGCAGGAAAATTTCAGTGGACCGATGCCTGCGAGCGCAGCTTTCAGATGCTGAAAGAGAGATTGGTTACGGCCCCAGTATTGGCTCTTCCAGAGGGATCAGACGGGTATGTTGTCTATTGCGACGCCTCTGGTATTGGGATAGGTTGTGTATTGATGCAGCACGGTCGAGTCATAGCCTATGCTTCCCGGCAGCTCAGACCGCACGAGAAGAATTATCCCACTCATGATCTTGAGTTGGCCGCGGTAATTCATGCTTTGAAGATTTGGCGGCATTATTTTTATGGGGTCCATGTTGATATCTATACGGACCATAAGAGTCTCCAGTATATTTTTAAGCAGAAGGAACTAAATTTGCGGTAGCGGAGATGGCTTGAGCTACTAAAGGATTATGACGTTGATATTCTTTACCATCCGGGGAAAGCCAATGTGGTAGCTGATGCGCTTAGCCGCAAGTCCGTGGGCAGCCCGGCTGGTGTACCATCTGATAAGAGAGATTTGGTTCGTGATATTCATCAGCTGGCCAGCCTCGGAGTTCGTTTGGCAGATTCTGGAGATTCTGGGATTTCTGTTCGTGTAGTTGCTGAATCATCTATTATTCAGGAGGTAAAGCAGCGCCAGTTTGAAGATCCTCTTTTGATTCAGTACAGAGATGTGGCCCTTAATAAAGCAAAGACTCAGTTTGAGATCTCGCCTAAAGGAGTATTATTATATGACGGCAGATTCTGTGTACCGGACGTTGCGGGCTTACGGCGGCAGATTTTGGGCGAGGCCCATAATGCACGGTATTCTGTTCATCCTGGTTTCACTAAAATGTATCGGGATCTCAGGTGTTTGTATTGGTGGGACGGCATGAAGAAAGATATTGTTGAGTTTGTTAGTCAGTGCCCGAACTGCCAGCAAGTTAAGATCGAGCATCAGAAGCCCGGTGGATTATTACAGAAGATGGAAATTCCAGCCTGGAAATGGGAGATGATTAATATGGATTTCTTTGTTGGGTTACCGCGCACTCCATGCAGGTACGACTCCATTTGGGTTATTGTTGACAGGCTGATGAAATCAGCCCATTTCCTTCCGGTTCGGACTACTTATTCGGCTGAGGACTATGCTAGACTATATATCAGAGAGATAGTCAGACTTCACGGAGTCCCTGTATCTATTATTACTGACCGAGGTGCCCAGTTTACAGCTAATTTCTGGAGGTCATTTCAGGAGGGATTAGGGACTCAGGTGAGCCTCAGTACAGCTTTTCATCCTCAGTCCGACGGGCAGGCCGAGCGCACTATTCAGACGCTCGAAGATATGTTGCGGGCCTGCGTTATTGATTTCAGGGGCAGCTGGGATGATCATTTGCCGCTTATTGAGTTTGCCTATAATAACAGTAATCACTCCAGCATTCAGATGGCTCCGTACGAGGCCCTTTATGGCAGGAGATACAGATCTCCTATTGGCTGGTTTAACGTGGGCGAGACTAAGCTGATTGGGCCAGATGTGATTCAGGAAGCTGTAGATAAGGTAAAGCTTATTCGGGAACGATTGTTGGCTGCTCAGAGTCGACAGAAAGCTTATGCAGATAGACGACGTCGACCGTTGGAGTTCTAGATCGGCGACTGGGTATTTCTGAAGGTGTCGCCCATGAAGGGTGTTATGAGATTTGGTAAGAAGTGTAAGTTGAGCCCGCGGTACATTGGGCCATATCAGATTGTTCGGAGGATAGGCGCAGTCGCCTACGAGCTAGACTTACCATCCGACTTGCAGGCCGTACACACGGTATTTCATGTGTCTATGATGCGGAAGTGTATTGGTGATCCTTCCAGGATATTCCCAGTTGATGACATTCTGGTGACGGAGCAGTTATCTTATGACGAGCAGCCTGTATCTATTCTGGATCGACAGGTGCGGAGACTACGCACTAAAGAAGTGCCCTCCGTCAAAGTCCTGTGGCGCAACAATAATCGGGAGGAGATGACTTGGGAGGCGGAGGACGAGATGAAAAGGGAATACCCTCACTTGTTCCCGACGTCCACAGGTAATCTAAACTTTTCAGTTTGTTGTGTTGATTGATAAAATGAATTGTGTATGCCATTATTAAAAAAAAAAAAAGGGGACACTCCCGCCATGATCATAAAACCTTATAAGATTAATTTAACATTCGGGGACGAATGTTTTTAAGGGGGGGAGAATGTTATGTCCCGCATTTTCGTATAATTGGAAATCGAGAAATAATTAAGACTTATATGTTATAAGGAAGTATCTTGATTCTAGTTGATATGACTATGTTGGTTATGAAATCATTAATGTTAAGACATCGGGGAAGGCCGAGGGTAAATTTGGAATTTCGAAAATTAGTTTCGGGAATTACAAAATGGGACTTTTAATGAATTGGGCCAAGAAGAAATAGATAAAAATTGAGGCCCAAAGCCTTGAAGTGGCCGGCCAAGAGGCAAGGTCTAAGCCCATTTTTTTTTGGTCATGTGCTATGCACATGACCTATAAGTGAATATATATCAAGATTTGCCTTTGGAATTTTCAAGAAAATCAAACAAAACAAAACAAAAATTGAAGAACACCTCTCTTGAGGCTCTCGGCCGAACTCCATTTCGAACAACAAGAAAAAAATTCTAGCCTTGTTTTAATCCTAAAAATCGTGTCCCTTTTGTAGTTATAGCAAGCACAAGACGCTCTCCGACGTGATACAATTTGTTTGGCACAAGAATCACGTTTGCGGCAAGTCGGATTTTCAAGAAAAGGTAAGAATTTTGCCCCTCTAATGTTATGGAATTGATATGAATGTGTTAAGGATTGAGAATAGACGAGAATCCCGTAACTTTGATGTGTGTGTAGAAAGTCGTGTGTGTGTGTGTTTGGTATGCTAGCCGTGAGCTATATAGTGTGTAAGGCAAGGTGGAATTGATTTGTTAGTTCGTTAGGTGCGTCGTTGTGACCTTTATGACGTAAATGATTGATTGATGAATCGAATAGGTGTTGGAAAATGATTTCGGAACGTTATGGGAAAGTATATACCTTTGGTATATTCGTGTATATCATTGTATATCTATGATGCTAAAGACTTTAAATGTGACTTATGGTTGATGTTAGTAAATTCGGAATGAAACAATGCAAGTTAGGATGTTCGTCGTAACTTTTGATGTTTTGAAAGGAATATGGACAATGACGAATCACCTGAACCTATGAATATTGCTTGGAACGTTATTGGAATAAGTTTGAATAACTTTGAATGAACAAATGAATATGATAATATGGACGTTAGTTTGATGTTGTGAAGTTTGGATGAAAGTTGTTGGTTTAGGTAGAAAGGAAGAATATCGACGCTTTAATGACTTTTGTGTGCCTTATGATATTTGTGATCTTATGGGCTGTTGTGTTGACATATATTGAGCCGAGTTAAGTCTCGGGGGTGTTAGATTTATAGGGGAAATGCTGCCGAAATTCCGGTAGGCAAAAATCAAGTTAATGGAAATTTTAAGCCTAAGAATCTCTAATTGGTAACTTTGACCATTTGCAGATTCTGGACGAAACGGGATTTGATTTTAAGGAGAGCAAAAGACGCCTATAAGGTATGTAAAGCTCCCCACTTCTTCGTTTCGCATGTCTTAGTATGTTAGGTGAATATCGGAACCCCTGGAGCAAGTCTGCTCCTCGAAATCCAATCCACAGAATAGTTACTATTCATTCAATTCAATTGAAGCCTAAAGGCTCTATTTTGGTTAGAATGCAACCAAATGTCCGAAACCTATCGAAATGTGATCGGGTCACTTGGAAATGATTATGTATGACCTTTTGGCCTTTAAATGTTCGTAAATTATGTTCGCCGCCTCGATTCGACCCGAGGTGGGCCCGCCAACCCCAAGACACCCTGTTTGTCCTATTGGGCTCTCCTTTTTGATAAAGTGTGATATGGAACCTATGATTTTGAAACGTTCTTCTATGAGATATGCTTCGATTATTATGATATGTTAAATTACGTTTTGAGCCATATGCACCACTTTGGAAACGTTTTCTGAAATAAACACTCGTACCAACTAACGATTTGACTATCTTTGGTTTATGAAAGGACTTATGAACTCATTATGTTTTGAAAGGCTATTCTGAAATATAATTTGCATTTGTTCGCTCACGACTCCGCTCGTGCCTTATTATGACTTCGTTCACCGGTTCCTGGGCCGGTTATGATTCGTGCGCCCTATGATAATTCGACCGTATGCTGTGTTACGGTTCCCGAGGCCTCGCCATAAGACCGGGTTCCGTTTGGAGTCATGCTGTGATATGGCTAGTGATGCGATACGCTCACTTATGTTGTGTTTGGGGATGTACGGAGATTCGAAACCTTCTGGTGTTATGCTGTGTGTGGCGCCAGCGTCGGAGTGGCGACCACGTTCTTGAGCTTTGCATGATTTCGTTTGCATTATGTATATGTATATGAATTTGATACGGATTTTGACATACTGATTTGTACTCCCTTTGATATCCTGTTTGCTTTCAGTTTTGGCCCATATTTCTGTACTCCGTGCTTTACATACTCAGTACATATTTCGTACTGACCCCCTTTCTTCGGGGGCTGCGTTTCATGCCCGCAGGTACAGATATTGGTGATCCTCCACTGTAGGCTTCACTCTCTGCTATTTCGGAGTGCTCCTTCTTGACTCGGAGTCCACCTTTGGTACAAACTTCTTTTGCTATGTATATATTCTGTACATTTGACTATTTGGGTACGGCGGGGCCCTGTCTCGCCATATGTCTTTGTTTCGTATTCGTAGAGGCCTGTAGTCATATATGTGGGGCGAGGGTCCTATGTATGTTTGTTTGATTTTGTTTTTTGGTCTTACAGCGGTCAGTTTGTTATGATGGCCCTAAATGGCCCTTATGCTTATATTTGCACTTATGACCGGCGATGTCTATTCCGCCGCTCCGTTTGGATTCGATATGACATTTTGATTTGTGCGACCGCTTAAGACATATTTTGATATAAACTATGTTGATATGACTTTTATGAAATTCTGAAATACGTTCGGATTTGGTAAATGAATATGTGATTTGGTCTGGGTACCCAGGTAGGGTGCCAGTCGCGGCCCACGGGGCTGGGTCGTGACAATAATAGTTTGGTTGATGTTAGTATTGTTGTTATTGTTGTTGGTTGTTGGATTATGTTTTCGGGCTAGGCATATAAACAGGGGAGATACTGCCCGAATTTCGACAGATCCTAATGGGATTTTATTTAAATGCTTAAGACAAGTGGGTGACAACGCGCCTAATGATAGTATGAATGGTTTATGTGTAGATTTGCGGGCTTGGAAGAATAAACGTTAAGTGGCTAAGGAAACCGAAAGGTATGTTAAGGCTAAACCCTTTCTTTCTAAAGGCATGATTCTTTTGTTATAAACCTTTGTGCCATATCCATAATATCCTTGCTTCCACAAATGCTAGAAGTCTATGAATCTCATGATCCTTACGATATTATTGAGATTATTCATGATCTTGAGACTATTCTTTGTGATTGATCTCACCTCATAATACTTGTTCTTTCGAGGTGAGATAGAGCGATGATGATTCTATTTCTAATGATATCTAAGTTCATGGTTATCGATACTCTCATGACATTATTGATTTCATCTTACAATGGTTGATCCTTCAAGGAATGATATAGTGGTAATGATAATGCTAATTATGATGTTGATTTCATTTATGTATTTTTTTTCTTATGTTTATAAATGTATGTATGTATGTATGTATGTATGCATTGCACTCCCACTGATCAGTTGGGGATAACACTGAGTCCCGAAAGTGCCGTGTACGGATAACACCGAGTCCCGAAAAGACCGGGTACGGATGACACCGAGTCCCAAAAGGGTCGAGTACGTATAACACCGAGTCCCTAAAGGGCTGGATACGGATGATACAGAGTCCCGAAAGGGACGGGTACGGATGACACGAAGTCCCGAAAGGGCCAGGTATGGATAACACCGAGTCCCTGCAGGGCCGGGTACGGATATGACAGATGTATGTATAGTAAATGTATGTGAATGCAAATGTGTGTACATTGTGTATGGTTGTGTATGAAATGTTTTTCCTATAGACAAGTTACTTTACGTGAAAGAGGTCTGAGAAAGTGTACAAGGTATAATTACTCACCTTATCTTTTGCTATCTTTGTTTTTATATCATGTTACTATTCATGCCTTACATACTCAGTACATTGTTCGTGTGGACGCTACGCTCATGCCTGCAGGTGCAAATAGACGAGACGAGGATCTTCCACCGTAGGCTGCCTTCAGGTACAAGTTACGTTTGGTGGCTCCACTTCTTCTTGGAGCATTGCCGAACCTAAGTCTATATATATATATATATATGAATTGCGTCAAGGGTATTTCAGGGGCCCTGTCCCGACTTGTATATTTCAGTCATGTTCATAGAGGCTTTGTAGATAGTTCCTGTGTATAGCTTAATTATGTTGTGTCGGTAGTTATGTTGGCATCATATCCCATTGCACATATATTTATGCATGATATTATGTTCATATTTAGCCCTTAGCCATGTTTTTACCACTCGAGACAAGATGGATGCAAGTTATAAGTTGGTTCACTCGATTCCCGTAGGGTGCCGAGTGTCAGTCACGCCTTACCAAGGGTGGGGTGTGACATGAAGAACCTCAATTCAGTAACAAGGGCAAAATGAGATAGTCTCCATAAGGAATGTGCCTCGCGTGTATAAGAAAATACGAAGTGAGTAGAATGATCGTAGATCAACTTGTGTCGGGTTAAGGTATTATCGATTAGGCGATCGCAGAAAAGCTATAAGATCATGCCCAGTTATATATCATAAGGGTAGTTCCATTTCACGAGACTCTAACCTTCAGAGAATTGGTCAAGGACTTAGCGCACAATAATAATGAGTATTTTCAGGAAGTACCTCAAAAACAAATTAAGTATTATGAAGTTTAGCTCATGATTGAGGCAAACAAGATAATCATGGTGAGAAAATTTAATCATTTAGCAAAACCTAGGAGTTCGACTTTCGGACTCTGAAGATGGTGGAGTTGTTATCCAGAACATGGCTTATTCCTTTGTAGCCGAAGTGAAGGAAAAATTGGTTGATAATCCTTACTTGTTGCTGCTAAAAGAAGGGATTCACAAGCATAAGACGATGGCTTTTGAACAAGGGGGAGATGATGGTACTTTGAGGTACCAAGACAGGTTGTGTGTTCTAGCCATAGATGGACTTAAAGAGGGAGGATCATGTTAGAAGCCCATAATTCTAGGTATTATATCCACCCAGGTTCCACAAAGTTGTATCATGATCTCAAGGAGATTTATTAGTGAGACGACATGAAAAAAGAATGTCGCAGACTTTGTGGCCAAGTGTTCAAATTGTCAACTAGTGAAAGTCGAGCATCAGAAAGCCCGGTGTTTTACCACAGAATACACGTATTCTTGAGTGGAGATGGTAAATATAGGCTTTATAACAGGATTATCTCACTCATTTTGAAAGCATGATCTGGTTGGGTGAATATAGATTGACTTACCAAGTCAGCACATTTCTTGCCAGAAAAAACAAAAACCACAGATTCAGCAGACGACTATGCTAAGTTGTATATTTAGGAAATCTTCAGACTGCATGGGACTCTAGTTCCCATTATTTCAGAACGTGGTGCCCAGTTCAAAATGAATTTTTGGTAATCCTTTCAGAAAGGACTAGGCACAAGGGTATACCTCAGAACAGTTCCTCATCCTCAGACAGAATGCGCTATTCAGACACTTAAGGATATATTGAGAGCATGTGTCCTAGCCTTTAAAGGTAATTGGGATGATCATTTGTCTCTCATTGAGTTTGTTTCTAATTATAGATATCATTCCAGTATGAAGATGGCACCTTTTGAAGCATGGTATGATCGAAGTTGTAGATCACCTGTTGGTTGGTATGAAGTTGGCAAATAGAATTGCTAAGTCCATACTTGGTCCATCAGGCTATGGGAAAGAGTTAAATTGATTCAGGAGCATTTGAGAGTGGCTAAGAGTCACCAGAAATCCTATTCAGATGTACGGCGCAGAGATTTAGAGTTTCATGTTAACGATTAGGAGTTTCTTAAAAGTTTTGCCTATGAAAAGTATCATGAAATTTAAGAGGAAAAGGGAAGCTTAGTCCTATATACATTAGACCATACAGGATCCTACGAAGGATCGATCAAGTGGCTTACGAGCTAAAATTCCCACCAGAGTTTGTCACCGTACACTCAATGTCATGATATAACATTCACGTTTCCTGTATTCAGATCTTATAACACGACATTCACGTTATTTATATCTCATGTTATAACATTTATGTTTCCAGTACTCAGATATTCATGTCAGTTCAGCATTTAGATATTCATGTCAGCTTTGTATTCAGACTTAGCTATAATCTCTATGTCCCCAGTACTCAATCAGTTCAGCATTCATTCAGTTTGGTATCCAGTCATGTCTGTACTCATTCAGTTTAGTATTTATGCAGTTCAGTATTCATTCAGTCTAGTATTCTTGTACTCATGTTAGTTTAGTGTCCACATGTTCCCATCAGTCACACTT